>NC_046155.1:1303720-1676220 GCF_011064425.1 Rattus rattus | reverse complement strand
AGGAAAGTGAGAGGTAGAGTCAACACTGCCAGCTTGAGGCCCACGGGCAGGAGGGCAGAGGAGGGAGGACAGTCCAAGGCAGAACGTGGTTCAACCAGAAAGCAAGCAGGCAGCTCTAGATCCTGTGGAGGTCATCAGCTAGGGCTAAGTGAGGGCCGGGGAAGACGCAGATAGGGGATATGATGGGATACACTGGGAAACCTGCCAAGCCCACAAAGCTGGGAAGAGGCAGAGCGAGACCCAGCCCATATACCCTTCCCCCCCTCGATCCAGTATTCACTTGAACAGCTTCTGACTTCTAACTCAGAGGTGTAGGTGCCTGGCTCCAGTCCCATCTGAGGGTACAAGAACATCTCCTGAGAGATTTCTGGTCCACTGAGAGATCATTTTGGCAGTGAGAACAATGGCCCTCGAATGGCAGGGAAGGGCCCCCAAAGCCCGCTGTGGTGCAGGAGCCAGTGGCTGCGCTCAGTGGGGAGGGGCTCCTGACTTGAGAGCAGCAGCTCCTTTCACCTGGTGCTGCTGTAGCTGCAGGCCCCGGGAGTTGGCTCCTTGGCCGTGATCTGAGAAGGGCAGAGTAGACTGAAGAGCAGTGGGGGCCCAGCTTCCGTGCCCCGGGTTAACCAGCCAGACCTCACCTCCTCATAGCTCATTGCAGCTCGGAAGCCCATACAAGGCCACGGAGAATCCCTATTGCTCAAGAACTCCCCCACTAGGGAACACCACGCTTCTCCAGGGACCCAGGAGGGAGACTTCAAGTTTAGGCTTCTCCGCATCCTCCATGTCATTTGCAAGGAACTTACTTGGAGAAGAATGAAATCAAGGGGTGGAGGCTGTGTGTGGCCTTGCCCTGCCAGTCAGCCCGCCACAGCCATTCACAGCACCAGAAATGAGTGACCTTCCGGTTTGCACTTGGCAAGTAGACCAGAACCGTGGGCAGGAGGAAGGGAAGAGGATCAGAATCCAATGGGGAGGAAAGTCTAGTAACTAGGTTCATTCACTCACAAAACATTTTGGTGCAGGGAAGAAAAGGTATAAGTTAGGCACAGAGGCAGGAGGATTGGGAATTTGAAGTTATACAAAACTGTATTGACAATTAAAAGCCAGCCTGAGCTACGTGGACTCTGTCTTTCAACACCCAAATAAGTGAGTAAATAAACCCCAGCAGGAAGGACGGTGGTTCAAGAGATTGTTAGGGTTTGAGGCTAGCCTGAGCTACACAGTAAGATCCCCGTCTCAAAATAAACAAGTAAATGCATCAATAGCCCGGTGTGGAACTGCATGTGTGTAATCCCACTCTGGGGAAGTGGAGGCAGAGGCGTCAGAAATGCAAGGCCACTCGAGGCTATGTATCAAGTTGGAGGCTAGCCTGGTATTCAAGACATGAGAGTCCGCCTTAAATACATGCATGCATACACACACACACACACACACACACACACACACACACACAGACACACACACACACACACACACACACACAGGGGCTAAAGAGTTGGCTCGCAGTTAAGAGCATTTAGTCTTCTACAGGACCTGGGTTCAAGTCCCAGCAACCACATGGTGGCTCACAACTGTCTGTAACTCCAGGTCCAGAGGATCAGGTGACCGTTTCTGACGTCCAGCAGCAGTAGGTATGTATATGGTGCACTGACATTCACGCAGGCAAAATGCCCACACACACACACACACACACACACACAAACCACATGAATGCACGCACACATACGAATATATAGGAAGACATAATGAGGGAGGTGGGGAGGACAGCCTAAAGATACAGACTTAAGGATTAAAAGCAAGTGTATTGGGCTGGAGAGATGGCTCAGTGGTTAAGAGCACAGATTGCTCCTCCAGAGGTCCTGAGTTCAAATCCCAGCAACCACATGGTGGCTCACAACCATCTGTAATGGAATCCAATGCCCTCTTCTGGTGTGTCTGAAGACAGCTACAGTGTACTCATATACTAAATAAATAAATAAATAAATCTAAAAAGCAAGTTTATCCCAGGAGACCAGGGGATCAGCAACCTAGTTCAAACCCCACTAATTCAACCATCCCTGCAAACAGCTCTGAGCCTTTATCCCTGCTGTGTCTCGTCTTATCTGAGGTCTGAAAGCAGGGACTCTTTCGAGAGGAATTTGGTGTGTTGCGGGGGGGGGCTCTGCAGTAGAGAAGAGAAGCAGGGGACACAGGTCACCCCCTTACTGACAGTGATATGAGAAGCACTGAAGTCTATACCACATTTAAAGCAGTTTCTGGTATGACCCCACCACAGGCCAAACTTGCCAACCGAGAAGGAGAAGGCCAAGGCCTCAGACATCTGAATCCGTTCTTCACACGGCCCCCACCTCATTTCATGCCGGTCTCCCAGGCTGGGACGGCAGTAAGGCAGGGCTGGCCTCAGTGGAGCTGTGCTAAACACTGGAAGAGTTTTTATGTTATTCCTGCTGGGAGGTGAGTGGAACAGAAGACCCATTTTACAGAAAACTGAGGCCTCAGCAAAGTAAAAGTGTGTCCATAGGATTCCAAAGGCTCAAGTAGTTGACCTTCTCTCTATTCACCCTGCTCCCTTTCTCTCTCAGTAGGTCTCACTAT
Organism: Rattus rattus; assembly: GCF_011064425.1. Classification (NCBI taxonomy): domain Eukaryota; kingdom Metazoa; phylum Chordata; class Mammalia; order Rodentia; family Muridae; genus Rattus; species Rattus rattus. Next base: position 1,673,625 of record NC_046155.1, on the reverse strand, counting down.
TAGACCAGCAGACTGAGCTGGCCTCCAACTCACAGATACCTAATTCTGCCTCCTTAGTGCTGGCATTAAAGGAATATAACACATGCCCAGGTTCTTTACTTTAAAATGGGGTCTCTTGTGGGCTGGAGAGATGGCTCAGGGGTTAAGAGCATTTGTTGCTCTTGCAGAGAATCTGGATTCAAGTCCTAGCATCCACATGGGAGTTCAAAATTACCCATAACTCCAGTTCTAGAGGATCCAATGCCCTCTTCTGGCCTACCCAGGCACCAGGCGTACATGTGGTGTGTTGGGTTTGATATGGAAGCCAAGAAAACTCACTTCAGAGACAGAAGCTTAGAAATGAAAGCTGTACTTTCTGAGCACTCAAGGAGGCAGCAGTTCAGGATCTGAACTGTGTCCCTGACGGGAGGTTGTACAACATATTTAAGGAATGGGAACACAAAGTCGGGGGCGGGAGGTTGGGGGGAGCTGCAGGATTATCCAATTGTATTTTGATATTATGGTTTAAGCAAGAGAGTGCCCATCAGAGACTGCTATGACCACGGTACCTGGTCTCAAGGCACCTTAGCTTTTGTAGCCAGGTCCCCTCCTGGACTCTGACCAGAATTTTAGAATGATAAAGGACAAAGGAATGGGCAAGTTACACGGAGTCATTTAGGGGGAAACAGGCAAGTGGTTATATTTTTTAGATAACCTTGGTTTAGATAACAATTTCTATATGCTTTACCAGTTAACAGACAATTAGGAAAACATCTCGAGAAATGGGATGGACCTTCATTCTTAGGCCCAGGAACATGAACTTGTTTGACCCTGCCAGCAAGATGGAGACGTTGTCCTTGAGATGGTTGGATCCAGACAACTGTTTCCTCACAAGTTGTCTCAGAGATGTGTGGACTCAGACAACTGTTTACAACAGAAGCTGTTCAGCTATGGGGAAGTCCACAGCCCCCTAAGGCCTGGGACCTGGAATTTGGCTTCTCCCTATGATTAAATGGATTCTGAAAATGAAATGGTGGTCCTTAGAATCTGTTTCTCTTGCCTGTTCCCAACATTCCCCTCTGTGTTTCTGTACCCGAATCGTATCCTTGATATTTTGCCTCCTGTCTATTATATAAAGTATTGTGTTATGCTCTCAAAATTACTGGTTGGATAGGATTAGTGAAGTTTTGGATAAACCGTGAAATGAGGTTTTTCATGCAAGGGATATCAAATGCAAGGCTGGATCAGGCTGGTGGTGAGACCAGTATATCAGTCCTTCTGACTTAGCATTTCAGCCTGTTAGGTGGGACAATGGACAATGTAATCTCTTCTGTCACTACTTCCAGCTCACATTAGGACGTTGTTATCGGGGATCAGGAAGGCTGAAATGCTAGTCAAAGGCTGGGCAGTGGGCATTTGTCAGAAGCATCTGATTAGCATCTGGAGAAGACAGAAGCCATCCCATCAGCTGGGCTGGTTAACATCAGCAAGTCCAGAGCTGGGGCCACAGGTGATCCCTGGACGGAGTCTGCCAGCCAGGTGAGAATCTGCCGAGAGAATCAGACTAGCGACAGAAGTTAAAACTGTCTAGTAAGTGGGGAAGGTGAGCAATCCCAAGACCAAGGGAAAAATCCCATTCTCAAGAACACGTGGGCGTACCTATCTGGAGTCCCTTTGATCTGTGGCAGGTGGATTCAAATCTTATGACTTTTTTGATTCTCTGATGCCTATGTGAATTTTACTTAACAAAAGATGTATATTAATTAGTATTAGCATTGTATTGAAATCTATATTTTAGAAAAGCAGTTAACAGGCGTCTGTAAGGCGGCAGGAATTGGCTCAGGCCTTTGAGACCTAGCAAAAGCTATAGGTTTGGGTCAAAAAGCGTGAACATTCTTTTCTTGGATCAGAGGGCTGGATACACAGATGTAACAGGACGTTTTTCACATGATGAGAAATATCTTTATGTCCATATTCACAAGACAACCAAAGAGAATTTAAAAGCTTGTGTTCGTGGCGGAACTGCAAACAGACAGTGCTCTATTGGCTTATCAGAACTCCATGGATCGGTGTTAAAAATCTGAATTTTTGAAATCTTAGTATAACAGTAGCATAGGAGGACATATGAAACATTTTCCATTTTTAATGTATCTTAAATCATCGTGAATTATAGGTGTGCAGAATCTTGCCTAGCTTCTGTTTTTTTGTTTTTTTCTATTTAAAGACAAAAGTTTCACTGAGAAGCCTTGGCTGGCCTGGAACTTGCTACATAGCCCAGGATGGCTCAAGCTTGCAGCGATACTCCTACTTCTGCCCACAGAGTGCTGGGATTACTGGCCTGTGTTGCCAGACCCAGTCTAACAGCACCTAAAGAGTTCTTCGACTTTCAATCCCTGCCCCACCCCTTAAGTGCATGGCTGAAAGACCGGCCAACTCCATACTCATAAAGGAAACAGAAATATTTTGCATACTTAGTATGAACCACTCTGATGGCTCAGCAGATAAAGGTTTCTGCCCCACAAGCCTGATGATCCAGGTTCGAAGGTCCCATATGGTGGGAAGAGAGAACCAACTCTCCAAGTTGAACTCTGACCTCCACCATCGCACTTTGGCAAGCCCTTGCTCTCTGCTCAATAAACAGATGTAATTTAATACTCAGTTCTTCATACTCCCTCCCGCCTTTGTTAGGCAGGAAAACGAATCCAGGGCCTTGCCACAGGGCACTCTACTACTGGACTACATCCCAAACCCCAAAGACTCGGACTTAGAGCAAGCCCAGGGGCTTCCTCAGATCTTCAAGCTCCCTTCCTAAGCCCACTCCATCCTCGAGGGGAAGAGCTGACTAAGGTTCAGAAAGTGCCTGCAACTCAAGTTGTCGGCCATCTTCCAGCTGGCGGTGGGGGTGAGGTGATGCTTACTTGATCTCTGAGGTTACCTACAGCTCTGGGGTCCAGGCTAGCATTTTAAAATAGCTCTTTCAGCTCTGCCCTCACGCTAGACTAAATCAAAGCCTATGTAGGGAAAGGGGCGGGGCTTAATGCTCAAACCACGCCCCCACCACTTTACCCTGAGCCCTATCACTTTTCTACCTTATAGACTGCTAACTAGGAATTTATCAAAGCTTCCTCCAAATATTTGAGAGTCCCTTAGAAAAGGGACAAGCTGGGCCCTGTGGTGGCACACACTTTTAATTCTAACATTTGGGAGGCAGGGGCAGGCAAATCCCTGAGTTCCAGGCCTGTCTGGTCTACACAGAGAGTTCTAGGACAGACAAGGCTAAGTAGGGAGGTCCTGTCTCAAAAAACATAGGTGGAGGCCAGAAGAGGTTGTCTGATTCCTGGAAATGAAGTTACAGATGATTGTGAGCCACCGTGTGGGTACTAGGAATCCAACTGGGATCCTCGGGAAGAGTGGCCAGTGCTGTTAACCACTGCTTGCCCCACCATAGCCCCATCCCCCTTTATACATTTTGAGTCAGGGTCTCAGTTACCCAGCCTGGCCTTGAACTTGTGGTCCACCTTAGCTACTTGAGTGGCAGAGATTCCAGGCCTGTGCTACCACAGTTGACAACTCGAAATGTCCTGCTGGCTCAGGACCTCTGGGTCACTTCCTTTCAGCCCATTGTCCTCTCTGGAGTCTTCAGGGTCCCTGGGCCTCTGAGGTCTCTGAGGAGTCTGTGATGTCTTCCCCCCCAACAACCCCACTCTGTGTTTTCAGTTGTTAATTGGGGAGGCACCAAGTGCTTGCAGGATATTTAGTATCGTCATTTCTATAATCCATTACCTGCAAGCTGCGATGGGTGCGTCACAGAAGGTCTTGTCACCCTCAATCTGGACAAAGACAACAGTCAGATGTGGACTGGGCTTAGCCCTGCTGCTGCTGGCTCAGAATGAGTAAATGCTGGAACCTCTCCCACTGTGCTAACAGGTTTGTTGTTTGAGGAAGGAATGTGGTCCAATAAAGAGCTGGCAGCTGGAGCTGGGGCAGAAGAGCAGGGCAGAACTAGCAGTGGGACAGAAGGACAGAGGCAGGAGACCTGAGCATGGACTGGAATGAAGCTGGGAGGTAAAAAGAGAGCCACATGGAGAGACAGGAGGATTCAGGCTGTTGGAGGCCAGCTGAGCACTGCCCCAGCAAAAGGCTAACAGCCTTAAGCTGTGTAGATGTCTCCACATCTTCATTATTAAACCCTGAGCAGGATCCCCTAGAGACCCATAATATTCTTGTTTTCTTTATGCGTTCACAATTTCATGCACATAATGCACCTTAGTCATACCCCCAACTCCCTCCCTTACCCCATCCCCATCCTACAGGCCCCTTCTTACTCGCAGCAACCCCCAACCCTGCTTTCGTGTCCCTCGTGTGTGCCCCATTTCACTTAATTAGGGTTATTTACTCCAGTAATGGCAACTTACCAAAACCTACACCACCAAGGGCTCTGACCCCCTCGTCCCCGGCAATCAGAAGGAGCTACAGCTTTACAGAGAGGGGTGGGCCTCAGGAAGCTCTCCCCCATCCGGATACAATGACACTAAGACCAATTTCTTGCAGATTTTATTTTATCTTTGTGTATATGAGTGTTTTGCCTGTGTGTCTGTGTACCACAGTGGAAGGGAAAGGCTGAATCCCTCAGAACTGGAGTTTTGGATGTTGTGAGCCCCACGTAGGTGCCCGGGAATTGATTCTGGGTCTTCTGAAAGGGCAACAAGTGCTTTAAACTCTTGAGGTATCTCTCTAGGCCCCGTGATGAAATATGGATGGGTCCAGTCTTGTGCAAGCAAACACCACTGCCTTGGGTTCCTGTGTGCAACCGCCATGTCCAAAATAGTGTCTTACCACACTCCCTTCCTCCAGTGCTTAAGATGCTTTCAACCCCTTCTTCCTCCACGACCCCTGAGTCTCAGAGTGGGCTACACAGGTGTCTCCTTTATGCTGAGTACTTAAAAGTGACTTATTCTCAATAGTTTTGATTTTTCTTTTTTTAAGCAGAGAGGTTAAGTAACTTTCTACTCGAAAGGGTAACATAAACCCCATTTGTCTCCACGGTGAGCACCAGGCCTGATTTCAAAAAAGGCCATAAGGCACCGGCTTCAGGAATAGACCACAAGTCCCAGAAACTAAGTTATAAGACACCAGCTCTTGGAACAGACCATAAAACCCAGAACAAGGTCATAAAACCCTCTCCCAAAGAACAGCCGGGGGGGGTGTTGGGGATTTGCTCAGTGGTAGAGCACTTGCCTAGCAAGCGCAAGGCCCTGGGTTCGATCCCCAGCTCCGAAAAAAAGAATAGAAAAAAAAAAAAACAGCCCGGGATAACCACAAAAATGGGGAAATATTTTCTCTCAGAATGGGCCACCTGGGCTGGGCAGCCCTATCTCACCTATGGTTGAGCATTCATGACATAGGAATGCAAACCACTAATCACCCGTGACTCCTTAGCACCCACCAATGAAAGTTTAGATTACCTGATCCTTCTAGAGCACCCCCACCCCACCCCCATTCCCTATACAAAGGCCTGCATGCTTTTGTCTGAGGTCGCCATTCGAGAGGATGGTTGACCCCCGCATGCTGGATGTTTCTGCAGAATAAACGCTCTTTGTTTTTGCACACTGAGTCTGGGGTCTTCCTTCAGCAATTTTCAGACCCTTACATGCTAACCACACAGACAGTAGAGAACCAAACGCCTACCTGGCGGTCAGGCCAAGCCTCCAAAAAAGCATCAGCCTCTAAGCAACGCTGATGGGACCTCTGGATGCTGATCCAAAGCTGCTTCTAGACAATGCTAATGGGGCCTCTGGATTCTATATCAGCGGGGAAATGCCCTTGCTGCCTGCCTAAGGATCTGAGTTCAATCCCCAGGACCCATGTGGTAGAAGGAGAGAACTGACTCCTGCAAGTCATCCTCTGACCCCCGCATGCATGCATGTGTTGAGGCCAGGGAGCTGTCACACGAACCATCAATTTCAGTTAAACAGGGCTGGTTTGTTGACCACACATCCCAAGACCTAGACTTGGGAGCTAAGACCCCCGAATGGTTCCCAGGGCCAGTTTATAAAGGCAAAACCCACAATGAGTTCACCTACGGGTGCAGAGAGTGTGCAGATTCAAACGGTCTTGGAAGTCTAGGCACAACCGTTCAAGCTGACCTTTAATTTGATTGGTCCTAAGTGGAGCTTACGCTTGTGGAATTTGAGATTAACAAACCTCAGAACATACAGATCATAACAAGGCGTGTGGTCATCATGACCCTGCTCTGAATCATTATCGTTCTATGCCAGTAGCAAAATGAAATGACTGGGGTTGGGGAATCATTATCGTTCTATGCCAGTAGCAAAAAAAAAAAGAACAAAAAAAAAAAAAAAAAGAAAAGAAAAAGAAATGACTGGAGGGCATGGAACGAAATGGTGTGTGTGCGAGCGCGCGCGCACACACACACACACACACACACATACACACTCACACTATGTTTAAAAGTAAGTAGAAGGGCTTGACACAGGGAAGATGCTGAGTGAAACCCAGGAGTGAGCCCCAGACTATCTGCGCTCATTTTGTATCTTGCACACCATAAATATGGGTGTGATCAGTAGGATTCTCCACAGGCCTGACAGGCCGTGGCACAAACATGGCAGCCACCTTCTGTTGGTGCCGGCCACTGCCTTAAGTAATTTTTTTCTGACACACGGTTTCTCTCTGTAGTCCACTGTCCTGGAACTCACTCTGTAGACCATGCTGGCCTGCAGCTCACAGAGATCCGCCTGCCTCTGCCTCCCGAGTGCTGGGATTAAAGATGTGCACCACCACTTCTCAGCTTAGAGTAATTGGTAATTACATTTATTTGTTTAGTGGAGAGTTGTTTCTTGAAACTCTGTGGGCCCTGAGGAATTGAACTCAGGTGGTCAGGCTTGGCAGCAAAGGTCTTTCCTGCTAAGTATGACAGAAAGAATTTAGACTCAAACAAATGTTAGCGGTGAAATCTCACACACCCACAGTACTGTGCCTCCAGGCAGCTGCTGTGGAAAATAGAGCCTCGAGCCTTGCTCAGGCTCTGAGTTAAAAGGTGTATTCTCTTTCACTTTGTCTTTGTGTTTGGTGTCTATTCCATATTCTATAATTCTTTTGGGTTTTTTAATGTATTTTTCTTATTTTGTTTATATTTACGTGTGTGTGTGTGTGTGTGTGTGTGTGTGTGTGTGTGTGTGTGTGTGTGTGTGTGTGGTCCTATTCTATCACTCTCTGAACTCTCTGATTATTCCCTTGAGACAAGTTCCCTTACTGAATCTGGAGCAAGGCCAGCAAGGCCAGCAACCCGTGGGACGTTGTGGTTTGCCCTGAAGTTACTGTATTTTGATGCTAATTCCACTGCCCCAAGGACAGCTGCCTAGTCAAGGACTCAGAACTCTGGTGACTTCACCAGAGCCACCTCCATTGAATTTGTAAAGTACTGGTGAGGGGCAGGTACAGGATAGAAGGAGGCCTGTCATTGGAGGAGAAGGAAGGATGGGTGGGAGAGAAGTTTGAAGGAAGAAGAGGAGAGAGAAGAGACGGAGAGAGGGGAGAAGCCATGGCAGGTGATGTTAAGATTCTGCTCTGTGTATTTACAGGTTGTTATTAATGTTCTCAAGGGATGGATGGTACCGGGCTTTGTATGTTTAAGTGGGCAATTATATTTTACCAATTGGATCTAAGATTATTGTGTTGTGTGTTCTTATATGTGAGGGTTTGAGTGTAAGAAAGTGCGGCTGGGCTGTGTTTCCACCAAGATAGCTAGCAGATATCTTGGGACACCGAGGTGCAGACCTAGCGGGGTAAAAGACACCGTTACTCTTTTTATTTTTGTATTTTTACAACAACAGTGGGAGTCCTCTTGGATCTGCTTCTTTTTTTTTTTTTTTTTTAAAGATTATTTATTTTGTATATAAGTACACTGTTGCTGTCCTCAGACACACCAGAAGAGGGCACTGGGTCCCATTACAGAAGGTTGTGAGCCACCATGTGGTGGCTGGGATTTAAACTCAGGACCTCTGGAAGAGCAGTCAGTGCTCTTAACCACTCAGCCATCTCTCTAACCCTTGGATCTGTTCTTTACAGATGCTGGGCTTACAGGGGAGAGCATGGCTATGCCAGCTTTCTGCATGGGTGCTAGGGATTTGAACTCAGGTTCTCATTACCTGCTGTGTCATCTTCCCAGCCCCCTTTTCTAAGAGATGGCTCAATGGTTAAGAGCATTGGCTGTTCCTCTAGAAGTCCTGGGTTCAATTCACACCACCCATACGGCAGCTCACAACTGTCTTGTCTAACTCCAGTTTCAGGGATCCGACACCCTCACACAGACATTCAAGCAGGCAAAACATCAATGTACAAAAAAATAAAAATAATTAAAACAAACAAACAAAACCAACAAGACCAGCTGATGTAGTGGTGCAGCCTTTAAGCGTAGCACTCAGGAGACAGAGGCAGATGTGGAACTCACAGGGATCTGCCTGCCCCTGCTTCCTCGGATCAAGGATAAAGGTGTGGTCATCACTCCCATCTTGGTTCAGTTTTTGAGACAGACTGTTTGACCGTGTAGCTTAGGCTAGCTTCCAACTCTGTCCTCTTGATTCTTCCTTTCTAGTGCTATGATTACAGGTGTGTCTTACCAAGTCAGGCCTGCTTTTATGACATTTTTATTACTATATAGATCCCTATAACCACCATCTCAATCAAGACAATCATTGCCCTACAGAAACTCCCTCACTTTGCCCTTTAGAAACACAACTGCATCAAACCACTGATCTTCCCGGTCCTGTCTGTGGATCTGTGGCAATGCCTGAAACCTGTAATCCGGCATTTGGGAGACAGAGGCAAGATCATTTTGATTTGATTTGATTTAGACATCATCCAAATAATAAAATAACTAGGACCAGCAAGGTGCTTAACAGGTTAAGGCATTTGCTATCAAACCTCAAGACCAGAGCTTGATCTCTGGGACCCATGAAGCGATGCGATTAATAAGGCCTTTGTGTCTGGCTTTGAATGGAATGTATAGTAAAGCCTTTGTGTCTGGCTTTGAGTGAAATGTTTTAGCAAAGCTTTTACTATGTTGGCTCAATTGCTTTTGAGGCCATTTGAACTTTGAAGAAATGTCTGTCCGGAGAATCTGCACCTGGTGCTACGTGACAGCTTACAGCTGCCCCAGCCTTGGTCCTAAGAGACTCCTGGCAAACCTGGAGTTCTTACTTTTGCTTATGGATAGCCATGGCCAAAAGTGAGCTAGCCTGGGTGTCCATCTTTCCCGAGAAGGCTAAACCCCTCAGCTCCTTCCGAAAATGAAGGCTTAGCATCTTGGTGAGTTTCTCTCTCTACTTCAGCACCTACGACCGACATTGATCATAGACCTGCATGGTGGAAGGCTTTTTTCTATTGAGTAATAATGTTGAACATGTGTTTTTGTTGTGTTGTTTTGATTTATGTATTTATTTTTAGACAGGGACTGGCCTGGAACTCTATGTGTAGCCAAGGCTAACCACGTACTCATGGCAATCCACCTGTCCCAGCGTCCTAAATGCTGAGCACAATTCAGAACACCCACTTTGTAAGCATGTTTCTGTGTGCTGTCCATTGTGGGTTAAATCGTCCCCCCTGGAAGAAGTGTTGAGGTCTTTATCCCAATGACTGTGAATGTAGTGTTATTAATTTGATGCCGATCAAATTAATCATTCATCTTTTTTTCTTATTTTTGATACATGGTTTCATTATGTAACTTTGACTGTCCTGGAACTCCATATGTAGATCCAGTTGACTCCAAATGAACTCACAGCAAGCCTCCTGCCTCTGTCTCCTGAGTGCTGGGATTAAAGGAATAGCTTTCATTCTGGCTTCATTCATCTTTTTTTCCTCTTCTTAGTAAGTGTGGGTCAGAATCCACTGTGGAGACCTTAGACAGAGAAAAGACAGGAATGAACACAAAGAGAAGCTTGAGTGGAGACACCGCACTGAGGAGCAGCCAGTGAGGAAGGAGTGCTCTGGAGCGGCCAGACAGGGAGGGAGACCACAAACCTAGGAGAACGCAGTGACCTTGGCCACAACTGGATTCTGGACTGTCAGAGACTCCTGGGTCCCCTGCAATGTTTCACCCCCTTGTCAGACCCTTCTGGGTCTCTTGCAGGGTTTGACCCCTGCTGAGCCCAGCTGATGCATGTGGAAGCCTTTTGTTCCTAACAAAGGAGCAGTCTGGCCTGGTACAACACGTTCCTGCCTTTGGTCTTCTCGTCTTTGTCTTTGAAATTTAGGCTGGTCTTCCTGGATTTTTCCCTAGTTTATTCAGGGCACGTGGTCGGTGTTTTGTCACCAAAGTCTGGAGCCAGGGTTTCCCACTGTGCTTCCCAGATATTTTCTACCTGGTGAACTTGGGGTATATATTTGGTGAATAAAGCTACAGGAGCCCCTTCCTCTTCTGGCTTGACACGAATAACCTGTGTGTGTGTGTGTGTGTGTGTGTGTGTGTGTGTGTGTGTGTGTGTGTGTGTGTGTTTCTTTAATCCCGCAGGCTTTCGCCCGATTTTCGGTACCGTGTCGTTGCGGGCACCGACACTGGACTTCTGGCCTCCAGAAGGTTGCGGGATGTATTTATGGCCCTGGGAACCAAACTCCTGTTCTCTGCAAGAGTAGCCAGTGCTCTTAACCTCTGAGCCACCTCTCCAGCCCCCTGGCTAATTTATTTTTAATCAATGTAAAGCTCTTGCTTTTGATAATTGTCCTATGTGTATCAGATGCTAGCATTAAAAGACTTAGGGGCCGGGTTGGAGAGATGGCTCCGTGGCTAAAGCATCCGTTGCTTCTACAGAGCACCAACAGGTGTCTATCAACTCCAACTCCAGCCCCAGGGCATCCGGCACCTTCACTGAGCTAAATCCCCAACCCCCATCTGACACCTTCTTATCTCTCCAGCCCAGATAAAACACTCTTATACTAAAATAAATAAATAATTCTTGCATTACTATTACATTCTATGTGTATGAATGCTTTGCCTGCATGTAAGTATGTGTACCTGGCACATGGCTGGCACCCTTGGAGGTAAGATCAGTATGCCAGCTCCCCTGGGATTAGAATTACGGTCAAGTGTGGGCTCCCATGCAGGTTCTGAGAATCAAACCTGTGCCTCTGGAAGAAGGAGAAACAGAAAAATATTTTAAAAAAAAATAGTGAGGGCTGAGAAAATGGCTCAGCAGCTAAGGGTGCCTGCCACCAAAACTGGGAACCTATATTTAATCCCTGGGCCACACACTGCTGACTTCTACCCATTGCCCTTTGACCTCTGAGCACTCTGATACATGCACATACACACATCCAGTTTGATTAACCAGGACCATTTGTGTCATTATTGAATCGAATTAATTCCTTCTCTGAGCCTGGTGGTTTTGTTTTGCCTCACATGTAGCTCGGTTAACCTCAAACTTGCTATGTAGCCAAGGATGACTCCTGAGCTTCCTGAGTCCACCTCCCAAACGCCAGCATTAATAGGCATGTCCCACCACGCCCAATTTCTGTAGTGCTGAGGATTAACTCCAGGCTTTCCGCACCGACCAGCACCCGACCAAGTGAGCCGCATGCCCTGCCCTCTAGTCCTGCTGTCAGGGGGATTAACTACCTGTTTCCTTGCTCACCAAGGCTCTGGCTCCACCTTTCTCTGCTCTGCTGTCTATGCTCACACCTCACCGCATCCCCCAACCCCCCACCCCATCTTTCTCCTGCTGAGGTGGAATTGCCTTCCTTTGTTTTTTGAGACAGGGTTTCTCTATATAGCACTGTCTATCCTGAAACTCATTATGTAGACCAGGCTGGCCTTGAACTCACAGAGATTCTCTCTCTGCCTCCTGAGTGCTGGCACTGAAGGTGTGCACCACCATTCCCTTGCTTTCCCTTTCTTCAGAGTTCAGTTCCTCCTTGCCTGGCCCAGCTTCTCTCCCCTTAGCATTTACTCATTGCTTGGTTGTGTATTTCCTGGCTGGTTTCTTTGTCTTTTATAGACCTAGACTCTGCAGAAGCTGCGTTTTATTGTTATTGTTTGATTTTATGTGTTTGACTGTTTGTCTGCACCTAGGTTTGTATACCACATGCCTGGTGCCAGTAGAGGCCGGAAGAGGGTGTCAGAACCCCCGGAACTGGAGTTACCAGTTGGATGCTGGGAGCCACACGTAGGTCCTCTGGAAGAGAAGGACCAAGTGCTCTTAACCTCCAAACCCTCTCTCTGGCTCGGTGGGAGGATTTCGTTTTTTGTTTTCCTACTTGTTAGCTGGTGAATTGGTTTTGGTTTTTCTCTTTTAAACACAGCAAAGCCTGGAGTACCATGAGCACTCTGGGAATGACTGTTTGGTGAATCGATCGGGGAATGAATGGGAAGAGAGAAACTGCCCATTCAGAAGAATGAGGGCTGGGGTGTGTAAGGTCCAGTGTTGGGATAATCTGCACTGTGTGAAGATGTCTCTGTCCTTCGTCAACCGCCTCAGCACCTTCTGATTTGTTTAATAAAGAGCTGGGTGGCCTGTAGACAGGCAGGAGAGGACAGGCAGGACTTTTGTACAGGCTTCTGGCAATTCTGGGAAAGAATTATACACAGGGGTTTCACCAACCAAACACGGAGGAAGAAATGGCTGCTGTACTGAGGTAACGAGCCACATGGCAGACCGTAGAGCGGTATGAATGGGCTAACTGAGGTTATAAGAGCAGCGGGGAACAGACCGGGTACCTTCTGCCCCTCGTCTGGCACATCACGACCCTGGTAAAGTGCTTCCATCCTGTGTTCTGCCTCCTTTCACAGGTGCCCGGACCTGTTGGAGGATGGTTTTGTACACTGTGTGAAGCCATGTCTCTGTCCTTCCTTGCCTGCCTCAGGCACCTTCTTGACTGGCTAAAATTAAAAGCCTACGGCCTATAGCAAAAGACAGGATAGTAAGGTGGAACTTCAGACAGAGAGAGGAACTCTGGGAAAGAGTGAGGCTTGGAAAGATTCACCAGTAAGTCCAGGAGGACATATAAAACCAAGGAGTGGTAACCAGCCATGTGGCAGAACTTAGATAGGTAGAAACAGGATAATTGAGTTTCAAACTAGTTGGGAACAAGCCAGGCTTAAGGCCTTTAATAATAATAATAATGATAATAATGATAATAATAATAATAATAATAATAATAATAATGTCTCTGTGTCAGTGTTCAGACCAAGGGAAAGCATAGAAAAGCCCAGACCTGCTTGGCCAGTTGGCCTACCTATCTGCTACACAGGGATAAAGTCATGTTTCCTGTCCTCGCTCTGCCATCCAAAGACACTCAGGCCCTATGACCTCTAGCACACGCAGCCTGCTGGGGCGCCTGAAGTGACTTTTGCCTAGGTTTGCCCAGAAACTGCCAGGATAATTTGACCCCAAGATACTACCATAAGCCTGAGAGAGGTTTGCAGGAGGCCCTCACTGTGTTCCCCGCAGCACCAGAGAACTAGGCATCATCCCAGCTCCACCATTCTCTAGCACATGGCTAGAATAGCTACGTTTCTTAGGGTCTCTGAGCATCTGACTACATACAAACCAGCCTGTTTTAATTTTTTATTTTTTGGCAGGCTTCATATAGCCAAGGTTGGGTTCAAACTCACTCTGTAGCCAAGGTTGGGTTCAAACTCACTCTGTAGCCAAGGTTGGGTTCAAACTCGCTATGTCGCTCAGGATGTCCTAGAACTGAGTCCTCATGTCCATAGCTTGAGTGTTCAGATTACAAGTGCAGGATACCACACCCAGCTTATTATATGTTTATTTGCTTTATTTCTATTACATTTTTATGTCTACTGATTTACAGGAATAAATCACTTTAGGAGAGATTCCTGCTGTTACTATGCTTTCCCTGTTATTATTAGACATATGTAACAATCGCTAGGCATTAGCCCACCCCTTTGGAGCAGATCTCTGCAGATCTACGAAGATGTACTGTCTCTGTAGTGATGCTATACAGACAAAGATGACTTCTTAAGTCTCTTTTTTTTTTTTTTTTTCGGAGCTGGGGACCGAACCCAGGGCCTTGCGCTTCCTAGGCAAGCGCTCTACCACTGAGCTAAATCCCCAACCCCGACTTCTTAAGTCTTAATGATGATCCTGTAAGAATTCCTAAAATTATATCAGTGATTATTAAGCTCTTTTATAGTGGGACAGCTATTAGGTCCTTTTCTGATAGTCGAAACTGCTATGAGAACTCTGCCAGTCTCCCAAGTGTCACCAGTTTTGAAAGAATAAAGATTTTAAACTATCCCCCACTGACCCTGCTGTGAGGACAAGTGCACCTCACAGCAAAGAATAACAAAATGTTTTGGGGATGTAGCCTGGCCACAGCCACCACAAACCATCTGGCCTCGATAAGGCCTGACTCAACAGTCCTGAGAGAAATGAGAACTAGGGTCAGCTTGCCCCAGAAGCAGGGTGGCCTAGAGTTGAACTGAGTCCAAGTTACAAACCAATGAAATTGCTTTGTGTGACTGTTGCTAACTGCCTATGTAATTTTCCCTATAAATCCCTTCCTCTAATTGGGCTTGGGGTCAACTCCTCTGTCTCCTGTGTGAGATACGTGTCGTCCCCAGAGCTCTGGTTCCTCAAATACACCTCTTGTTTATTACATCAAAACCGGTTTCTCGTGAGTTCTTGGGGGGTTGCGTCGTCTCAAGATTTGAGTGGGGGTCTTCCCCACCCCGGTGGTCTTTCAGTTTCTCTTAGATAGTAACCAGACTTTCTCCTACTCAGAGTGCATTCCAAGAGGTCATAAAAAGGTAACTAACGATTTGTTATAGGTGCTAGGACAGAAGATAAAATATTGACTGGGTTTATCTATCCAAACTTCACTAATAACTTAGTTATGGTTTTAAGCCTTCAGTGAACCTGTGGAGCTGAGACCGGTGGGGTTTAGCCAGAAAATTACTGCTAATGGATATGCGTGTAAACGCTCTCTGTTGTGAACGTCTAGTTCAATTTATGATTTGATTTTATGTGTGAACTTGTGATGAGCTTTTTAACATGTGATCATGTGTTCTGAAAGGTGTAAGTGCTGAGGACAAGAGATGAGAAAAAAACTTTTCCCTTGCCCCACTTAGGATCTTTCTGCTTTTCCCCTTTTTCTTAGATAGCTTTCGCAGGAACTTTTTACAACTTAGTGTAGCAATAAACTTTATCACTGTAAAAGCTATAATCTCTTTTCAATTGTCCCTTTTCCTTCCTGAGACTTCCGACTAGGCTGAAAGTTAGAGCCACTCAATTTCTATGGAGACAGAACAAAGACCACATTACCTAACCCCTGCTGTTAGGCTACAGGAGTCAATTGCCTAAGCCAGAGGCTTTAAGGCCTCAGAAAGAGCAAGAAAGATTTTTAGGAGTTTTAGAAAGTTTTAGAAATTATCATCAGCATTTCAGTCCAGTTAGGGAGCTAGAACATCCAGAGACCCTCAGACCTTAAAGCCACACCAGAGACCTACTGTGCCCAGTTTCTACCCTCTCCAGGCAGCGAGGCTCGGGCAGAGGAGAACTTACAGGAGTTGGTTCTCTCCTTTCACCAGGAGCTTAGCCATCTCCTACGTTTTCACTTTTGTTTTCTGTTTATTATTGTTTAAACCCTTTATTACACTTATTTAATGTACACGTGTGCCTCATGTGGAGATCAGAGGATAACCCGTGACAGTGAGCTCCTTCCACCAAGTAGGTCCCAGGATGACAAAGGGGGTGTCAGCCTTGGTGACACAGGCCAAGCCATCGCTAAGCCATCACTTTGGCTGCTTTTTTGGCTTTTGGTTGTTTTTTTTTTTGTTTGTTTTGTTTTTTTGTTTTGAGGCAGGACCTCAGTACAGATTGGCTCTGTGCATCGGAGGACGACCCTGAACTTCTGACCCTCTTGACTCCACCTCTGAGTGCTGGGATTCCTAGCGTGTACCACCACTGGGCTTATGCGATGCTGGGAATTGAACTCGGGGCTCTATGAATACTAGGTAAGCCCACCATCAATTCAGCTACATCCACAACCCTCATTTTTATATTTTAACTTGGTGCTCTAAAATTTCTTTTTAGATGTATTTGTGTATCAGTGTTTTGCTGTATGTACACACTGTGTTACAGTGTATGTATATT
Organism: Rattus rattus; assembly: GCF_011064425.1. NCBI lineage: Eukaryota > Metazoa > Chordata > Mammalia > Rodentia > Muridae > Rattus > Rattus rattus. The sequence goes on along the minus strand of NC_046155.1, from coordinate 1,657,519 downwards.
CATGCACTGTAGAAATGCTTGCTAGAAGCATTTCTATCTCTGAAGAAGGCGCCTGGAACTGGAGTCCTGGGTGGTTGTGAGCCATTCTATGTGTGCAGGAAACCAAACCTGGGTCCTCTGGAGGAGAAGACAAATGTCCTTAACCAAGGGGCTCTCTCTAGTCCCCGCTCCTAGCTTTATGGTCCTTATTTCCTCTGTGGTGCTGGGGATGGAGCATAGAGTCTATCCCTTTCCCTACAAGCTGGGCAAACCTGGGCAAACTGCTTAATCCCTGTGCCTTAGTCTCCTCAACTGTGAAACGGGGGACTCTTAACACCTGGCTCATGAGACTGCCATGATGAGGATTAGGACTGGGCTTGGCATACAGCCTGAGCATGGCCCACTGGTCGGTGTGCTCCTCTGTTGACAGCACATGGAAGACATGTTTTATAGGTCGGAGGTCACATAGACAATGCCCTGTCATACAGGTTTGTGTTTACACCGGGTCAAATGCCAAGCTCATGGACTCATTCAGTTGAGTTCGAGCCTGATGCCAGAAATACCTGGGGCCAATGGGAGAAGGAAGGTAAGCATCTGTACTCTGGATTGAGAGGGACTCGGGGAAGACGACCGGAGTGAAGGGGGAGTGGAATTTGGGAATGAGGACAAACTAGAGTTGACCATGATACAAAGAGCATTATGGAAGATAGGGGAAGCAGGCTACACAGAACTACACATGGTCAGTCACAGACACTTCTGTTAGAGCATCAGGGAAGTTGATTGCCCCATGAGCACCCTGTCCCAAGCCCCTCCTACTTCTGTCCTGGAAAGCTGGAGAGGTAAAAACTATGTCTTCTACATCCTACCCAGAGTTTCAGTCAGGTGAGACTTACACCTCAGAACTTCGGTGGACACAGTTCAGTTGTAAACAGATCCAGTGTGGCCTTCTCTGAGGCTCTGTACTGTGTACTGAGGCTCCAGATTCCTGCATCGCAGGGGTATGTTTGTCCGAATGTATAGTTTTGTGGTTTATTTGAGATAGGACCTTGCTATGTAGCCCAGGCTGGCCTAAGATCATTCTGTCCCAGCCTCAAGAATGTTGAGATTACCACACTTGGCTTAGTTCTTTTCTTCCCTTAAGGAACTGTGTGTGTTCTTCCTGTGACATGCCACCCCAAGTAGCTCTAGTAGATCCAGCTGGAAGGACCTCTGCCCAGGAAATTCTAGCAATCCTTGAAGACATTCTCCTAATCTTCCGGGAAGCTACCACACTCTGGTTCCGATTGTCCCAGACTCACTACTCCAGAGCTTTCAGACTGTAGGCATTTATATTATCCATGCTCTACTCATCTAACTACACACACACACACACACACACACACACACACACACACAGAGAGAGAGAGAGAAAAAATGAAAAAATCCATCAGTTGGCCCATAGGATATTTTCTTTCTCTTTTTGCTAGCTATATTTTTATATATATATATATATATATATTTATTTATTTATGGATACAGTATAGGCGTCATCAGGTGAACCAGAAGAGGGCATCAGACCTCATTACAGATGGTTGTGAGCCACCATGTGGTTGCTGGGATTTGAACTCAGGACCTCTGGAAGAGCAGTCAGTGCTCTTAACTGCTGAGCCATCTCTCCAGCCCTTGCTTTTTGTTTTGAGGCGAGGTCTCACCACCTAACTATAGCCGGTCTGGAACTCACTCTGTAGACCAGGGTACCTCAGACCTAGAGAGATCCAGCTGCCTCGGCCTCCCAGTTGCTGGATTTGAAGGTGTCCTCAGAAGCGTTTTCTTGAGTGATGTGAGAGAACACAGCCCTTGTGGGCTGGACCACTGTAGGGCATGTTGTTAGCGAGCAGGCATCTCCACAGCCTTCCCCGGAACCCGGTGACAAGGGGACACGTCATCACTAGCTGCTGAGATGGGACACACTCCCACGGACACCAGGCATTGCTGTCTTCCTCTGCATGCGCCGTCCCTTTATAAAAGGCCAAGCCCTCCTTCCTTCCATCTTTCTCCTCCACGCTCACCAGAGCCTCTCACAGCCCCTCCCGATGAGCCTCACAGTGAGATCTGTGGAATGGTGTGACTTTATTAAGAAATGTAGTTGAGCATAAGCCTGGAGGAGTCTAGTGAGCAGCATTCCGCCATGGCCTCTGCTTTGGGGTCCTTCCCGACCTCTCTTCACTGTGGACTGGGATAAGCGCATGTACCTTTCCTCCCCAAGTTGCTTTTGGTTATGATGCTTTATTACAAAAGAAATTAAACTAAGAGAGTAAGGTCCCGTGTGGCTGAGCATGGCCCTGAAGGTCTGATTCTCCTGCCTCCACCACCCTAATGAAGAGACTGTTATCACACACTGCACCTGGTTTATGCAGTGCTAGGAATTGAACTCAGGACAGCACGCATGCTTAGTAGGTGCTCTACTGAGCCACATGCACCCCTAGCCTTGGTTTGGTTATTTGAGTCAGGAGCCCAGGTAGCTCAGGCTAGCCCAAAATGCCTACCTTCCTGTCTCTTTCTACACAGAGCTTTGGTTCCAGGTACACACAACCTTTTATGTATGTGCTGGAGATGTGAGTTCCTATCTGAGCGCTCCTATGACAAGCACTCTCCTCTCTGAGCCATCTCCCGAACCCCATAATATTCTTGAATAGCAAAAGGATCTAATTTTGATTATTTGTCAGTTTTTATGGCTTTTGTTGGGGCAGTTGAGACAGGGCTTCATACTGTGTCTCAGGCTGGCCAGGAGGTCTATACATTGGGCTAGGATAAGGAAGTAAGCTCTAGAAAATACAGCCATGGAATGTGCTCCTTGTATCTTGATCATCTTGATAAGTCCCCAGAAACACTGACCTCTGGACCTTTGTGCATGCCTTGTTTGTTCCTTGACTACTTTATTTACGTCTTAGAACTATTCACATTCTTCGCATGTACCAGGAATGATAAAGAAAGCAGACCGGAAAAAATTAAACTAGTTTCAGCACTTGCTGGGATCATACTATAATGCTATCTAATTGTCTTTTCTCTCTCTCTCTCTCTCTCTCTCTCTCTCTCTCTCTCTCTCTCTCTCTCTCTCTCTCTCTCATCCCCACTCCCTCCCTTGAGACCAAGGACACCATGGGAAAAGAAATCCCAAGCAAAGGAAAACAGAAAATTTGGGCCAGCGGAGAGTAAGCCCTGTAAAAACAGGACAGAGTAATGGCAGAATGCTTCTTGTTCATATGCTTAGAGATATGCTAAAATCTAGAGGAGCGAAGATAAGTCAAAAACAGTTCTATGATTTTTATAGAAGAAATTTGTCCCTGGTTCCCCGAGAAAGGTAGGATAAATTTACAGACCTGGGGGAAGGTGAGGGAGAGGATAAAGGGTACTACCCATTCAACTCACGGTCCTGAAAATATTCCCATGGATGTCTAGCCTTTGGATTCTAGAGATACTTTAGATCCCAGACATGAACATATAAAATTAGGAAAGAAATTGGAAGGCACATATAGTGAAAGCCAGAGGAAAGACGAAACTGTTCCATCTGCACCTCTTATTTACGAGGTTTCAGACAAGAGAGGGACAATGACGAGCCCCTTGATCCCGGAGGCAAAACTGAATTGGAGGATGTCTTAGTCAGGGGTTCCATTCCTGGATCTCCTTGGACAAGGGAGTCAACTTACAGTAAGACCATTTCCAGTGCATTCAGTGATGGGATTCTTGTTTGCTTTGTGAATAGTACGGATGATGGGTGTGTTTCTTGTTCACTCCAATTGGAAGAAAAACGTTTTACAAACTAACTCAAAGCACAGAGACGGGAATGTCTGTACATTATGAGGAATTTGCCCCTGATCCTCATGAGATACAACCTCATGAATCTAGACCCACGGAGAATGTGGATCGGGCATTTAACAAAACTGTTAGATGGAAAGAATGTTCAAATCAACCCCCAATGCGGTTTAATGATTCCCATAATATGTGAATTATTGATTGGGCTGGGGATCAGTCAACCACTGGACAGAAGGAGATACCCACAGGTCTTTGGCTCTCAGATTAAGCTCATTTCCAATGGCATGTTTGGAAGTTAGCTGCAGCTCTCTATGAAGTTACATTAGAAACAGATAAAATTGGGACAGGATCTAGATTTCGAACAAGTGTTAGTGCAAGTATTAAGGCTCCTGTTCTTTTATTAATTGGTCAGGTTAGAATTCCTTTTGTTTCTTCTATGGTATTTAATGTAAGTTGTGTTCACTGCACACTTTCCAATTGTGCTAGCTCGTTGGAATCTGGTGTGTCTGTTATGGTGCTCTGTCAACTAGCTTTTGTTTTATCGCCCATGAGTATAACAGGACCTTGGTATTCTGAAAAAAGTTTACAAATATTGGAAGAAGTGAGTCAGGCTTTAAGGAGAAGCAAGAGGGCAGTGTGGGCTTGATCATTGCTGGGATAGCAGCTTTGGTTACATTAATAGCTAGCGCCACTGCTTCTGCAGTCGCTTTGATGCAAGAAGTTAAGACGGCCACTTTTGTTAATTATTTAGCAAAAAATGTTACTAATGCTCTGTGTATTCAAAAGGGTTTAGACAGGCGCTCGGAGCGATGGACCGATGCTCTTTATGCTACAATTCAAGTTATAGGAGAGGAGATTCAGAGTTTCAGAGTAAGAAGTCATCTGCAGTGCCACACTAAATATCAATGGAATTGTGTCATTTTTTTTTTTTTTTGTTTTTTTTTTTTTTTGTATCTGTGTACCGAACCCCGGGCTTTGTGCTTCCTGTGCAAGGGCTCTCCCCCTGGTCTAAAATCCCCAACCCCATGTCATTTCTAAAATTTACAATGACAGTCACTATAATTTGGAGAAAATTCAAGGACACAGGGTATTTGCCAGAGTTCTAACACCTCCCTGGACATTTTAGCTTTGAATATTGAGACTGAATTTAAAGGATGCTGCTCCTCTGAGTTTTGACGCTGTGGATACTGCTGATAAAATTTTAAGGTCAGTATTTCCATCTTGGCCAAACCTCAAGGATGGCTTATATAGTTTGATCATGTTGGCCCTTCTTGTCCTGGAAATTCTTTTATTCCTGCCCATTTTGATAAAACTTGCCTTTAACAACATCAACATTTTAGTGGCCAAAATACATGGCTTGAAACTTAAAAATGTATCCAGACAAAGCCGCTGGTTAAACAGGCTGGCAGTTAATGACAGGTAAGATTCTACACAGAGCCTTCCCAACAAGACTTAAACGCGTTGCCTTGGATAATGCATTTTCCCATGTGGTTGCTGGGATTTGCACTCAGGACCTCTGAAAGAGCAGTCAGTGCTCTTAACCACTAAGCCATCTCTCCAGTCCCAGGATAATGCATTTTTTTTTTTTTTTTTTTTTTTTTTTTTTTTTTTTTTTGGAGCTGGGAACGAACCCAGGGCCTTGCGCTTCCCTAGGCAAGCGCTCTACCACTGAGCTAAATCCCAACCCCAGGATAATGCATTTTCAATGACAGGTAAGGAAGGCATTCTTGACAGAACAACCTAAGACAGATGCAGTCTTGTTTATGAAATAAAAAAGAGGGAGATGTGGAAAGCTTTTGGTTCCACTTCTATGAAATTGGCAAGAATATCTGACATGGGCTAGAACCAGAAAGTAATACAGCCGAGAAATGTGTTCCTTATATCTTGATTATGTAGTCACTAGAAACAGTGACCTCGGGACCTTTTTTTAATGCCTTGCTTGTTCCTTGACTACTTTGTTTATTTATGCCTTCAAACTGGCCATATTCTATGCATGTACCTAGAATAATATAAAAGTGGACTGGAAAAAGTTAAACCCACTTCGGCACTTGCTGGGGTCATATTATAATGTTGTCTACTTTCTTTTTTTTCTTTAATCCTTGCTCCCTCCCAGTTGACTGACTGAGCTGGCTTGATCATTTTTTTTTAAGATTTAATTACCTATTTATTTAAAAGATTTATTAAAAAATTTAAAGATTTCCTTTTGAAAGATTTAACACCTTTAATTAAATTATTATTATTATTATTTTTTTTTGGTTCTTTTTTTCGGAGCTGGGGACCGAACCCAGGGCCTTGCGCTTCCTAGGCAAGTGCTCTACCACTGAGCTAAATCCCCAACCCCTAATTAAATTACTTAAATAGATTTAAAGATGTATACATGTATTTAAAAATAGATTCATTTAAAGAATCCTGTATACATAATATACAGAATAATGCCCAGAAGAGGGCACAGATCTCATTACAGATGGTTGTGAGCCACCTTGTGGTTGCTGTGAATTGAACTCAGGACCTCTGGAAGAGCAGTCAGTGCTCTTAACCACTGAGCCATCTCTCCACCCCCATTTCCTTTATTCTTTCTCTCTTTTTTTCTTCTTCTATTTTGACAAGGTCTTACTCACTATTCTGAATCTATATAGACCAAACTGGCCTTGAACTCACAGAGATCTGCTTGCCTTGTAAGTGTAATGGATTAAGTCGTTTTCAGTACAGAATATGATTTAGCTTGGTAAATGTTCCACGTACACTTGAGAAAAACAGGGCACTGCGTGGTGCGCACCTGTGTTCTGACCTGCGCGTAGCTGAACCACAGGACGGGTTCTAGGATACACAGGGCCTGAAGTCGACAGGTCAACTTATGCAAGCTCAAGGTCACACTGAACCATAGAATGCATTCCAGGCCACACATGGCTACCAAATGAAACCTTGTTTTAAACCAATGACACAGCCAACTGTTGCAAGATATTTGATCATACTGTGAACCCTGGGATTGTGTTACTTACTGAAAAACCCTGTTTCTAGTTATGGTGTGGCTAGGCCTTAGCACACACCTTTTTTTTTTTTTTTTTTTTTTGGTTCTTTTTTTTTGGAGCTGGGGACCGAACCCAGGGCCTTATGCTTCCTAGGTAAGCGCTCTACCACTGAGCTAAATCCCAGCCCCTAGCACACACCTTTAATCCCTCTGGTTGGAATACAAACAGGCCCTTAGTACACACTTAACCCCAAGCAACGACGGTAAAGTTAGTTTGTAGAAGGAAGCACCTGTGTTTGAAAGTGATTTCTAATTGAATGGAAGACAAAGTGACAAATCAGAGAAAGATATGACAGAATAGGGCATGCCAACCTCTCACGAGAAGAGAGAAAAGGAAAGCTACTTAAGGGAGAGCTGGGGTGGGGGTGGGGCAGTTTACCCAGAGCTGTTGTACAGAGTCAGGTTGCAGAGGGAGAACAGGGTACACACAGGTGAAGACAGAGTGAGCCAAGAGAATGAGAAGGACCCAGATTAGAACAGATTGCCAGATGTAGTTTGAGGCCAAGCCAAATTATCAGTCAGAGGCTGAGAGAGAAGCCAGATTGAACCAGTCATCTTGAAGAAGAGTTTGGGCCAGAACAGCTGAGTTGAATCAGGCAGGCAGATCTCAGAAAGAACTACAAAAAGGTGAGCTTATTCAACAGTAAATCACAGAGGCTAAAAACATTGTAGGCCTAGACTAGATTGTACAGAGGCTAGAAGCTTCCAGGACTAGGCCTAGGTTATCAGATGGAGGCAGAAAGCCACAGTTACTTCAAGAGAATAAAGTTACTTTTATAACCAACCAACCAACTAGAAAGAAGAAGATATTTAAAGAAATCACAGGGCTGGAGAGATGGCTCAGTGGTTAAGAGCACTGACTGCTCTTCCAGAGGTCCTGAGTTCAATTCCCAGCAACCACATGGTGGCTCACAACCATATGTAATGGAATCCGATTCCCTCTTTGCCATGTCTGAAGAGAGCAAATGTCTATTCATGTACATAAAATAAATAAGTAAATAAATACATAAAAAAGAAATCATAAGTTTGCTGTTGTTCAGTGGAGCTGAGTACAAATGTCAGCTGTGCACACCAGAGTGGCCATGTTGGTGTTTTCCTAATTTGCTGGGAAAGAACTATAGAAATATTTGACTATTGTAGACTCATCTGTTTTCCCTTATAGTTCAGTCACATTTAGCTTTTTTTGTAGTTTAAAGCTCGTTTTCAGTGAATATTCAGGATTGCTATAGTTGTGTGATTACCATTGTATTATTATTATTACTATTATTATTATTATTATTACTGTTATTATTATTTAGAGATAGGGTTTCTCTGTGTAACCCTGGTTATCCTGGAACTTGCTCTGTAGACCATGTAGGCCTTGAATGCACAGAGATATGCCTGCCTCTGCCTCCTGAGTGCTGGGATTAAAGGTGTGTGCCACCACTGCCCAACACATTTTTACCTTTAAAAGAATATATTTAGGGGTTGGGGATTTAGCTCAATGGTAGAGCGCTTGCCTAGCAAACGCAAGGCCCTGGGTTTGGTCCCCAGCTCTGAAAAAAAAAAAAAAGAATATACTTTTTTTTTCTAGCATGATGCCACATGCTTTTAATTCAAGCACTTGGGAGGCAGAAGCTGGCAGACCCGATTTCGAGGCTAGCTTGGTCTACAGAGCTTCCAGGGTGGCCAAAACTACATCATAAGACCCTATCTTGAAACACACACGCACACACACACACACACACACACACACACACACACACACACTATTTTACCTGTATGGGCGTTTTGCCTCTGTGTGTGTGTGTGTGTGTGTGTGTGTGTGTGTGTGTGTGTGTGTATACCACGTACATGCGTGATGCCTCAGGGGCAGAAAAAGAGCACTGGATGTCCTAGAACTAGTTGTCAGTGGTTGTGAGCTACCCCATAGGTGCTGCCATCCTCGCTGTGGTCCTCTGCAGGAGTGAGGAGAGCTCTTGCACTGAACCACTTCTCAGCCTGTGACATGCCCTTCTTCAACACCAGTATCATTCCCCACTCAGAATCCTATTCGTTGGTTCTGTTTGAAAACAAAACAAAAGAAACCCACTGTGGTTCCTGTTTTGAGTTCAGGGTCTATGTAAGGTAGTCTGAGGTCCATAACCAATTCCAGCATGTTAGGGGAGTTCCTGGGATGCAGCTTGACAATCAACACCCAAGCTACATGGGCTTTTCAGTGATGTAGCTGCCAGGAGCCACCAGTGCTCCAGTAAGCATGGCCCCAACTGCGCTCCTGCAATCAACCTCAATAAACTCACTGGTTCAAACTGGATTTGGTAGGAATTTTTCTTTGCTCAGTGGTTACCAAATCTGGGATGAATAGGCATCTCCCTAGGAAAGCCAGCACAACGAATCAAATTGAGTATAGGGAGTTAGTATAGGGAGTTAATTAGTATAGGGAGTTAGTATAGGGAGTTAGTGTAGGGAGTTAGTTAGTATAGGGAGTTAGTATAGGGAGTTAATTAGTATAGGGAGTTAGTATAGGGAGTTAGTATAGAAAGGAGTTAGTGTAGGGAGTTAGTATAAGGAGTTAGTTAGTATAGGGAGTTAGTAGGGAGTTAGTATAGGGAAGTTAGTATAGGGAGTTAGTGTAGGGAGTTAGTTAGTGTAGGGAGTTAGTGTAGGGAGTTAGTTAGTGTAGGGAGTTAGTATAGGGAGTTAGTATAGGGAGTTAGTGTAGGGAGTTAGTGTAGGGAGTATAGGGAAGGAGTGCACTGGGCCTGGCCTGAAATGAGGCTGGTCTGAGGAGATGGCAAAGAAAACAAGAGCCTACAGATGCTGAGGCAGTAGGATCCAGGACTTCCTTTCTTGCTTCATCTATGGCAAAAGCTCACTGCTCCCACTCTTGCCTCTCACCCAACCAGGCTGTATTCCCACAGAGGCCCTGGAGAGATCCCTTTAGACCTAAGTCAAGCGTCTCATCCTTGACTCCCTCCATTGGCCCTCATGCTTCAGAGAAGCCCTGGACCGAGCCCTCACCTGTTAGCCTATTCACTAGTTCCTCTCTGGCCTCCTTCAACAAACCAGAACCTGTGTGCCTGCCATGGAGCTCTGCTCAGACACCCCTGCTGCACCTTCTCAGTGTCACCTCCTCAGTGAGGCTCTCCCTATGCTCACTGACGATTCCACCCCGAAGCCAGCACCTCTACATGCCTGGCACCTTTTCCATTTTTCTTTGTGTGGTCTGAGTGCCCGAGCTCTTGTGGTCACATGAAGGCCAGAGGAGAACATGTCCTACTCTATCATTCCGTACCCTAGTCTCTTGAGACCTGGGGAAGCAGGCTAGTAGTCCGTGAGCAGACCTTCCTCTCTGTCTTCCCACAGTACAAGGATTGTGACTACACCCTGGTTTTTTAAATTGGGCACTGAGGATTTGAACTCCAATCCTCACGCTTGCACAGAATACACATTTACTTCCTGCTCTCCAGTCTTTTTCTGTCCTCTTTCTTCTTTCTTTCTTTTTTGGAGGGGGTGCTATTTCTCTGTGTAGCCCTTCCTGTCCTGGCATTCATTTTTTAGAGCCGGTTGGCCTTGAACTCAGAGATGTGCTTGCCTCTGCCTCCCAGTTTCCAGATTAAAGGCATGTGCTGTGCCTGACCAGTGGCAGTTCTTACCTCCTAATTTTTAGGTAATTCACTAATATTACTAATATTAAGTTGCCCAGGGAGGCCTTGAACATTTGATTGTCCTGCTGCAGCGTTTAAGGGGAGCTGGAATTACTGTCGTGCCTGGCATTGTTTTTAAAATTATATTTGTGTCTGAGTCTGCTCGTATAAATGGGAAGAGCGCCCTCTAGTGATAAATTGAGTAGCAAATGGCTAAAAAGGCTGTAGAGGGGTTGGGGATTTAGCTCAGCGGTAGAGCACTTGACTAGTGAGCGCAAGGCCCTGGGTTCGGTCCCCAGCTCCGAAAAAAAAAAAAAAAAAAAAAAAAAAAAAAGGCTGTAGAGCTCAGAGAACAACTTGTTAAGAGTTGGTTGTCTCCTTCCACCATATGGGTCCTGGTGATTAGATCTCGTCATTAGACTGGGAGCAAATCCTTTAATCCTCAAGACGTGTAGATGCCCCTGCTCCCCCCTTTTTTTAGATAGGATCTCACTCTATAGCCCTAGGCTGGCCTCAGATTTATGGTGATCTTCCTGCCTCAGTCTCCCAATTTTCTGGGATTATAGAAGTGTGCCACTATGCTCTGCTCACTACATGATTTCAAAGGTTGAGTAGACCTGAGCTGAAGACCAGACAAGGGAGTCCTCACCGGCTTGGGGCCTGGGAAGTTGAATTCACAGGAGAAGAGGAAATGTTGCAAGAAAAGAGGTCAATATGGACACAGAATTTAAATAAAAAGATGAACATGGGGTTGGGGACCCTGGGTTCAGTCCTCAACTCCGAAAGGGGGAAAAAAAAGATGAACATGGGAAGTGAAACAGATATATACCTGGGGGAGGGGGAGATTGCCACAAAACTTAGGAGGAGATTTTCTTTTTCTTTCTTTTTTTTTTTTTTTTTTTTTTTTTTTTTTTTTTTTTTTTATTTTTTTTGTTTATTCTTCCTTTTTTTTTTTTTTTTTTTTTTTTTTTTTTTTCCGGGGCTGGGGACCGAACCCAGGGCCTTGCGTTTGCTAGGCAAGCGCTCTACCACTGAACTAAATCCCCAACCCCAGGAGGAGATTTTCAAGAATTGGAGAGGCTGAGATTGTAGGATTAAAGGTAACTAGTAGGTCATGGCTAGCCTTATGGGGGAATGAGTCGGGAGGACTTGAACCGTTAAAGTCAACAGGTGATGGAGAGGATGGCTGAGACCAAGAGTACAGGGGCTGAGGGGGGCAGCAGACACTAATGCTGCCACCCTTTAATACAGTTCCTCGTGTTGTGGTGACCCCCACCTGTAACATTATTTTGTTGCTACTTCCTAACTGTAATTTTGCTACTGCTGTGAATTGTAATATAAATATATATGAGATGCAAGATATCTTATATGCGACCCCTGTGAAAGGGTTTGATTCCCAATAGGGCTTACGATACACAGGTTGAGAACCACTGCCTTAAAGATTCCTTGGACCAGAGATTTCTTAGGCCTATGAATTCGCAGAGTCCGAGTTAAAAATGGGAGGAGCACCTTCTAGCTGATAAACTTGGGTAACGATGAGGACGCTTTAAATCTCCATTCTGTTTGCGACTACACTGGTTGCCTGAGTCCTAACAGGCAGAAACAGCTTTGAATAGAGGGTCTGGCTATTTCCCCGGGATGAACACACACGCTGAGCTTTTGGGGTGTTGAACAGTCAACGTCTTCGCACAGAACTTTCCACCTAACCCTAGCAACTTGACGCTCTGCTTCGTGTCAATCCGACACACCCAAGCGCTGCTCCTTTTACAGGTGCAGTAAGCGTTCCCCGAGGCCGGACAGGGATCCCCGGCCTACCGACTGTGCTTTCTCTGCTGGCAGCCAGCCGCAGTAGGACCCAGCCCAAGGCAACTCTGCCTACTGACCCTAGCAACCACTCACCTGCTCTTCTTTCTCTATAGGCTAGAAATTTTTCTTTTCTTTTCTCATTGGTCCGCGTAACTTTACCGCAACCAATCAGCGGTAGCCACGGGAACAAACTCACTCCTACACAACCTGCGTTGTGGGGGGAGGTGACCTGGGAAGATATATATCTGTTTTCCGCATTGTTTTTTTAGAGAAGCGCTTTACTTTTTACTGTGTCGTAGCTGTCCCTGGAATGAGGCGCTTACACAGTTCATGCCTAACATAAAGTCTGGCCCTTGCTCGCTCCTGCCCCTCCTTCAAATGGCTCGGCCCGCGGAATGCCCCATCTTTCAGGCACTTGGAGAGCCGGAGTCTTGGAGGAGTTTAGGGTGGTGATTCTACAACGGTGACTGACAAGTGAGGGGCTTCAGCCCTCTCCCGCGACCACGCGTCACATCTCTCACTAGTTCCAGCTGCCTGCGCGTGGGCCCCAGAAGCGCGGGGAAAATTGGTACACGCAAAGCGTACTTGGTACGGTCCACTCCGCCGCGCCCCGCGCCGCCGGAAGTGAGGTGTCTTACCCCCGAAGTTCCGGTTCGCAGGGGGTGGGGAGTGTTGTTAACCGGAGCGGCTGCCGCAGTCGCGGTGATTGAGCGTGCTCGCGGCGCTGGGCTCCTGGTGAGTGGACCGAAGTCTGGTCCAGATTGCGGATGGGGTTGGGGGGTCGACGTGTAGGACTTTGCCCTCCTGGGTCACTGAGATCAGCCCGCCCCCCTGCGTTCCGCCGTCAGTTTTCGGCCTGTCAGATGGCTGGAGACCTCAGGCGGCGGCGCGGCCACGGTTCCAGAGGCCGGGCCCCGCCTGCGAGGTTCGCAACTCCTAGCGTTCACAGGTGCGCGAATGTGAGGCGACCTGAGCGGTTCTCTATCCTGCCGCTGCACCCTGGCGGTCGGCCGTTTCTCCGGTTCTCGGAGTGGACCCTGCTCGGGGGTACGCCAGGGTTCCAGACTGACGTACCCCGCTGGGCGCGCGTCTGCGCTGACCACCCTGGCACAGCTGTCACTGGTGGTTCCGCCTTCTCAAGCTGTGCCCTCTGCACCTTGCCTCCTCCACCCCTGGCGGGCCCAGCGTTCCCGCCTCTAAAGCATATCATCCCAGCTCCTTCAGAGGGTCAGCGGTGGCAGCCCCCCTCCTCCCAACATTGCTGCTTTTCCTCATTGACTTCCTAGAGGAGGCGTCTTGGCAGGCAGCATGGAAAGAGCCCTAGATTTGAAACGAGATTGACCCAAGTTCTAGGCCTTGCATCAGTGTAAGCCTCTAACCCCTTTGAGTCCCAGTTGCTCGTTTGTGAAACAGGGAGTTTATGCTGTTTTGAATCTAATGGCTGTCAAGGTGAAATGAGTGTTTACCCTTACACTCTGCCAGGGACCATGCTAGGTTTGCACAGTATGGATATCACAAATGTCATTTTCCTTGTGCAGGTCTCTGGGCCAGGGCAATGTTCCGCACCGCAGTGATGATGGCGGCCAGCCTGGCGCTGACCGGGGCAGTGGTGGCTCATGCCTACTACCTCAAACACCAGTTCTACCCCACTGTCGTGTATTTGACCAAATCCAGCCCCAGTATGGCAGTGAGTTCGGGGCTCAGGGAGGGAAGGAGGAGTCTACCTGGGGTAGAGGTGGGGCTATATGTCATAGAAGGATGGGAGAAATAGCCTCTGGCTGCCTAACTTAGAATAATCTGTGACAATCTTGGGGACCTGTCAGAAGGATGAGCCCCAGGTAGAGGAAAGTAGAAAATGACCTGAAACCACAACTTTTCCTCACTCCTAGGTCCTGTACATCCAGGCCTTTGTCCTTGTCTTCCTCTTGGGCAAGGTGATGGGCAAGGTGTTTTTTGGGCAGCTGAGGGCAGCAGAAATGGAGGTAATAAGTTGGTGGCCCCAAAGGACAGGGTCCAGAGCCTGGCAAACAATGACTGGGTTCCATATCATCCCCTGCTCACCCCACAGCACCTCCTGGAACGGTCCTGGTATGCTGTCACTGAGACTTGCTTGGCCTTCACCGTTTTTCGGGATGACTTCAGCCCTCGCTTTGTGGCACTCTTTACACTCCTTCTCTTCCTCAAATGTTTCCATTGGTTGGCTGAAGACCGTGTGGACTTTGTGAGTTGGGAGTGGCTGATGGGCATACTGGTGGATTGGGGTATGGGGCAACCCCAGCCATCTTGACGGTGTCCCTCTCTGCTCTGCCTCAGATGGAACGCAGTCCCAACATCTCTTGGCTTTTCCACTGCCGCATTGTCTGTAAGTGAGACTCATGAGGAGGTGGGGGTTACTTGAGGGGAAAGGGACCACTGAGGAGTATAGTGTGAAAAGTCAAAGCCTGTGAGCCAATACCTAGAGCCCTGGCTGCCCCCCCAGTCCACAGCTGCACAGGAAAGATAATTTAAGAAGTTACTTTGCATAGTCTCTACTCTGTTCCACTCCAGGGCTTCCTAACTGCCTGGGCACTCGGCTCTCTGCCTTCTCCCCTGGGCCTGGGTTGCCCCAACTCGCTGCCTGGGCAAAAGTCCTTCCCAGAGGGCTGATTCCTCTTGGGTATACACATCTAAGTAGATGGCTGGGTCTGTGGCCGTGATGGACATGGGGTGGGACCGTCCTAGAGCAGGAAGTGGTTGTCGGGCCTCTGCTCACCTCACTTCGCTCCCTCTGGGGTCTCCACAGCTCTTATGTTCCTCCTGGGCATCCTGGACTTCCTCTTTGTCAGCCACGCTTATCACAGCATCCTGACCCGAGGGGCGTCTGTGCAGCTGGTGTTTGGCTTTGAGGTAAAACTGGTTCGGGGGACAAAGCTGAGACGGTACCTCATGTGCTATGAGCAGTCCTACAAGTGCTTCCTGAGAACCTGCTATGTCTCCACCCCTTACTGGCCACCAGGGAGCCTCTGTCATTTGGTCCTGGCCACCCTCGTACACTCCTAGGCTGTTGCTGAAGGGCACCAAGAAAGGCTGGTATAGTTTAGAAGATTCTTGACCTGGGTATCTTAGCAGGCCTCCCTGGAAGCTGATGCCACAGCTGGCTATGAATGGAAAAGAGAAAATTGCTGGGTAGATCGCCCAGGAGACGTGTCCCGCTCACATTGGCTGAGTGCTTCCCACGTGCCAGGCTGTGCTGTGCTCATGAGTTACATCTCATAACCAACAGTGTCAGTGCTTTGGAGGTTGAGCCGGTCGCTCCCAGGCTGGGAGGACCCCAGTTGTATCTGAAGCCTGTGTTGGTATCACTGCACCTGCTGTACTGAAGCCTGGGCCTGGCCAGGGCGAGGAGAAGCCGGTGCTTACACCGTCTCCTATCCCTCCCTCCCTCCGTCCCTCCAGTACGCCATTCTGATGACCATGGTGCTCACCATCTTCATCAAGTATGTGCTGCACTCCGTGGACCTCCAGAGTGAGAATCCCTGGGACAACAAGGCCGTGTACATGCTCTACACGGAGCTGTTTACAGGTAACAGGATCCTGGGCCTCTCCCGATCCACACCAGCATCCTGCAGTGTGTCTGCCAGCCCTGTGGCGAGCTGCCGCCTTCCTTTCCTCCTCAGGCTTTATCAAGGTCCTGCTGTACATGGCCTTTATGACCATCATGATCAAGGTGCACACATTTCCGCTCTTTGCCATTAGGCCCATGTACCTGGCCATGAGGTAAGTCCGGCCTTGTCCCTTTACGCATTCTCAGACTGATCACTCCCATGACTTCTTACACTCACTGACTTGTCTCTTCAGGCAGTTCAAGAAAGCTGTGACAGATGCCATCATGTCTCGCAGAGCCATCCGCAACATGAACACACTGTAAGTGGGCTTATTCTGGCTATTCTCCCAAACTCCTAGATCCCTTGCTCCCAGTTCTGGTCTTGACATGTATTCTGCCATCTTAACTAGGTACCCGGATGCCACCCCCGAGGAGCTCCAGGCAATGGATAACGTCTGTATCATCTGCAGAGAAGAAATGGTGACCGGTGCTAAGAGATTGCCTTGCAACCACATCTTTCATACGAGGTGGGAGAAGGTCTGGGGGACCTGCATCTTGGGCACAGGCTCATGGGGACCTGCTGACCACTGCCTGATCTTACTCCCAGCTGCCTGCGCTCCTGGTTCCAGAGACAGCAGACCTGCCCGACATGCCGTATGGATGTTCTGCGGGCATCATTGCCAGCCCAGTCACCACCACCCCCTGAGCCTGCTGACCAAGGAGCACCCCCTGCCCCTCATCCCCCACCACTGCTGCCACAGCCCCCTAATTGTAAGTGGTCCTTCATTTGCTCACAGAGGACCTTCCTTGTCCTCAGGTACTTGCCCTGGGCTGAGGAATCGTTCATTCTGGGCAGGAAGGGGTGAGAAGATGAGAAATAGACAAATGAGGAGTGGTAACCAGGGCCGGCCAGAGTGGAGGACAGCTCCTAGTAGCCAAGCTCTCTGCCTGGGAGTGGGGACTGTCAACCCGCCTGCCCTCTTCTCACTACTGTTTTGTCTCTGTAGTCCCCCAGGGCCTCCTGCCTCCTTTTCCTCCGGGCATGTTCCCACTGTGGCCTCCAATGGGTCCCTTTCCACCTGTCCCACCTCCCCCGAGCTCAGGAGAGGCTGCAGCTCCTCCGTCCACCAGTGCAGGTGAGCCTTTTGCGTGCCAGAGCAGCTGGGGGTGGCAAAGTCAAAGCTAGAGACCTGGAGACTGACTTCCATTGTGTTTTTTGCCAGCCACTTCTCGACCCAGTGGAGCAGCCACCACCACAGCTGCTGGCACGAGTACTTCTGCCCCAGCATCTGGCTCTGTACCTGGCCCAGAGGCTGGTCCTGCCCCTGGCTTCCCTTTCCCTCCTCCTTGGATGGGTATGCCTCTGCCTCCACCTTTTGGTAAGTTCGTCGCTCTGTGGGATCTTCAGGTTAAAGAGGTGAGGCCCAGGTAGCTCAGACTGACCTCTGTGTCTCCTGCCAGCCTTCCCCCCGATGCCTGTGCCTCCTGCGGGCTTTGCTGGCCTAACCCCAGAGGAGCTGCGGGCGCTGGAGGGCCATGAGCGGCAGCACTTGGAGGCCCGGCTACAGAGTCTGCGCAACATACACACACTACTGGACGCCGCCATGCTGCAAATCAACCAGTACCTCACTGTGCTGGCCTCCCTGGGGTACGCATGCCAGATTCTAGTAGAGCTCACTTGTGTTCCATGTACCCTGTAATACATTCTGCTGCCTCAGGCCACTTGTCTACAGGCACGTACCAGAGCTCTTGGCCATGCTGGCTGCTTCTATCCTTCATTCCAGGAAGTGCATCCATGGCCATGTAGGAGCAGTGTATTAGTAGGCTGATGGTGACATTTACTTGTTTCTTCTAAGTTCAAATTATTGTTGACATTCGCTGCTATAGCTCCTGACCTCACACGTCTGCCAGTGCTGACACTGGCACCTCCTGACACTGAGGGAGCAGATAGCAGAAAGTCACCTGAAGCCAGCCCATGTTCAAGTGCTAGTGTCACCACTTGCTTGAAGACTTCCTGTACGTTAGGATAACAACCAAATTCCTAGCCAGGTGACACGTGCAGAGGGCTGGCAGGAAGCTGGAGTCCAAGAATTGGGCGTTCTGACCTCAGTAAACACCCTCTACAGTGCCCACCTCTCAGTGGAGATGGGAGTGACAGGAAAGCGTCAGCTGTCTGCCTGCAAGTGACTTAGAATCCACGAGGCCAAATCTCTTGACCCTTTGATTGTCCACCTGTAATCTAATCCACCTATTCAGTTATGCCTACTCCTCACAAGGACTCAAGGACAGCTTGCCTTAGAGCTTGTCCTGCAAGGCTCATGGTGGTGGACAGACGGTAGGAGAATCTGTGCAGCCCAGAATGTTGAGGTCAAACCTCTTGTCCTTTCTCTTGCCAGCCCCCCCAGGCCAGCTACTTCAGTGAACCCCACTGAAGAGACTGCCTCTACAGTGGTATCTGCTACCCCTTCCACCAGCGTCCCCAGCTCTGAGGCTCCTACCCCATCCCTGGGAGCTTCCCCACCAATTCCTGAAGCTGAAAAGCCTCCTGGTAAGTAAGTAACCTTTAGGGATGGGATGAAGGGTTCTCTGGGTTTCACTTCTGCTCTCTTCCTAGCTCCTGAGTCAGTGAGCACTGCAGAAGAGCTTCCTGAGGATGGAGAGCCTGATGCTGCAGAACTCCGCCGGCGTCGCCTGCAGAAGCTCGAGTCTCCCGTTGCCCACTGACACTGCCCAGATCTGGCCCTGCTCTCTTGAGTAGCCCTCACTGGAACACGTCCTGCCACCAAGTGCCAGCTCCCTCTCTGTTTGCACCAGGGAGTAGTAACCCCAGTTGAGAAAGACTTGGCAGGATCTCTGAGGATCAAGAAGTGTCTGGGCTTCCAGTTGATCCACCCCAGTGCCCCTGGCAGCCATGGGGGTGTTGGTCAGCTCTAACCTTCCTCCTCTACTTCTGCTATGTTCTACTGGGGCCTTGAAAGTAGAAGCTGAGCCTCTGGCAAGCCTTCTCTCCCACGCTTTTAGGGAGAAGGTAAAGCCCCTCTAAGCCCTGCTTGTGAGTATGGGACCATGCTGCAGTGCCGAACAGTATTAGCTTCTGTTCCCAAGTGTGGAAACCCAGAGGGGCTGAAGACAGACCAGGACCTTGCCCCACTCTCTGCCAAGACTGGTACCAGTCTCTTTTCCTCTACCCGTCTTCCCAGAACCCCCTTTGTGATGGTGGCTGTGCCCCCTAAGCCCTGTGGCATTTCCATGTCTTACTGGCAACCACACAACTCAGGGAAAGGAGTGCCTGGGGGTGGGGCACAGGCGGGCAGCACTGAGGGATCCTGCCCTGCCCCTCCCCAGCCTCTTTCCCCATCTCACCCAGCAGCCACTGCCTGGTGGGCCTGGCTAAGGGTGTGCTGCTCCTTAAACCACTGCTCCCCTGAACCCAAGGCAGGCCACCTCCAACCTGTGGGACTTGAGTTCAGGATTGGAACTATTTCTGTACCTAGTGGCTTTGGGCTTAAATTTGTCTTTTGAATTTGAATGCTTGACCCCAGGAAGGAGCAGTATGGGGCTAGGTACCTGGACTTTCCAGTTTAGAAAAGCTCTGGGCCAGGAGGGGACCACGGAGCCAAGGCCTAGCTGCTGCTTTCTTTTGGTTTTGTGTTACAGGAGTTTCTGGAGAGTTTCAGATGATTATTTAATTTGTAAATATTGTATAAATTTTAATAGCTTAAATTGTATATACAGCTAAATAAAACCTTGCATTAATGACTGGTGGAACTTGTCACCTAGGATCAGGGCTGAGCTCCTTTTACTTGCTCAGTCTATAGACTTAGGAATAGCCTGTGGTTTCTGGGATTAGGATGCTGAAATCATTCAACTAGAGAGCACTGGGAGGTTGGTACCTCTCTACCTTAGATCTGAGGTCAGACAGGGTAGCCAGGCACTATGTATGAACACTGTTTAACATTGTTTATCCAGTTTAATGGTGGGTTAGACATATGGCTTGTGGGGGGAGTGCCAGAAGTGGAAGGTCTGCATTTTGTCTTCAAACACATAGTTGATTCCAGGTCACAGGGTGATTCCCCAACCCTACCTAGTATAGCACTTAGTACCTAAGACATTCTGTCTCATCCACTCCAGTCCACGTCATTGTCCTGCACTGTGTCATCTGTTCTCCATAGCTTCCACCATGCCCCATCTATAGCAAAAGCTCCAGGCCAAGGATGGATTCTCTGAGGGGTCTACCCTGTGAAGCCCCCAGAACAGGGTTGGGTGGTTGCTTCCAGAATGGCTGACATAAAGAAATGTGCGCCAGTTTATAAAGGCACGGCAGTTTGTAATCTCAGGCTTTTCCACTGGTGTCCTAGTTCCTGAATTATGACTGACGGGCTCATTGTTAGGCCTTAAACAAGGCTTGTTCCCACTGGTTCACAACTCATTTAACCCATTAAAACTATTCTATGTCTGCCACATGGCTGGTTAGTTACCTCTCAGTCCCTCAGAGTCCAGGGCGAATCTCCCATCTAGAGTTCCCTGTCCGATTTCCCACAATCTAATCCTGCCTCTAGCTCACTGGCCATTAGCTTTTTATTGACAGGTGATGCTTCCACAGAATGCACAAGAGATTGTCTGTACAGCAGTCATGTCTGCCTTGTTAGCCTGATGGTTGCTGTGACCTCCTGTGTTGGATAGCTTTCAAGTGGACACCTATACATACCGGTCAACTCCCCCTTGACGAAAGCAAGGCCTTATCTCAAAGCCCTTTCATCCTAAGAATAAATTCTGCTCTTTGTGTCCCATTCCAGAGACTCCAAGTCCACTTCCTCCCTGGAGGCCAGTCTGTGGAGAGCACTGCCACACGGGCTGACCACCAGGCCTCAGAAGCCTTTCTGTGGCGAGCACTGCCACACGGGCTGACCACCAGGCCTCAGAAGCCCTTCTCAAGGAGCCAGGCTTTAAGTTGCTCATCAAAGTAGCCCTTGACTCGAAGAGTACCTGTCACCTCATTAACCTGGGTGACAGGCGTCTTTCCCAGCAGTGGGCTCAAAAATTCTTCCACATCCTTCTGTAGAGCCTGGGGAAAGATAAACTCTAGTCACCAGTTTCTTATTACAGGATCCCACCCCTTCAGCCCTGGAAGAAATCAGGCACACACCCAAGCCACTTACCCAGATGTCACCTTCTACCTTGCGAATTAAGGTCATCTGTCGGTTGCCATGTGTGATCTCCTTATAGACAGGGATGTTGTGCATCCGAGAGCGACGAACAAAGTAGGGCAAGCTGGGAAGGGGATCTATACAGGAATACAGAATAAAAAGCTTATAGCCTCACCCACCTCAACAAGGCCTTCCCCTGCACAAAAGCTGCAAAGGGCTCTGTCGGGGTTTATTGGTTTCAAACTATGTAGTTAAGACCTTGAACTTGTACCCCCCCCCCCCCCTGGAGCTGAGGACCGAACCCAGGGCCTTGCGCTTGCTAGGCAAGCACTCTACCACTGAGCTAAATCCCCAACCCCCGACCTTGAACTTGTAATCTTGTTCCCACCTCCCAAATTCTAGGATTATAGGCCTGCTGTACTTGCTATAGTGTGTTAAATCCTACTGGACAATACTGCCTCAGATTTCAGAGAGCGTTTCCTCTGTCTTTCCTAAGAGTCAAGGCTGAATTTTCACCTTGGTCTTCTAAGGTCCCACACAGACGTATCATCTAAGTGCTCAAGAACAACAAAGCTAGGCACAAATAAATGCTTATTCATGCCTATAAGTCAGAAGCTGGGCATCTTGGTCTACACCTTTAATCCCAGCACTCTGGAGGCAGAGACAGATGTATCTGTGGGCCCAGTCTGATCTACAAAGTAAGTTCCAGGACAGTCAGAGCTACACAGAGAAACCCTATCTACAAATGAAAGAAAACAAATGAAGGCAGGCACAGTAGCAGATTCCTTTAATCCCAGCGGAGGAATTGGAGTTTGGAGCCAGTCTGGTCTACAGATTAAAGACCAGGCTGTCAGGGTTGCACAGACACTTTTTTAAAAACAGGGGTTGGGGATTTAGCTCAGCGGTAGAGCGCTTGCCTAGTAAGTTCAAAGCCCTGAGTTCAGTCCCCAGCTCAGGGGGAAAAAAAAAAAAAAAAAAAAAAAGCCACAAAAACAGTTTACTAGAGTGTATGTATCTCTGCATCTTTGGGGACCCCCCCTCCCCAACCCTCAATTGAGAAATACTCTCTCCTTTCCCACTGACCCAGTGAGGCTGACAACTTCTGAACAAAGAGATGGGAGTTAAAGGGATTCTGGTTTTTATGTGAATTAGTGACTTGCCTACATACCTATGTCTGTGTGAGGCTGTCGGATCACCTGGAATTGGAGTTACATATGGACGGTTATGAGCTGCCAGGATGGTGGGTGCTGGGAATTGAACCTGAGTTCCCTGGGAGAGGAGCTAGTGCTCTTAACCAATGAGCAATCTCTTCCCCTTTGTTTGTTTGAGACAAAGTCTCTCTGAAGCTCCAACTGTCCTAAACTTTGCACTGGCAATGAGACTTTAAAAACAGAATCACACACTGGACTCTGTGCTAAGATTTTACATACTGAGCAGATGATACCCATTTTCCTGAATTCGAGGTTAAGAGAAACTAAATGACTAAAGAAGTCACACCAATGAAGGACAGAGCCAAATTCAAAACAGGCGCTCCACTTTCCTGTCTGCTAAGCTGCATTCTCTGTTACCCATGGTCAGTTGGACTGGAAGGAGAGAACTCAAAACACAGGAGTCTTCTCTGCTTTTTCACCACAAGGGAAGTTCACCCCAGTAACATAGGGGTCTACTGCTGGTCCCTTTCCTGGGCTTAAGACAATACTAACCCTCCTACATCTAAGAACTTCTAAGCCCACTGGAAAGTCCAAAGCCTTTATCGCTTGACTCACCTCTGGGAGGCTGCCAACCACTAGGAGTGGGATAATGTTTATGTTTTGGTGGCTCTGGGATTTTGGTAGGGGGGAGCAGGCGCTCCACAAACTGGTATTCATCCACAGACTCCACAAAGCTGGGGTTATCAGGAGGCCCCTGGGTCTGGCTCTAAGGCAAAACAAACAAACAAACCATCTTTCCTTTAGTTTAATCAACACAGAACTTCAGTTTAAAAAGAAATAGCATGAGTAAAACTTGAACTGGGAAAGCACCAGACTTCGATTTTTCAGTGTGCATGATAGGAGAGTGGGGGTGGGGGGCTGAAAAAACAACTCTCAGTCAGAATCCCAAGACTTCTCTAGGACTCAAACAGCAAACGTGCATATTCCTGAAAAGTCGATTAATTAAACGATTGACCAATACAGTATCCTTCAGTATTTTTCTCTAAATATGGTGTTGAGACGAATGACATGCTTGATCGAGCGGGGACATACAGCTGCTCTCACGTCTTAACCAACTGGAGGGATGCGGCAGCCACATTCCAAAACCCAGACTCTCCAAGTGCAGTCCAGACTCTGAACCTGCCCTCTCCACCTTGCATCTACCCTCCAGACAAGTATCAGCTGGAGTACACAGGAAAACTAAGACCTCGTGAGGGAATACAAAGTTCATGAGTAACAGTGAGGTTCACACACTGCCTTTTGTCCTCCGGGTTCTCACCAGCTGCCGTCGCCCGTAGCTCCACCGCACGCAAGTCTTCCAGTCATGGAGAATGACTCGGAATACATTTGCTGCCATCTTTGCTCCTCCAATGAGTGACATCTGCGCGCGCAGCCGAACTCGCCCCGCCTCTTCCTGCGCGCGCAGCCCCCAATGAACGAACGCCTGCGTAAAGCGTAAGCGGCGGCCTAGGACGGTGGTGGGCGGTACAAACAACCAACGATCTGCGCGGTCGCGCAGTAGTGACGTGGCACGCAGCAGGCGGTGAGGACGTGCGCGCCCCCGCTCCTTCCTCTTTCTTGACTCCATCTTCGCGGTTGCAGCAGCGGCGTCCGCGGGTAAGGTGAGACAAGGGGTGCGGCTGGGCCTGGAGCACGCGGTAGTAAGCGGTCTTTGAGCACAGAGGGTGCGGGGGAAGGCAAAGGACACGGGCGATTCTGCGGCCTTGTCTCCGTTTTCATCCGGGTCCCTGACGAGCCCGGCCTTCCGCATGTGAGACCGCGCAGTCCTCTGCCCTGATTCCTATGCCCGGACCTTTCTCCTGGAACGCTCCTTATTTTCTCTCACAAGCCTTTCTTTCTTCAGTAGCCAACATGCAGCTCTTTGTTCGCGCCCAGGAACTACACACCCTCGAGGTGACCGGCCAGGAGACGGTCGCCCAGATCAAAGTATGTAAAGATTCTTGGTCCCACCTAACTTTGCCCTTTTATTCCCAGGCCCACGGAGAAATTCTGTCTACTTTTAAACATTGCCTCTCTTTTGCTTTTAGGCTCATGTGGCCTCACTGGAAGGCATTGCCCCCGAAGATCAAGTCGTGCTTCTGGCAGGCTCGCCGCTGGAGGATGAGGCCACCCTAGGCCAGTGTGGTGTAGAGGCCCTGACCACTCTGGAGGTAGCTGGCCGAATGCTGGGAGGTGAGTGCTTTTTCACTGAGTTAATGGAATGTTTGTAGTTAAACCGTATGACAGCTCATTTAGGGACATTAGAACATAGTGATACTTAAGTCTTTAACCAGACTGAGGTTCTCAGTGTCCCCACTAAATTCTCCAAACCTGGTGGTAGCCCACCTTTAATCTTACTTCTTGGGAGGCAGAGAGCCGGGCGGATCAAAGTCTGGTTTACTAGGTTCTCCGTATGCTCCTGTCTGTTCTGTATGTAGAACGATAGCTGAGAGTATGGACTTCTTTGTATATACCAACCTTCAGCGCTGCATAAACTGGTTGTGACTTGGAGGTGGGAGCAACCATGGACAGCTATTTTGTGACCATGTCTCTAAATCTATGCAACTCTGTTTCATTACTTGTTGGGTCCAACTTGTCATTAAAAAGCTCAAGAATTGATGGGGAAGAAGAGTTGTGTAGGGCATGACCTTGCTACTTACCTGATGCCTTTCTCCCACCTCCAACACAGGTAAAGTTCATGGTTCTCTGGCTCGTGCTGGGAAAGTGAGAGGTCAGACTCCCAAGGTGAGCCATGCGCTTGGTATTTGGACTTTGTTTCTTTTCTGTCAAAGCAAAGTGAAGACCTTTGGGTTTCCTGTCTGTGTTCTCTTTTATGGAGAGGAGCTGGTGGGAAAGATGCCAGGCGTGGGAGAGGTCAACCAGGGTCTGATCAGTCCTTCCTTTTCCCAGGTGGCCAAACAGGAAAAGAAGAAGAAGAAGACTGGTCGGGCCAAGAGGCGAATGCAGTACAACCGACGCTTTGTCAATGTTGTGCCCACCTTTGGCAAGAAGAAGGGCCCCAATGCTAATTCCTAAGTCCTGTTGTGATCCTGCCACACTAATAAAGCCACTTTGCCCAGAATTTCTTATGCGTTCATCATTTGTAATGCTGTGGCCAATTTGAGGCTCACAAAGTGCCTTGGTCATCAGCACGAAGGCTGGCTTCAGAGTACAGGGAACCTGCCTTTAGTTCCAGCACTTGGAATCTACATAGTGAGTTCAGGACAGCCAGGGCTACCTAGACACCTCAACCAAGCAAACAGATGTACTAAAAAGGCGTTTGTGTTTAGAGGTAGCAGTGGAAGGGGGAGGGGTTTTGGGTAGAAGAGAACCTTCTGGATTTGGGTAGCCTCAAAAAGTTCAAAGCACAAGGAACATGGTATCCCTCAGCTTTAGATTGCCTGACTATCTTGGCATCTAAATCTTACCTGGCCTAATTTAATCACCACTGTGACAGACCTGATTAATGGTTCCACTCTCCTGGACTCCATTCTGCTCATCTATGTTTGTGACCTGCTTTCTTGGAATGTGGCATAATCATGGAGTAAGGCTGAGTTTGGACATTCCATCCATTCTCTCTGATGCTTTGAGACCAGTGTCTGGTCCATTGTAAATGTGACCATTCTGTTTTGTTCTATAAGGGCTGTGACTGTGTTCCATATTCATGTGTAGGTTAATACATCCTTCAGGTCTGTTGTAGGGATGGAACTCCAGTTAGAAATTAGAAACAAGTACTTGGTTCTTGAGACTCAAGGTCTCAAACTGCAGGCCAGGCTGGTTTTGAACCTCCAAAGTGCTGGTATTGGTATAAACACTCTATGCCTGAGTAGTACGCAAGGCAAAAATGCAGGAACTCATATAACCTACTCAGACTCTGTAGAGAAAAAGTAGTACAAAACTAGAGATTGAGCCAGGAATAGCCCAGGGGAGACAGATGGATCTGAGTTTGAGATCAGCGGTCTACATAGTTAAACCATAGCTACACAGTGAAAATTAGCCATGGCTGGGCTGTAGTGGACTTGAATCCCAGCACTCAATCCCAGGCAGGGAGGCCTCTGAGTTTGAGGACAATCTGGTCTACAGAGTGAGTTCCAGAACAGCCAGGGATAGACAGGAACTTTTAACTTAAAATACTGGAAAAGGGGATAACATTTGAAACTTAAAAATATCCAATAAAAAAAGAAAATAGTTAAGTGTGGTGCTGTACTGGGGTGGGGAATTGGCATTGTTTTCAGAAGAATGACCCTAGAAAAAGCTTAGTGTGTTCCTCCTGTCATTCCAGTACTGGAGAGTGGAGGCAGGGAGATAAATTCAAAAGCATCCCCTGCTATACAGGCAGCTTGAGGGCAGCCTGAGCTGCAGACCTTGCCTCAGGAAGCAAAAAAAAAGCAAAGAAATCCTTAGATTACAGACGTCTAAGAGATGTGATTAATGAGACTGAAAAGGAGAGCTGATCCGAACTACAGAAATTTGACAATGTGACAAGTGGTCATTGAAGGTACAGATTCTACAGGCTTTGCCAGATAGCTTTCTGGTTTGTGTTGGTCCATTTTCCAGTATGACTGGACACTAATACAGTATTTCCGTCACAGGCACACCCTCCAGATAATCCACTAAGGCCTACCTCTCAATAGGCCTCATAATACTTAACAATGCAAACAATTTCAATACCATCGGAGGGATGTTTTGCCTATTTGTATTGCTTTGCTGTGCTTTTGTTGTTTGAGACAGGGTCTCAGGTAGGCCCAGGCTGGCCTCAATTTGATATGCTTGCCTGTTATGTATTTTGAGCTCCAGATTTGTTAAACATGCCTGGTTTATTCTTTTTTTTTTTTTTTTTTTTTAATTTATTTTATGTATATGAGTACTCTGTAGTCTTCAGACGCACCAGAAGAGGGCATCAGATCCCATTACAGATGGCTGTGAGCCACCATGTGGTTTGCTCACCATGTGGGAATTGAACTCAGGACCTTTGGAAGAGCAGTCAGTGTTTTTTGTTTTGTTTTTTTTTTTTGTTGTTGTTGTTTTGTTTTGTTTGGTTTGGTTTTTTTTTTTTCGGAGCTGGGGTCCGAACCCAGGGCTTTGCGCTTCCTAGGCAAGCGCTCTACCACTGAGCTAAATCCCCAACCCCGCAGTCAGTGTTCTTAACCACCAAGCTCTCTCTCCAGCCCCCTATTCATTTATTTTTGTCTGTTGTTGTTAATAATATTTTGCTGGCCTTGTTTGTTTGTTTTCAAGATAGGGCATCAGTATGTAGCTCTGACTATCCTGGGATGCACATGAACTCACAGAAATCAGCCTACGTTTGACAACCCAGTGCTGGAATTAAAGGTGAGAACAGCTACGCCCTGCTAAGACCCTGGTGTTTTTTGTTTGGTGGTGGTGCTTGGTTTTGTTATTTAAAAGATAGTTTATTTTTGCACAATTTGGTACAACCACAAAGAACAAACTGGGATTAGCGACACAGTTTTTCAGAATTCGGCGAGCCAACGTGTTGGGAAGAGCTTGGGCGACTTCTGCGCTTGCCCAACGAGCTACTTTGGAGAGTTACTGAGAAGTCCCAGAAATGTGCCGAAAGGAAGCTACGCGCCTTCCCCCGCCCTCCACGCACACAAAAGCGGAAATAACCAAAGAAGCGCCGGAAGTGGCGGAACTGGTACAGGACAAGCGGCACCAGTTTCCATGGAGCCCGCGGGGCTCTGCGGCTTCTGCCCGGCCGGGGAAGCTGTACCAGCGCGCTACACCTGCCCGCGCTGCAACGCTCCCTACTGCTCGCTCCGCTGCTACCGGGCTCACGGCGCCTGCGCCGAAGACTTTTACCGCGACCAAGTGCTAAGAGAGCTCCGCGGCCGAAACGCTTCGCCCAGTCGTCTGGTGGGCGCATTACGCCGGCTGCGTGAACAACGCGAGGCCGAGGATGAGCCCGAGGAAACAGGCCTCCGGCCCGGCACGCGGCCGGGCGGTCTTTCTGGACTTTGGGAACGTTTAGCGCCGGCTGAGAAGGCGGCATTCGAGCGGCTACTGAGCCGTGGCGAAGCCGGACGCCTCCTGCCTCCGTGGCGGCCCTGGTGGTGGGGCCGCGGCACCGGCCCACGTTTTCTGGAGGAGCTGGATGATGACGCGAGCAGAGATCTTGCGGAGCCGGAGCTACTCCCTGCGAGGACCGGGCTGGAGTCCGTGGATGATGCCGCTGCCGCTGGGGAGCCACTTGCTGAAGACTCCAGTGTCGCCAGACCGCCCGCAATGCCCGCCCGCATCCCAACACTGGCCAGTCTGAGCCGCAGCCCTACCTCGCCACTGGTGCGCTTCCAGCTGCCCAATGTGCTGTTCACCTATGCTCACACTCTCGCCCTGTATCATGGAGGGGACGACGACGCACTACTCTCTGACTTCTGTGCTACTCTGCTCGATGTTTCTGGGGCCCTGGGAGCCCAGCAAGTCTTTCACTCTACAGAGGAAGCCCTGCAGGCCGCAGCCCACGTTCTGGAAGCGGGCGAGCACCCACCTGGGCCCCTGGGTACACGGGGTGCTATGCAGGAAGTTGCCCGAATCCTTCTGGGCGAGGGTCCTATCAATCAGAAAGGCTACACGCTGATAGCATTGGGACACCTGGCTCAGACCCTGGGTCGAGCCCGGAAACGAGCTGTGGTTGGTGAAGAGCGAGATCGCCTTTACCGGGCTCGGAAGAAGTGCCAGTTCCTGCTGGCTTGGACCAATGAAAATGAGGCTGCTCTCACACCCCTGGCTCTAGACTGTGCCAGAGCCCACCGAGCCCATGCTGTGACAGCTGAGGAAATGGCAACCCTTACTGGGGAGCTAGAACGGCTTTGGGGAGGCCCAGTACCACCTGCACCAAGGATTCTCATTGAGGAGCTTCCTGGCTGAGCTGGGCATCCATGTCATTACATTAATAAAGATGTGTCTGCTCTGCCCAGATGTTGGCAGTGCCTTTCTTTATAGATAAGCTTCTTTTGAAGTTACTGTGTAGTTGAAGATGACCTTGAACTTCTGATCTGCTTCCCACCCGGACAGTGGGAGGTTACAGGTGTTAGCTACCTTGCGGATATGCAGTGCTGGATAGCAAAGGCTTCCTGTGTGCTACACAGGCACTGTATAACTGAACTACATCCCCAGGCCTGAAGTGCCCCTTTCTGAGGGTAACCAGTTGTCTCACTCAGGCTTTTGGACCCACAAACCACTTTTAAGCTTTCATTAGTCAGCTAGTCATCCCCAAGCCTCAAGTCACTGACCCCAGGATAGAAGAAAAACAGCAAAGGTTGAAAACATTTATTCAACAGGGAAAAATTTCCTTCTGGGAGCAGGGGCTCCCTCTTGCTTTCAACGTTCTTGTTTTCGACGTGCTGAGCATCCCTGCCGAGTAGAACTGGTTCTGCTTCAGTAGACATACGGTATGATTCGGTAAGGCACGCGCTTGCAGTATTCCTGCCAGGCACGGCCATACTTTCGCAGGCACTGCTGCTCATCTCGGGCCTCACGGTGCACCAGCAGTGCAGTGAAGTAGAGCAGGTAGAAGTAGGGCAGCAGGTGGGACAGCCCTGTAAGGAAGGGGCTGCGTGGTCAGCCATCAGGATGAGCACCGGTTCATAAAGGCTTTCACAGCTGATGGCACATGGGGTGTCAGGCTTCCTAGGCCCTGGGTCCGCTCCAGTAACTGATTAGTCCCCACACCAGGCACACCGACCTACTCCAAAACCCACTCACCACAGGGCAAGGACCAAGCCAGAGCCATGATGAGGTCTCCCAGGTAGTTGGGATGTCGAACCATACCCCACCACCCAGACACCAGCAGCTGCCTCCCCGTGGCAGTAGGGATGGTCTCAAGACCTAAAGAGAGATAGCAAATGAAATGGAACCACAAAGCCTTGCTGTTTCATCTCACCCATGACCTAAGAGGCCCACTTACCAGCCACACTGGGGTCAGAAGGATTCTTTCTGAATGTATTTTTCTGGGAATTGGCCCCTCGGAAGATGTAGTAACCAACAGCTGAGGGAAAGCATGAGCAGATGGTGAGATCCAGGCCTTTTGCCTAAGTCTACCAAAGCCTGTCCAAATCCCAGGCTGTGCTATGATACCCAGGAGCCAGTTCCCAGCTTTAGAGGAGCATAAGAGCCTGCGACTTACCTGATGGGTACTGAATAAAGTATGAATGAAAGGGGAAGGGGAAATGAAGGACCCTCCTACTGACCCTTAATGAGGCAGATGAGCAAGGCCATGGGCAATCCCAGAGGCTGTGGATGGTACAACAGAAACTGGGCCTGCAGGCTGTAGGTGAATGGTACCCAGGCCAGGTCTCCAAAGACCAGCATGAAGCCAAAACCATCATGTATTATGTCCATGGTGGTGAGAACAGACTCCTGCAGGAACATGACCCAGACACTGGTTTAGTCCAGATGACATCCTCAGGATTCCCTGCTTGCCTCCTGCTGTCCAATCCAGCCTCACCTCATACCAGAGGGCATCACCCACATACAGCAACTGGAAGCCATTGACCAGCCACATAGCCAGTGAAGGACTCCCCCGAAGCTCCGCCTCCTGCATCAGCAGGGCCAGGTTGATGAAGACCTAAGGGAAGTGGGGACAGGGCCACTGTCTGAATAGGAGCATCCGAGTAGAACAGTACCAACCTCTCCCCTCCTTTGAGCTGTCTGCTAACATGTTGAATGGATCCAGGTTCTGTAGTCTCGAGACACTGGATTGCAAGTCTGCCTTAACTTAAAACCCCTGCTTTTGAATCTGAGCTTTGTCACTCAGGCAGAATATGTATCTTTGCTAAAGCTCACTGTCCCACTGCCACTGCCATGTGATAAACAGAAATAATCAGGGCTCTGCCTTGAGCTCTTGTTTGAAAATGAATATGTAGAGATAAGGATTGGCTTGTTATGAACCTAAACTTTGCACCCTCCCCTTCCTCCTTTTTATAATAAGACAGGGTTTCTTTGTGTATCCCTGGCTGTCCTGGAACTTCTTCCATAGACCAGGCTAGCCTCAAACTCACAGAGATCCATCTGCCTCTGCCAAAGTGCTGGATAAAAGTGTGCACCACCACTGCCTGGCTTTGCACCCTCATTTTATTAGCCCCAGTGGTCTGACTAGGGTAGCCTCTTTAGAAATACTGATGTAGTATTTTCCTTAACAAACAAAAATAAAAGGAGTCTCACTAAGTCGCCTTGGTTGACTTGGAACCGTGCAGACCAGGCTGGCCTTGAATGCAGAGATCTGCCTGCCATTGCCTCTGGAGTGCTGGGATTAAAGGTGCACCCTACTATACCCAGCCCTCACAGATAATCTTAGAGTGAGAAGATAACATTATAGTCTGGTGCATACGTGGGCAGGCCAGTCTCCAAAGTGACTCATGGAGGGACTAGGCCTGGTGGGATTACAGTAACTGTAATCCTGGTTACTTGATTAGCTGAGGGAGTGGAGGGGACCTAATCCTGGTTACTTGATTAACTGAGGGAGTGGAGGGGACCTTGAATTTTGAGACTAGTCTGGACCATCCTAATGAGACCTGTTTCAAAACAAACCAAACCCTAACTCAGATTCAGAGGACATTAGCACTCCTGCCTCTGTAAAGGATATCCTTTATGGTGATCGCAGGACCTTGCCCTTTGGAGCTCTCCAGCCACCAACCAGGTATGTATGATCTTAAAACAATGAGAGCTGGTGTGTTGTCAAGGTCACCAATGACAAACAGGGTATTAAATCTCAAAATCCCCAGAGGCAGCTGCCTTGTTCTCCAAGCCTCTTCCTAGTTGTCTTTGAAGTCAGTTTTGTACTTGGCCACTATATTCAAAGCTGCATGTGCTCTCCCAGCTCCCTGCCTGTTTTGCTTCCCCCACACAACCTGCCATCACCGTCATGCTATATAGATTGTTTTGTGGTGCTAGGGTTGGAAC
Organism: Rattus rattus; assembly: GCF_011064425.1. Classification (NCBI taxonomy): domain Eukaryota; kingdom Metazoa; phylum Chordata; class Mammalia; order Rodentia; family Muridae; genus Rattus; species Rattus rattus. The sequence continues at coordinate 1,625,450 of NC_046155.1, read as the reverse complement.
CTAGGGCGGCTTTATGTGTGCTAGACAAATGCTCTTCTCTCTCTCAAGATTTGGTATTAAAACCCCTCTTGGTCTTTTTCTTTTTTTTCGGAGCTGGGGACCGAACCCAGGGCCTTGCGCTTGCTAGGCAAGCGCTCTACCGCTGAGCTAAATCCCCAACCCCTCTTGGTCTTAATATTAAAGCAAAACCATGGGTTCATAGCATAGTAACATATTGGCAAATGAATGAATGATTGCTGTCCACCCAGCAATGCTAGCCCTCTACTCTTCTCCTTGCCCAAGACCAGCAGAGTTAAGTCCAGCATACCCAGCCGATGAGGCCAGGTCGCAGCTCACAGAAATATTTGAAGTCAAAGGAACCAAGGCGAGGGTTCAGCTCCCGTCCGAGAAAGAAGTCATACACAGAATTTCCTGGAGAACAACAGAGAGTGAAGGCACAACGGGTAGACGTCCCACCTATCTCACCCCTACCTCACTGGGACCCTGCTCACCTGAGTTTCCCCCAGGAGCCAGGGCTGAGGCAGGAGCTACCAAAGCCTTTGCATAGAGAAGGAGGCTGAAGATAAAGCTGGTGAGAGTGGTCGCAAAGGCCAGGGACAGGAGCATTCCAGGGAGTGCCCCCAGGGGCAGCCCAACTGACACCCCTAGCCCCACCAACAGGGCTGTTAGCACCAGAGCCTGGAAACCTGAACCACAACACAAAGTGAGCCCTGGGGTGGCTTGCATACTTCCATGGCCAACACATACACACAGAGTTCTGGGCCTGGAGCCGAGTAACAGCAAAAGACGTGGAAGTACAGCCAGATTCCCATAGGGAACATGTCATCAGAGCTAGTCTATAAACCTCCCACTACCCTTGGAACCCACCCCAACCCAGATTAAGGGAGGAGGAGGGAAAACCCCAGGCACCATTAATAGGGTAGCGCAGGCGACTCTTGTCCTTCAGTTCCAGCCCCTCGGCCACCTGCGGGTACAGGGCAAGTTTAATAAGGGCTGGACCTTGGTCCAGACCTCCCTGCACCCTCGTGTGTTAAAACATAGCGCACACCTTGCGTGCAGGCAGCAAATAGAGCGCCACCTGCAGGCCGAGCCAGATGAACAACAGCAGCAGAGCCCGTGGGCTCCACAGCTCCTCCAGCTCAGGCAGATAGGCTGGTAGGGCCAGGAGGCGCGCCGGACCCGAGCGGGCCGCCAGAAGCAGGTGGAACATGGTGGCAGGCAGCAGGATCAGCATCGCCGTGACGCCTGGGAAGAGGGCCACTGTGTCGCGTGACTGCTCCCCAGAGCTCTCTCAAGTCCACAGGCGCCTTGAGTCACCTGCCTGCTTAGCGAGTTCCCAGCGCCATATTCCTACCCTGATTTTCTTCTTTGTCCTCTTACCTCTGTTATTCCCAAAGACCATCCTGCTCTGCCAACTGTCTTTCATTACACAAACTCCCTGCTGTGCAGCCGTCAGCACACAGTCCTTCCTCTCCCGCAGACACCCCGCCACCCGCGCACCTGATCCTTCTGCCAGACTTCCCAAAAGCCTTCTAGACAGCTCGTATCCTACCCTACTCCCGTTAAGTAGCATCGGTTCAGCCACCTCCCCGAACCTTCCCATTTACCCAACGGCCCCCCGAATTCCAGTGGGGCCTGGGAGGCCTCACGAGAAGCCATGATCTCTCCTTTGCCGGGAAACAATGGTTCACAAAGTCGATCAGGGAAACACAGCCCACCCCATCCCAATGGCCTGGCTACGCCTCTGCATCAGTCCCCGAGGTGGAAAAGCTGCTGCTCAGTGATCTTTAAATGGACGCGCCCTCTGCCCACCCTGGGCCCAGCACAGTAGCCAATCAACGCTGGGAGGCGGGCCCCGTGCTGGCGCCTCAGAAGCTTAGGCACTGAAACCCAACCCCCGGCAGGTTCCGCCCCTGCAGGCAAGAGGAAGGAGGAGGACATATAAATTTATTAGTGGTTCACAAACCCGCCAGCGGGGAAGGGCCTCCAGGGTGAGAACAGGGCACGGGGAGGACAGGGCGATAGGGCTGCTCCGGGACTCGTCAGTGGATTCTAGCCGCGCTCGCAGATGACCTCGACAACACTGGGTTCCATGGGCACTGGGTCGGGACAACGTAGGGCAGCTGAGGCTACTACTTCGTCCAGCAGCAGGTGCACTAGCTCCTCATCAGCCACAAAGCGCCACAAATAGAGCTGCAGAAAGTGGCAGTCCACCTGCACCTGCTGCAGCCCGAAGCGCCCAAAGGTGCGCAAGCGCACACACTCCAGTAGTGTCTTCAAGCTGATCTTAATAATGCCAGTCAGCACCGACACCTGTAAGTGAACAGATATGGATGCAACTCAGTGACTGAAGGCTTTGGGGGAGGAGCATACATCCAAATTCTGAGCAGAGGCAAGGGAGAAAAAGACAGAAATGTCTAGGGCTCAGGTAAGGAGGGAACAATCCAATGTTGCCGCCATGAAGTAAGGGAGCAAATAAGCCCCAATATTCAGATCAGAGATGGGGACAGCATGAGTATGATGGGCAGGAGTCACCACTGAAGAAATGGAGGAAAGAGTTCCCTGAGCTTGGGCTGCTGTGAGGCAGAGATCCAGCAATGCCTGGAAACCCCTGAAGACTCAAGGCTATTTTGGAGAATAGAGTGAGAGCAAAGAAGCCTTGAAATCAGCATCCTGATGGACAAGGTGGTTTTGCCTTGGACCACCTAGAGATAGGGACTAGATAGAATGACCATTCGTTAAGCTCAGATTGGGTCCTAGGGCTTCCTGGATTGATGTGGGAGCCAACCTTCCCCCTGGGACCTAGATGAGAAGGTACTTCAGACCTTATTGAATTCCACAGGGCTGAACACATCGATTCGTTCAGAGAACAGCTTCTGAATATTGCTCAAGAGGTTTGTGTCCATCGGAGCACTGGAAGGGGGAAGGAAGGAGTCAGAGACCACTCTGCCCACCCTCTCTCTTTTGTCTATCTCAGAGAGGCTCCCTCCTAGCCAGACCTGGGTGTGTAGCTAGGTGCATAGCGGCCCTGCTGCCGGGAGCTGCTGTACACAGAGAAGGTCCTTTTGCTGGAGTCACTGCTCTGGGCCTTGCGGACACCCTCTTCATACAGGAGCCCCACCTGGTGGAGAAAAGAGGTGCTGCAAGGCCAGAGCATGGGTTACTGACAGAAACTTCCCTTATCTGCTTGTTGAATCATAGGTATAGTCACCACTTACACTCGGGAATAGAACAAAGGCAGGGCAAAAACTAATCTGAAACCCGATTTTTCAGCCCACCCCTACTTGAGCTTTTTGGGGGTTCTTGACCTGTATACTCCCTAGGGATGAAATGGGGGTTCTAGTGGCACAACACAGGTACAGTACAGCCAGACCCTTTGTCTTGGTCCTTGGGGAGCCGTTATCCAGGAGCCCAGCATGCCTGAGGCAGCACCTGTACATCAATAGCTGTAGTGTCCTCCACCACACGCTTCATGACAGCACGCACGTTCCGGGGCTCCAGAGTACTGAGCCAGTCCCGTGTCTCCACACTCTTGCGTAGCATCTGTGATATGACCAGGCCTTGCACCTTCACATAGTGTGTCAGCAGCCGCCGTGCTGTCTCTCTGGCCTCTGCACACAGTGTGCTCACAGGTGTAACAGGAGACTGATCCTAAGTCGGGAAAGCAGAGGACAGAGGTCAGAGGTACTAGAGACAGATCAGAAGCCACCACCAATGAGAAATGGAGGCTGAGATGGGTGCAGACCCCCAGTCTGGTTCTGGCAACAGGAGAATATCAGCCTCCTGTGTTCCCAGCATTAGTGCCCTTTCCCTTCTCCTGAGCTACTTCACCTGCACCAGAAACTGTTCATCGGTGAGTGTGAGGATGTAGGAGATGGTGGCTGTCTCATAGTCCAGGCAGAGGCGAGAGAGCAGCAGGAGCAGGGCAGGTGGCGTGGCACCTCCCTTTTCCCCAGGGCTGTCACAGAAGCCCTGGGCTGTCTGACACATGGAGCGGATGAAACCCACGATGAGGCCCTCACGGACTCCCTGGCTGCAGAACTCACCCTGTGAAGGGAAGCCCAGATCCACTACCAGTCCTTTCTTGTAAGCTGGAGAGGTTCAGTAAAGACAGGGAGAGCCCAGGGCTGTTCCTTGTTCTTTGCCCTAACCCTACTCTAAAGGACAGCCCCACCCTGCTTCCCAGCCTCACAGGTGGTAAGTGGCCGCAGTGAGGTCCCTGGTACCTAGCTACATAGCATTTCCCCCTCCAGACTGACTCCTGAGAATGTAAATCCACATGCAGCGTACTTGGGACAGTACCAAACACTAGTAAAAGGTGCTGGGGAGGCCAGTCAGAAGAATGAATAGTCCAAGGACAGACATACCCTGAAGTAGGGCTTATTGGAGAAGGAGACCTCCTTGGCGGTGAAGAGATGCACAGAGGCCAGTGAGGCCTTGATGTGGCTCAGAATGGAGCTGGCCACATTGGCCAGCAACTCAGCCAGGCTGGGGCCCTCCTTCCCAGCTAGGCGAGGTGCTGCCAGGGCCTGGCGAACATCTGTCAGGCAACTCAGGAAAGCAGCCTTCAGACCCTGCAGATGGTGGCTCAGGCGCTCCCGGGCCACTCGCTCCACAATCTCTGTGGCCGACTCTGAAAGCCCAGCGGCAGCCAACAGCGCCCCAGGTGCTCGAAGGCGCCGGTGGAAGCGATCTAGTGCCCGCACCAGCAGTGAGTTGTCACTGCCACCCTGCTCCTGGGCCAGCCGCCGCTCAACCAGTGCAAAGTAGCGGCCACCCAACTCCTGCGCGAAGGCTGCCAGCTTCTCTGCACCAGCAGGGCCCTGAGCGGCAAACAGCTCCTGGTAGGCCGCTGCCACCTGGCAGAGGCCACCCACAAAACCATTGCCACCACGGTCAGTGAACTCTAACACATCAGGTGCGGGAGGGGAGGGCCCCAGCTCGGTCTCCAGGCTGCTCAGCTCTTCTTCCAGGCGACCCCGAGCGTGTGCCAGGAACTCCTCACACAGCTCCTCAGCGGGCTCGCCTAGGGCCAGCAGCAGCTCCACGCACTCAGCCTGCTCCGGGGCACCTGAGCAGCCTTCCCTGTGGTGACAGAGATGCAGTGAGAACAGCTTGTGGGCTGCAGGGGAGAAAAAAATGTGGGGAGCACTCGATGTGATTGGAGAACAATGAGCAGGCCCGGAAACCACACCTGAAGCGCTGCCGCAGCTGCTGGGCCAAGCGGGCTGTGATGACCTGGCAGTCATCCTGGATGGCGCGGAAGGAGGGCAGGTGCTGGTACTGCTGCAGCACGGCCCTGGCACGACCCTGGTAGCGCACAGCCTGCCCATAGGCACCCAGCTCCACGCACTTGGTGAGGCGCGAAGGCAGCTCGAACAGGAACTGCAGCTTCCGCAGTAGTGCATGGACCCCTAGAGGACAGGAAGGGCACGTGAGCTGCAGAGCTCAGGGTGGCTGGCTCAGGGCCTGGCCTGTCCAGAGCCTACCTGCTAGCTTGGTGATGCGCTCGTGTCGGTCCTGTAGTGTAGCGCTGATTCGTGCGCTGAAGTTGGTGATCACTGCCATGTTGGTGGCCAGCCGGTCCATCTCGTCCTCCATCTTCCGGAAGTCATTCTTCATCTTTCGAATGGTGTCTAGAAGGGCAAAAGCCGCAAGAAGGAAATCAGTGATTTGAGTGAACTGGACTGGGACTTGGCATCAGCATGCATAGACAAGAAGGTTATCGTGTTGGTTCAACAAACCCTGCTCACCCCGGAAGAGAGTGAGACTACTTTTTAAATCTTTTTTTAAAAAATATTTTGTTTTATTTTTATTCATTTATTATATATAAGTACACTGTAGCTGTCTTCAGACACACCAGAAGAGGGCATCCGATCTCTTTACAGATGGTTGTGAGCCACCATGTGGTTGCTGGGAATTGAACTCAGGACCTCTGGAAGAGCAGTCGGGCTCTTAACCGCTGAGCCATCTCTCCAGCCTTTTTTTAATTTTTTAAAGTTTATTTATTTATTATTATATATGAGTACACTGTAGCTGTCTTCAGATACACCAGAAGAGGGCATCAGATCTCACTACAGATGGTTGTGAGCCACCATGTGGATGCTGGGAACTGAACTCAGGACCTCTGGAAGAGCAGTCAGTGATCTTAACCACTGAGCCATCTCTCCAGCCCTGGTTTTATTTTTAAAAAGCACCTACTTGCTGTCTTAACTGATTCCATTTTGTCCAAACATGCTCTCCCTTTTTCCTTTTCAGCTCATTTTGTTCTAGAAGGGAACTGGTGCCTGGCACCTACCAGACCTGTGCGAGCTCAGGGTTCCAGACCCCTTAGCCTGACAGAGGTTGTTGTACGTACCTCTTAGCTCCCTGCCTCTGTCCTATCATATATAATCCTGGAATTACTGACTAGGACTCAAACATGGAAGACCAGCTCTTACCCCAGCTCAGCCAAGTGGAGAGTAAACATTTCACTTTCCTCTGTGTTTTGATCCTCTCAAGATGATGCACACAGAGCTACTCTTTGAGAACCCCTAGAAGTGAACCCAGGAACAGGTTTCTGGCACCAATCTCTCCCATCAGACAGTATCCAGATCCCGACAACAGCCAGACACTTTGCAGGGCCAGCACTTCTTTGATTCATTGAAACATAAGCTCTGCACAGGCAGGGACCACCTGAGCACTCAGTCCTGGAATGCTCTCGGCACACAGCAGGTCAGATTATAAACTTGCTCACTCAGAGCTCCTTGTCATATGGTCCAGATTGTCAGTGGACTTCTAGAACATGCTGCATCTTCTGTAAAGTCCTTCTCCTTTCAAATGCTAAGGGCCTAAGCTAATACTTTTAACTGTCTCTGTGTCTCTTCTCTTCAAATCCCATTTTAGAAACCATGTTTACCTTTCTGTTGCCAACCCTATTATGCCATGCCTACTGGCTTTCTCTTACCTCCTTCTTTTCATTGCTTGCACATCAACAATCTGAATGAAGTTCTGGCCATTCTTGACTGGTTGCTTACATCATTAATCCCACCTATTCTTGCCTCTGGTCCACATCTCTTGACCATCACCTGGCTGTCCCTCAGCCTCGAGCCCTGCCCCATTCTGTAATCCCACCACAATCCTAACTCAAGTTGAACATTTATTTTCATTCTGGCTTTTTGAGACATGGCCTCCCTATGTAGCCCTGGCTGGCCTGCAACTTGTTATTTGGACCAGATAAGTCTCCAATTTACTGTGATGTGCCTGTGTTTGCCTCCGAAGCAAGCGCTGGAATTCTATTTAAGCACCACCAATTCAACTTTTTTTTTTTATTTATTTACTTATTACATATAAGTACACGGTAGCTGTCCTCAGACACACCAGAAGAGGGCATCAGATCTCTTTACAGATGGTTGTGAGCCACCATGTGGTTGCTGGGAATTGAACTCAGGACCTCTGGAAGAGTAATTGGGTGCTCTTAACTGCTGAGCCATCTCTCCAGCCCTCAATTTAACTTCTTAACTTCTTCCTTTTTGAGACAAGGTCTTATTGTAGTTCTGACCTGGAACTCTGTAGACCAGGCCAGCCCCAAACTCACTGAGGTCCTTTTGCCTCTGCCTCCCAAGTACTGGGATTAAAGGCATGAGCCATTCTGCCTGGTTTTCACACCTATTTTTTACTTCAAAAACATGAAAAACATGGGGCTGGAGAGATGGTTCAGCAGGTAAGAGAACCTGTGGCTCTTACAAAAGATCTGGTTTTCTAGCACCCAAATGGTGACACACAACCATCTGTAAGTCCAGTTCCAGGTATCTGATGCCCTCTTCTGGCCTCTGCTGGCACTACATGCATGTAGTACATAGACATACACTACACTGACAGAAGCACCACAGACGCACACAGTGCACCCACATCTTTTTAAATAACAAAAACAAAAACAAAATCTGCAGACCTAACACTTGCAAAACAATGAGATTTTTATTTTTTTCCACAGAGAAGTTGGTTACCAATAGTGAAGGGAACTCTTTTTTTTTAAAGAGATATGTTTATTTATTCTATATTAAGTACACTGTAGCTGTCTTCAGACACACCAGAAGAAGGCATCAGATCCCATTACAGATGGTTGTGAGCCACCATGTGGTTGCTGGGAATTAAACTCAGGACCTCTGGAAGAGCACTCAGTGCTCTTAACCACTGAGCCATTTCTCCAGCCCATGAAGGGGGCTCTTTACATCGGCCACACAACACATGAAGCAAAAACATTCACACTGTTCCTTTCCCGTAGACACAGAGCTTGAACCTAGGGCATCTCACATGCTAGGTTAGTGCTCTACCACTGTGCCACAGCCTTAGCCCTCACCTTCTTTTTGATTTTATAGTTCAACAGCAAGGACAATTATTATAAAATAAAAATGCCAGATATAAGTTATATGAGGAACAGAACTGGGAGAAGGGCTGTCCTGAGACAGCCCAGCCCTCAAGGATCAGCCTGACAAGTCATTGTAAACACTGGTCCCAGGTAAAGTCCCAGGCCAATAAGGACACAGATGGCACTGTCTTAAAAAACAACACAGCCAGGTGTATGGTTGTAGTGGTGGCAGCAGAAGTGAATGCCTTTAATGCCAGAGCACCAGGAAGGCAGAAGCAAGCAGATCTCTGAGTCTGAGGCCAGCCTGGTCTACAGAGTGAGTTCCAGGACAGCCAGAGCCACACGAGAAATCCTGTCTCAAAACTTAGCTTCCGGGGTTGGGGATTTAGCTCAGTGGTAGAGCGCTTGCCTAGCAAGCACAAGGCCCTGGGTTCGGTCCCCAGCTCCGGGGGAAAAAACAAAAAAAAACAACTTAGCTCCCAACCACACCCCTCAAAAAGAAAATGCCATAATGAAACACATCTCTTTGCAAGTTAACTTACTACTTTTTTTAAAAGGCAGAATTCAAGGCTGGAGAACTGGTTCAGCATGTCTGTAACTCCAGGATGTGACATCACACACACACACACACACACGCACACAAGGACCCGGGCAGTGGTACACATGCCTTTAATCCGAGCACAATTGGGCAGAGGCAAGAGTATCTCTAGGAGATTGAGGCCAGCCTGGTCTACAGAGTGAGTTTCAGGAGAAAACCTGTCTCAAGAGAAAATCAATAAAACACATTCATTTTCTCCTCATTTTTTTCTTTTTGAAATAGCATCTCACTATGTAGCTCTGACTGGCTCAAAACTCTACCTGCCTCTGCTTCCTGAATGCTAGGATTAAAGTTGTGCATCACCACACTCAGTCCTGTCTGACATCTTCTGCATAATGTAACTTGGTTCGTCTCACTTTTTAGCTAACTAACACTGTTTTTGGGTCACATCATTTATTCATCCATTTACATAGTCAACAGCTATTTGGATTGCTTCTACTTTTTGACTAAAAAAATTGTGTATGAAGTTCCATGTGAACATGTTTTCAGTTTTTTTTTTTTTTTTTTTTTTTTTTTTTTTTCGAGCTGGGGACCAACCCAGGGCCTTCGCTCGCTAGGCAAGCGCTCTACCGCTGAGCTAAATCCCCAACCCCATGTTTTCAGTTTTAATTTGTGTATGTATACATGTGAGCACATACAGAGGCACACATAGTATATGGACCTATGCATATCTGTATGGGATGTACTCACCACGAATACAAACATGGGAGGTCAGAAGTTGATGATAGGTGTCTTCCTCGTGTGTGTGTGTGTGTGTGTGTGTGTGTGTGTGTGTCTGTGTGCACATATGTGTGCAGGTGGCCACAGAGGCCAGACAGAGAGACGGATCCCTGTAAGCCAGAGGTTTAGGTACTTGTGAGCTGCCTAGATCTGAAGTGCAGTCCATCTCCCCAGTCTTCCCCAGCCTTCCTTTTACAGACAGGGCTTCTCAGTGGCCTGGATCTTGCCATCTCATCTCAGCTGGCTGGTCACCCAGGAGGCCCAGAGACACCCCTGCTCCACCTCATAGACTGAGGCTTCAGATGTGCCCTGCCACACTCTTTTCTGTTTGTTTGTCTAAGACAGGATCTCACTATGTGTTCCTGGCTCACTCAGAACTCAGAACAATGCTGGCCTCAAACTCTGAAAAATCTTCTGCCTCTGGAGTACGAGAGTTAAAGGTATGCTTTTCTTTTTTACATAGGTGCCAAGAATTTGAACTCAGGTCCTCAACCTTGCACAACAAGCACTTTACCCACTGAGCCTTTCCAGCACCCTCACTTGTTTTTTGTTTGTTTGTTAGGATTTGATATGAATGCTAGGCAAGTGTTGAATTTGCAGCAATCCTCTTGTCTTTGTTTCCAAAGTGCAGAGATTACAGGAGCTGCTTTTGTGTGTGTGTGTGCTCATATGTACACACACAGACACACACACAGCAATCATATTATATAATAGTAATATATTATCAGGAATGGAATTGCTGCTCTTGGGATAATTCTGTTAGCCTTTTGAGGGCTGGCGAAGCTTTTCTGCAGGAAGATACAGCTCTGTTCCCACTGCTATGTTATCAGGTTATATATCCTCCACATCCCATCCAACATGCAATACCACTAGGAGTGCAGAGAAGTCATGCCTCCTTAATTGATGAGGCGGGACATCTTTATAGGAGCTTGTTTTTCATTTGCATTGGGGGGGGGTGCTGTGTACACTGAGCAGCTATGCATGGCATATTACTCACATTGAGGTCAGAGGGCAACCTAAGGAAGTTGGTCTTCTCACTCCACCACATGGGTCCCATGGACCAAACTCACCCCAAGCACCTTTACCTGCTGAGCCATCTTAGCTGGAAATCTGAAGGCAGCACACCCTGTGTCTGTTTAGGAGCTCACTGTGTTTTTCCTTATCTAAAGGGGCTCTGAGCAGTGCACAGGCATGCAGCTTTCAGCTCCTGAATCTGTGAGCCGTTGCCTTAATCAATCAATTTTGGGGTGTGCATTCAATAACCATCCCTGTCCGACAGAGATTAGTGTTCATGTGGTTTGTGGGGTGACTCCTGGACGCCAACAATTTAGCTCAGTGGTAGAGCCGCTTGCTAGGGAAGCCAAAGGCCCTGGGTTAGGGTCCCAGCTCGAAAAAAAGAACCAAAAAAACCAAAAAAAAAAAAAACAAAAAAAAAAAAAAAAAAAAAAAAGAACTGCTATTACTAAATCTTTTTTTTTTTTTTTTTTTTTTTTTTTTTTTTTTTTTTGGAGCTGGGGACTGAACCCAGGGCCTTGCGCTTCCAGGCAAGCGCTCTACCACTGAGCTAAATCCCCAACCCCTGCTATTACTAAATCTTTTTTTTTTTTTTTTTTTTTTTTTTTTTTTTCTTTTTTTGAGCTGGGGACCGAACCCAGGGCCTTGCGCCCCTAGGCAAGTGCTCTACCACTGAGCTAAATCCCCAACCCGCTATTACTAAATCTTAAGGAGTGAGGACCTAGTCAGAAAGGAAGGGAGTGGGCTGGAGAGATGGCTCAGCAGTTAAGAGCACTGACTGCTCTTCCAGCAACCACACAGTGGCTCACAACCATCTGTAATGAGATCCGATGATGCCCTCTTCTAGTGTCTGAAGCCAGCAACAGTGTGCGCACATACATAAAATAAATAAATAAATCTTTAACAAAAAAAAAGGGGAGTGACAAGTTTGCTCTTAAGGCAGACTGATCAAAAACAAAGGTTACCACTAATAGAAATTTTCTAAAAAATTTCAATGACTCTTAGATGGCTTAGCACAGGTAAATGTGTTTGTCATCAAGCCTGATAACCTGAGTTCAATCCCTGAGACCCTCATGGTGGAGAGTGCAGACTGCAGAAAGTTATCTTCTGACCCCCACACAAATGTTGTGGCCCCACACATGCATGTACACAAAAGCTAAAGCACACTGAGACATCTTGGTGCTTCCTATGTGCTGCAGAGAAACTCTTTTTATTCTTCCCAGCTCTGGTCCTTAGGACAACCCTCCCACAGGAGTCATCACTTCAAAGGCAGTGGATTAAGGTTGGGACCCAACTGTAATCTGGGTCTCTTTCCTCTAATCCCTGTTTTTCTCAGCACAGGACGTGGGGTGGGGATGTGTAAGACTGTGAGGAGTGTGTCCCAATGGGATCACCTGTAGCTGAGATGAACTTGTTGTAGTTCTCATAGACAAGGGTCTGCATGTCGCTGTCTAGAGCCCGGATCTGCCGCACCATGTCCGTCTCACTGTCCATCAGCTGGGCCAGAGGACACTCTCTACGCAGCTAGAGAAGCAGGTAGTAACATTCAATGTTAGTGCTCACTCATGTCCCCCTGCCTTGCTTTCCGAGCAAGACAATCCTGATCCCATCCTTATCAGGAATTCCACATATGGAACCTCTACCATACTTCACAGGTTACCAGGTTAGACCCAATTTGGGATTTGTCAGTCTTCAGGTTCAGCTTAAAGTCGACCTAGGCCCAGCCTAGCACCTGTCAGAGCATGGCCACGCCCACTACCCCGGGCCTATCAAAACAGCAATGAAGACCTCAGGCTCAGTATCACCTCAGGTCAGTCCTAACTGGCCCAGGCTTCCTTATCCTCCAGATCTGCCTCTATTGCCTAGTAAGGACTGTCCTCCTCTTAGGAACTCTCGCTCCCGTCACCACATCAACAAAATCGGGGACATGATCTAGGGTCCAGTATATTTGGGGTCTGGACCCGCCCTACTTCGCACACACACCTTGTCCAGATAAACTTCCGGGTCGAAGTGCGCCCCATTGAGATCTGTTGGGTCTAGAGGGTCAGACCCAGCGGAGTGCCCCGTCGCCTCCCCTTCCGAGAGACCGTAGTAAAGCTTCAGCATCCCGTGAGCCTTCCGCCGACGCTCCGGAGCGTCTGCCTCGGAACCTTCTGGGGAATCCCCAGGCCCGGACCCTAGGCCAGGCCCCACAGCTGCCGCGGCCGCCATAGCTCCAACCTCAACACAAGGGGGTGAGACAGGGGAGGGAAAGGATAGCACTTCCGGGGACCATAAACTTGTGATACCAGGCGGTCCTTCAGGTGAAATGTCCCTCTGCAGCTGTAGGATATGTGAGACTAAAGTTCCGTCTTGCGTTTGTTCTTCAGGAGCGCAGAGGTTTCACTGAGGTTCCGGCTCCTTGAGCTTCTGTGATTTTGCTGTGCTACATGGGCGAACCGTGGCGAACCAATTCTGCATCCGCACGGGAAAGAGACTCACGGAAGATAGAATATGCGTCACAGGGAGTCTACAAGGTTCAAGTGCCCGTTCTGTAGCCTGCAATATGACTTTAACGAAGTGTTTCCCAAGGTCCTATCTCCAAGGAGTCAGTCATTCAATATGAGAAACTCTATTCTACTTAGAGAACAGGTCCTGTTAATCTTAAGAAGTTGGTGGAATGTGATACATGAGCAATTGGGATTGAGGATAATTCTTAAGTTTTAAAGATATAGGCATAGAGACGAAGCTGTTAAGAGAGGAGGGAATGAGGTCAGATTGGTTTATGCTGAGTTAAATAGAAGAAAATGAGACTTTACTAATAATGTACGTAAACGTTACCGAGGATAGGCTGATAGGGTGCTGAGCTGCCAAACACTGACTACCATCTGTTTTTATCTGAAAACCAGAACGTAAAAAAAAATCTAAATGATATAAGTTTTATTGTTTTTTGTTTTTTTCAAGACAAGAGTTTCTCTGCTTAGCCCTGACTGTCCTGGAACTGGCCTGTAAACCAGGCTAGTGTGAACAACTGCCTGTCTCTGCCTCCCAAAAGTTGGGACTAAAGGCATGTGATACCACTGTCACCAGCTCCACTGCCAAGGAAAAACAGTTCTGAATAGTATTAAAATTAACTTGTCATCCATCTGTCCAGCCCCCGGTATTTATTGTTTTTAATTATGTGTATTTGTGTGTGCAGAGGCCAGGGGCCAAAAAGTGTTGGATACCTCAGAGCTGTATTTACAGCAAGTTGTGTGAACTGCCCACCATGACACTGGGAACCAAAGTGCAAGAGCACTACACAAACTTCACCATGAGCCATCTTTCCACCTCAAGCCCCTTTCTGTCTTTCTTTTCTCCCTTTTTCTTTGATACAGGGTTTCACTGTGTAGCTTTGGCTGACCTGAAACTCACTATTGTAGACCAGACTGGCCTCAAACTCGGAGATCTGGCCACCTCTGCCTCCTGAGTGGTAGGATTAAAAGTGTGTGCTACTATGCCCAGCGCCCACTTCTTGACCTATCATTTATGGCTGCTTTTGTCGCAGACTAAATGGCTCAAAAAACCTAAAGCATTTACTCCCTTGGTCTTGAACTAAAAAGTTTCTTGACTTCTTGTTCAGTGGGCTATTCAGAAACTATACATTTGCAGATTTCAGTCCACGGAGCTTTGAGAAAGTGAATTTGAGCTAGAGAGATGATGGTTTCACAGTTAAAAGCACTTGCTATTCAGTTCCCAAGTTCACAATTGTCTGTAACACCCTGGGGGATTCAATGTCTTTTTGGCCTCCATGGGGAGCAGAAATACATGTGCACGCAGGCAAAGTACTCATACATCCAAAAAAATAAAAAGCCAGGCACGGTGATGTGCATCTACCTAGAACATTGGAGGGCAGAAGTGCAGGAGTTTGAAGCAGCCTGGCCTACATGAAAACTGTCCCAAAGGCTGAATAAACAACAAAAGGGCTGGAGAGATGGTTCAGCAGTCAAGAGTAGGTTCCTGAAAGCTGTCCCCTGACCATCACATACGCATCGTGGCAATGCTAACACTCTCACTTCACCCACACTAAAGTGAATGAGGCTAGACATGGTGGCACAATCCTTTGATCCAGGCAGTAAATCTCTGTGAGTTTGAGGCCAGACTGGTCTACAAAAATGAGTTCTGGGGCTGGAGAGTTGGCTCAGTGGTTAAGAGCACTAACTGCTCTTCCAGAGGTGCTGAGTTCAAATCCCAGCAACCACATGGTGGCTCATTAAACATCTATAATGGGATCTGATGCCCTCTTCTGGTGTGTCCGAAGACAGCGACAGTGTACTTACATATAATAAATAAATCTTTTAAAAAACCAAAAAACAAAAGTGAGTTCCAGGGTAACCAGGGCTGCCCAGTGAGACACTATCTCAAAAAACAAAACAAAAAACAAACAAAAAACCCAACCCTAGGTTAATTAGTACTAATTAAATGTCATGATCTTTTTTTTAAAAAGATTTATTTATTTATTTTATGTAAGTACACTGCTTATAGTCTCCCTGTCTTCAGACACACCAGAAGAGGGCATCGTATCCCATTACGGATTGTTGTGAGCCACCATGTGGTTGCTGGGAATTGAACTCAGGCCCTCTGGAAGAGCAGTCAGTGCTCTTAACCGCTGAGCCATCTCTCCAGCCCCCAAATGTCATGATCTTTAAAACCCTATTTTCATGCTATAAAAATATATGGGCCTTGAGAGTATACGAACCAGCACTGCACAGAGACAAGGAGGAAAGCACAGGATCTAGGTGACAAGAAGCACCAATACCAGAGAACAAGACAAGGCTGACTACCCAATCAAAGGGAAGACTACATTTTGCTGTTTCTGATTTCCTATGAAGTCTGGTGGCCAGAACTGAGAGGAAGAAGGCAGATTTACTGAGGTTGGGACAACTAGTCTGTAGTCATCCCAGAATACTATCTAAAGAAGGGGTGGGGCTGGAGAGATGGCTCAGTGGTTAAGAGCACTGACTACTGCTCTTCCTGAGGTCCTGAGTTCAAATCCCAGCCACCATGGCACATGGTGGCTCACAACCATCTGTAATGGGATCTGATGCTCTCTTCTGATGTCTGAAGACAGCGACAGTGTACTTATATATAATAAGTAAATCTTTAAAAAAAGAAAGAAAAGGGCAATTTAGATTCAATTTAGTTTGTGGTAAAAAAAAAACAAAAAAACTGTTAACTCCAGTGCTTCAACTAGAGCCTAGGATGTGACCAAAGTCTTCTTTTGCTTGGAAAAGTCTTCAGCTATTCTTCTAGACCCTAATCATCTGCCCAAACCTTGCTTGTGGAGCTGGGACACACCTCTCTACCTTTCTGAGTCTGGGCCTATTCCTTATACAATGTCCCCTGAGGGAATACTGAGCTGCCCATAAATGCAGTGGATGGAATAATGTGGGCTGTGTCCCCATCCTGATACCACAGGCTCCTACCACTACTCAGCACATTCTGCCCACCCCTCCACAATGGAACATCCTCAATACCCAGACATATTCCATTTGTTGGAATCAGGCTGCGTTCTAGAACCTTGCCCTCTCCAATGCCTTCCTCACTCTGGAACACACTGCTGTTTCCCACAGGACAGCCTAGCATGGCAGGATTTTGCTGGCCCTGGACAGTGACTTGAGAGCAGGCTGTGAGCAGGATGCGCTGGCGGGACCGCTTAGCTGTGTTATACTTCCCCCCAGGCCTGATGCTCACTATAGCTGCACTCATTCTCTTCTTCATACACATGGGTGTCTTTGCTAGTGATGTTCACAACTTCTGTGTCATCTACCACTACGACCGCATGAGCTTCCCTTACACGGTTGTACTGATAGTAAGTCTGGGGTGGGGCTCAAGAGCTGGTTGGGCAAAATCAAGGGGCTGATGGGAGTGTTTGTGATGTCAGGGGCCACTCTCCCATTGGATTGGTCTCCCAGTTTTCCCAGGTGATCAGCATCGGCTGGGCTGCCATGGGGTCACTCTACGCAGAGATGACTGGTGACAAGTTTCTTAGATGCTTTGCTTTGACCATCCTGAGTGAGTGGGGAGGTGTGCTACAAGGAGGGGGAGTTTTGAAAGCCTGAGACATGGCATGGAGGGGACAAACATGTTGAGCTGATGGGCTCTCTCCTCTATCCAGTCCTCAATGGAGCCATGTTCT
Source organism: Rattus rattus (assembly GCF_011064425.1). NCBI lineage: Eukaryota > Metazoa > Chordata > Mammalia > Rodentia > Muridae > Rattus > Rattus rattus. The sequence continues at coordinate 1,608,614 of NC_046155.1, read as the reverse complement.
TCAACCGCCTGTCCCTGGAGTTTCTGGCCATCAATTACCGAGAGGAGAGACACTGAGGCCTGGGGATTGGGGACAGGACTAAGAAGGGAGATGGAAAAAGCTGCTTCAGATGTTTTAATAAAGTCTGTTGTTTATTTGTACCTGTCTGCTCCTTTGAGGGTTGAAGTAGAAGGATGAAGACCCAGAGGCAAGCAGGTGAAGACCAATTTGATCAAAAGGGCTACAGACCTGGCCTTGTAGCCTCAGCCTCCAACTGTCTTGGCCAAGGGGATCTTAGTGTCTCAGGAATGAGGGAGAGGAGTAAAGCCCTCAAGCCTTCCCACCTTCTCTCCCTAGGACTCCAGGTCCTAAGCTGGCCCAAACATGAGCAAGGGCTCAGGAAGGACCTACACGGATGTGAGGGTTCATGAGCGGGTCCAGATTGGGATCACTGTCTGCTGCAGCCCGGCCGAGTCGAGACATAAGGGCGAGGAGCGCCAGGAAGCCCAGCAGCCCTAACAGGAGCAGCAGTCCTGCCCGCTGGAGCAGAGTCAGTGGCCGCTTCCGGGACCCAGCCCGGCTCCTAAGAGGAATGAGAGAAAAGTCAGGTCAGGCCCTGGGTCCCTGCCCTGGCACAGGGAGAAGCCTTAGCCACTGCCTTTGTGGACTGGAACTGGTCACCCTGCACTCCTGTATTCACCATCATATTGCGTTATTATGAAGCTTGAATTAGTAGGACACAAATTATCCTGGGAGCCTGAGTATGTTAAATATGAGGGACACTTAGAAAAGTCAGGTGGTACCACAGCGGGAAGGGGCCTCAGAGCCCAAACCCTTTATAGGAGGAAAGGGCAGAGACCCTGGGGAGGACATGACACACCAAAGTTGCCTGTCAAGCCAGGGCCTCACTGTGGCCCTGGCACTGAATGTTGTTTGTCCCCAGAACAAGTTCCACTGTCATCAAATTGTCCATGATGGGGCCTCTCCTTTCTGACGTTCCACCCTTGGGCCTGTGTACCTGAGCAGCTGGGCCAGCCAGCCCAGAGCAGGCCGGCGGCGGTATTTGTCGTCGTCACAATCTCCATGAACGCCTGCTGTCCGGTCATCATCCCGTGTGTCATACACTTTCCTTGGGGCTGTAGAGATAGAGACACGAGTATCAACAGGTTCAGACAAACTGATCCTGTGGCATGGGTGGAGGTCATATGAAGGATTTCCTGCCCTTCCCAACCTAATAGAGTACCTTAGGAACTGTGGGGAAGCAATATCTGAACTTGGAGTGAGGAAAAGCCATTCCACATGAGCTCCTGAGCTTACTCCACCCAAATCACCCTATATTTTTTGTTTTCTGTTCTCTGACTGGGAACAGTTCCCCAGCTCACCGTGTGTCAGGGCTTCAGTACTACCCATGTGTATGACTGTGTGTTGCTCGGGATGGCTTGGGGAAGGAGGAGGGCGGGGAACCTGGCTGTAGAAAGCTGGAGCAGCTGCAGTGCTCTCTCTCTCTTCCTGTACAGGAGTGGTGGTGGCTGTGGAAAGACAGAACTCTCAGTAGAGCAGGGAGGCAAGGTTCAGACAGCAGACAGAGATCACCACTTACCATTAAAGCTGGACCAGTCAGAGAAGTCTGAGGAATTGAGGGGCTCAGGCTCTGGGCTTATCACCTCATCGATCTGCAGAAAGGAATCTAAGTCAGTAGCCCGTCCACTCCTGCTGCTAACCCATCCAATCTGCCTCAGGAGAGGCCGGCACAAACAGATGGTCAGACAGACAGAGAGACTCTCACCAGAGGGAGGCCCAGTCCTGCGCGGGCCCAGTTGACTGTGGCTAGCTTTTCTCTCAGTGCTGAAGCCACTGGGCCAGCTAGGTTAGCTGGGGGGAAGATGGGGCCGTTACAGCTGGGGCACTGGTAGCCTGCAGGCGCTGTGTTTCTCGGTAGCTGGGCAGCACGCTCATTGATACAGGCCCAGTGAAAGAGATCTTAGGACCCATAAAATAAAAAAGGACAGACATAAGAGGCAATTCTTTGAGCTCTTACCCTTGACCTAGCAATCCCATAACCCCGAGGGCCAGTGTACAGCAGGAATGAATATGTGTGGATGCCCAGGGCGGCTCCTTTTCTCCTCACTTCAGGTCCCTAAGGCTTCTTGCCATTGAACCAAATCAAAGTAGAGTCTACCAATTTGGCCAGCCCATGAGAAGGTGTGACTGGAATGAAAATGCCTTCCACCCTTTCGAGAGTCTTCTCAGGTCTAAAATCATCATACTCCTTGGCTAATGACTACACAACACTTTCAGGCTGGGTGTGGGGCAGTGCCTATAATCCTAACACTCAGACTGGGTGGGGGCTAGTGCCTATAATCCTAACACTTGGGAGCTAAAGGCAAGAGTGTCAAGATTTCAAGATCAGCATCATGAAATCCCAGTCTCAAACAAACAAACAAAACCCTACATACAAGGACACTTTCAGGGAAGCATCCCAGACACAGATACATGCAGATATGCAGAGGCACAAATACACATGTGCTTAGAAATACACAAGCAAACTCAAGAGCCATTCCCTTAACGCACACAGTAGTCATACATGTAAGACATACACATCTGTGCACTCATGTCCCCTAATACTCAACCCCCCCACCTTCTTGTCATCCTGCATCCCTCGGGACATGGGCTCATATACACCCTTTACCCATCTTCTCACCCACAAGTACTAGTCAAGGTATACCTTTGTATGAGCGCACACACAGTTTCACATGGAGAATACAGGTGAAGCTGCCCCTTTTGGACCAGCACCTTGTAAGGTGGGTAGCTTCCTCTTGGTTCAGTCTTAAGAGTCAGTAACGTTCCCTAAAGTGGATCTTGCTCACAGCCACAGCTCATAGTCATCTCTAGCTCTCCAAGACTAGCAGAGCAGGAAGTAGGAGCTTTAACCTGGGGAAGATTCTAAGGCCTAGGAAGGGAAAAAGCTTGCATAGGCTTAGAAAACAGTACAGCAGCACCTAAAAGAATCAGGGTCTGAGGTTCTGCCCTCCAGGCTTGAGGGGCCCATTGTATTGCTGCTAGAAGGGTGCTATTAAACTGGTCTCCAAGCTGGATCCTGGGGCTGCCCTGACCCCTTCCCAGGCCTCACCATAGCAGACAAGGCGGGTGGTCTCCCGACTGGCCAGGGGTGTATTGCACAGGCGGCAATTGGGGTTGTAGTCACTATCTTGTAGCCACTGCAAGTAGGACTGCACGATGCACTAGAAGGGGAGAGAGATGTCACAACTGGTGCCCCAGGCTCCACGATGAGCATACCACTCCAAGGCCCAACTGCCTTGTTTCTCCCATCAGACTCAACATTTCATGTTCCATCAATGCACATTTATTGAGCAGCTACTGAAGGCATTGCAGAGCGCATCATGCGCCAAGTCCTCGTCCTTGTGGAGCCTTCAGTCTAGCATAGGACCCCTCGTGGATTTGGAAGTAGCCAAGCTTGTCTGTCCACCCACCCTGCTCAGACACTTCTCTAAATGCCCCACCTTGGCGTGATTGGCTACCAGGCAGTGCTCGCAGACGTTAACTCGGTGTTCAAAGCAGAACAGGTTCGTCACCTTCCTCTTGGGACACTTGCAAAGTCCCATGACCGATCCTAGGGAAAGGTAATCACTTAGCAGAAAGCCAGGTTCTGGTGGCTGCCACTTTGTTCTCACCAACACAGTTCGTCTCTTCTTCTAAATCCCCCAGTCCTGTCCCACACCAGTCCCATCACCAAATTCTTCTATATTGCCTCAGCAAGGGTAAAGCCACGTCCCCTGTACACAGATCGTACCACAAATGACTGATCCCTCATTCCATCAAGACCCAGACCCTAGACAGATCTCTCCACAGCAACTCCAATACCACCAGTCCCGCCCCCAAAACCCCACCCCCTCTTGACCCGCCCCCAGCCGGCAGACCACATTCCGGATGTTGGCGAACCTTTGCGATGCCGGTCGTGACAGGTGCGTACCGTAATGGAAAGAGCGGAAGGCCGGGGACTGCGCTCACCAACTCCGGTAGCTGCAGCTCCGCTCCCTTCGGATCCGGCCTCTCTGATTATCCCTCCGCTGCCACGTCTCTTCCGGGTGCGGCGCACAGTGATGACACCACATCACTGCTAGGACACGCCTTTGCTTTACGCTTGGCGTAAAACCTGTGACGGCAAAGAGGGGTCGGCCTCCTGCCTTGTGTCACTTCCGCCTTCTCGCTAGCCGGGCGGGTAATTTGAACGTTTGAAGCCGCAAACCTCCCGGTTGGCGCGAGCCTAAGTAGGCGACCGCGGCGGAAACTGAGCCCGACCATAGACATGTCGGAGCGGCGAACACGATCCGGAGGGGCCGTCCAGCGGTCTGGTGAGCGAAGGGGGCACGAGAGCAGTGGGCCCGGGTTGTTTGGGAAACAAAACTTGGCTCCTGGTGGAAGACGCCCCAAAGGGGTAGTTGGAAAACAACTTCTGCTGTTCTGGACTCGTCAAGCGTCTTGTTTCGTTTGGTTGTTGTCTTTTTTTCGAGCAAACTTGCTCAACATTAAACATGTTCTCCTTTCCAGGGCCCAGAACTTCACTTACTAAGCTTTCAAAGTCGTCCAAGCGGAAATCTGGCTCAGATCTCCCGAACACGTTCCCTGAAGTCTGGCCGAAGGTGAGTTCCTAGGTCATCAGGTGTGGGGGTTGGTCTTGTGCTCTGTGTATTCAGATGCTAATTTCCATACCCAGGTATCTCGAGTCAGGCTAGCAAGGTCAAGCATCTGCTCACTCACTGTTTTTTATCATCTCGGATTGGTTGATAAGAGCTTATCAGCCTATGGCTGGGCAGGAGAGGACAGAGGAGGCGGGGGCATCCGAGCCCGTTGCGGAGTCTCAAAGAGACCTTAGAGAAAGAATTAGGAGAGGGGGAGGTGTGGAGGGACCATGTAGTTTCCCCTTGAGGTCGAGAGGAGAAAACAGTCATGAGGACACACGTGGACCAGAGTAAGTCAGGGCAAGACTCAGATGCAGGTAAAGGACTATATGGCTGGGAAATAGGCAGCCTGAGAGGGTTAGAGTAGCTCAGAACCTGCACAGCATAGTGCCAGCAGCCATTTAATACCTCGGTGGCATTTACTCAGGCAGAGGGAAGTGGGGGGAAGACATGTTCTGCCGTCATTTAGGAGCAAAGACACACACACTGTGTTTCTATAGTTGCTGCCTAACATGGGGCGAGAACTTACGAACTAACAAACTTAGAACCAGGCTTAGAGCCTAAAAAGTCTTGGGAGGTGAGAAAAACATTTCTTCTTCTTTTTTTCTTTTTTTGTTCTTTTTTTCGAAGCTGGGGACCGAACCCAGGGCCTTGCGCTTCCTAGGCAAGCGCTCTACCACTGAGCTAAATCCCCAACCCCGAGAAAAACATTTCTTAGCAACCCCCTTCCCCCTAAATTACTTTATACTGACCTAGCAGGCTTTGAACTAATGTAAAGCTTCTGGCTAACACGTTCGTTTGTTTGTATGTTTGTTTCAGACAACTCCAGCAGCTCCAGTCAGAAAAGCCATCATCTTGAAGAAGATCGTACCTCGTGCAGTAGAGGTAAGGGGCTGAGAGAGGGATTTGGGAGTGAGATGTCAAAACTGGGCTGAGAGAGGGATTTGGGAGTGAGATGTCAAAACTGGGCTTAGCTATTGATCAACTGGTTGATGTTATCCCTGCAGGTCCCAGATGTCCACACACCAGTTCGCAGGAGTCCTAGGGTAAGCTCAGTTCCATCTGATTATATGCATAGGACTTAATTTGTTCGCCTTAGAGAGTGGGCATACTAAACACTCACTCCTGTCCAGGCAACAGCTTCATGGCTTGTCAGTTTAGATCTCACTGTGTAACACAGTTTCCTGAGCTGGAAGTTACTGTAGACCAAACTGGCCTTAAATTCACAGAGATCCACCTGCATCAGTCTCTGAAGATAGATTCAAATAATAGAGATGGGCGTGCTACCTACCAGGAGTGGCTCTAATTACCATTTGTGTTTCCTGCCTGCAGGTGTTACTCATTTTTAGTTCTTTATGCTCTGAGCATTTTCACTATTTTTCCTAAAAAGTTATGCCTTAAGCATAGGTCTGTAAATTGTTTTGCCACCAGGTAATTATGGTGGTACACATCTTTGATCCCAAGATTTGGGAGGCAAAAGCGGGCAGATCTCTGAGTTTGAGGGCAGCCTGATCTTCAGAGGGCTAGGACATCCAGGGCTACACAGATAGGGTTCTATCTCAAAACAACAAAACAAAACAAAACAAAAAGTTTGTTTTACTCCCAGCATTTATTTATGGTTGTAGAATGAGTTATGTTAGGGGCTAGAAAGATGGCTCTGGTTAAGAGCAGTTTTCAGATTAAATCAGATCCTAAACACCTATACCCCCAGTGTCCAGTGCCCTCTTCTGACCTGCACAAGCACATGCATACACAGTGTAAAAGATGCCCTGTGGTGGTGCACACCTGTAATCCCAGCACTCAGAAGACAAAGGCAGGCAGATCTCTGAGTTAGAGGCTAGCCTGCTCTACAGTGTGAGTTCCAGGACAGGGTTACATGTGGCCAAGCCTGGCCCTGAACTTAGTATGTGCTTAAAGCTGGTTTTGAATTCCTGATTCTCCCAAGTGCCGAAATTATAGACACACGCCCAATGATATTTTGTTCTTTGAACAGGGTTGTGTTGATCTGGCTGGCTTTGGTACTTTTCGAGTAACATATGCTGGCCTTGAACTCAAGGTTACCTTCTTTCCTTGGTCTCAGTGTGCAGGGGATTACAGGCGTGAGGCAAAGTGCCCAGTTTGATTTGTTATTCTGATGTGTATGGTGTTGGAGATCAATCCCAGTCTAGTCCCAGGTCCATACTAAGTAGGTGCCCTGCTGGTGGGATAATCCCAGCCATCTTTTTTTGGGGGGGGGCGGGGGGGGAGCCAAGGCATTGTTTTTCTGGGTAGCAGCCCTGTCCTAGAACTTGCTTTGTAGACCAGGCAGGCCTCAACCTCACAGGTTCATTCTCCCCAACCCCCCAGTGCTAGGATTAAAGGCATGCACCACCACGCCTGGCATCCCGACCAGCTTTTGACCCAACCAACTTTTAACCAAAGTAATGACATAATAAGCTGAAGTTTCATAGGAAGATTTTTCTAAACATAACCTTTAGAGCGGGAACTTCTGCGCTCAGTGCCAGCCTGCTCTCCAGAGAGACCTTGTCTCAAAAATAAAAATCCGCTGACTTTGCTGCAGATGACAGAAGTAGTGGTCAGCGGTCGTTCCTCTCTTGATGACTTCCTTGTATTAGAGCACAGGTGTCCTTGAGTTTGTCCTTTTTTTTTTTTTTTTTTTTTTTTTTTTTTTTGGAGCTGGGGACCAACCCAGGGCCTTGCGCTTCCTAGGCAAGCGCTCTAACCACTGAGCTAAATCCCCAACCCCGAGTTTGTCCTTTTACTATTTTACTAGGTGTTGGCCAAGTTTCACGTTCATCAAGTCAGTGAGCCTCCAGTGTGCAGGATTCTGCTGTACATGCTGGGCACTGACAGTTAAAACTAGACAGCTGGTGGTCCCCGATATTCCAGAAGTTTCCCTGTCTGGATGGCATGAGTGAATTAACTGAGTCACAGGCCGACTTCAGATAGCCGTGTTGTGATCGTAGAAGTAAGAGTGTTGTGATGGCATAGTTAGCAGATGAAAGCCTAGGCTGCATCTCAGGCGTGAACAGCCTCCCTGAGGAGGAACTATTTGAACTGAGAGTGGAGGTATGAGTAACCAATGCATTAGCCTCAAGTACATGTATCAGGTTGAGCTTTTGCTGTTGACAGCTTTGCCATGACCCCACTGGCCTTTAGCCAGAGCCCTTAAGATGTCCACATACACAGAGGTTACGGCATTGCAGTGTGCTGTAATACCACTTCTGTTGTACCTTCCTCTTCAGTTTCTGGATCATTATTTTCTGACCTCAGCCATACTGGCCCCTTTTGTTCCTTGAACCTGACTGAAACACCTGGTCCTCAAGGCTTTTGTGTCTCCTCTTCCTACTCGCTACCTAGAACACGGTTACTCCAGATGTCCATACAACTCTGCTGCACTCTGTCAAACCATAGCCTGTGTCCCCTTCTCAGTGAGCCTGCAATCCCAGCCTGCCCCCAAGGTTTGTCCTGCAGCCCTGGCTGGCCTTCAACTCAGAAATCTGCCTGCCTCTGCCTCCCAAGTGCTGGGATAAAGGCATGCGCCACCACCACTACCACCACCCAGCCTGCTCTGCGTTTTAACCCCCAGTTTCCCTCATTTTGCTCTTATGGCTACAGTGGAAGCACTGAAGTGCCAGTGGCTTTTTGTTTTCCTTGATGTATTCACAGTTCCCAGAACAGTCCCTGGTATAGGACAGGTCACCAATGGATAGTTGGTCAAATGAACATTTTTGAAAAATCTTTAGCAGTTATGTAGCTGGTAAGCCTGGATGCAGTAGTTAGGATGCCATCGAGCCAGCTTAGATATGCTAACAAGTGTAGCTATTTACTAGGTACACCTGGTGGTAGCAACAGGAAATAACTTGTCACAAGTGCCACTCCTTAGGAACAATATGGTTCTTCCTAACAGTGGGCATGGAACCCAGGGCTTCACATTGTGGGCATGTGTTCTGTGGCTGCATTTGTTGCTTAAAGTCTATCATGGACTGGGGTGGAGCGTCACAGCATGGTGTTTGCTGACGTTGGACAAGGCCCTGAGCCCCATCCCTACCCCATGAAGTACAAAGAAGCAGTAGAAACCCTGTGTGTCTTGTAGGCAGTCATTCCATCCTGAATTCCCTAGCTGATTAGACTTCTGTCCTGTCCTGATACAGGTCTCTTTTATCTTGGAAAAAGAGAACAACCCTCCGCTCAAGGTGCCCACTAAGGAGGACCTCTTCAAGATGTGTAGTGTCCCTGGCACTCCCTCCAGCACCCCCGTGCTGTGCACTCAGAATGTTAAGTCTAACTCTAGAGAAGTGGAGCCGGACACCAGAGATTTGGAAATGTCTCAGAAAGTCAGGCGGTCCTACAGTCGGCTACAGAGCCTCCATTGTGCCTCAACCTCCACCCCCGGCCGCCGATCCTTCTTTGGCTTTGAGGGACCTGAAGACTTGCCTGGAGTCTCACCTGTCATGCGTTCAAAGTTAAGGGAGACCCCAAAGGTGCCTGTGAAGAAACACTTGGTTCCAGATAGAATGCTCCCTGGAATCTCTCCCCCAATTGCGAAAGAGAAACGAAAGAAGAAGGTTCCTGAGATCACGGTGAGTGAGCAAGCAAGGTGTGCAGGGCCAGGCAGCTCTGCCTCGTAAGGGAAGGCAGTGCCTGAGGGTGTGGGTGGCGTGCTCTGGCCAACATGGCTGCTCTTCCCACTCATGTGCCCTCATTTCTTTCCACCAGAAGTCAGAGCTGGATAAGTGGGCTGTGGCCATGAATGCTGAATTTGAAGCTGCTGAGCAGTTTGAGCTTCTGATTGAATGAGATGACTGGGATGCCAATCATGACTGGGCTGAACTGGCCGACTTCCCTCTTCCTGTACATACTGCGCCCTTTGAGTAGAGCAGGATATATGGATTCCTCTTCACTAGCCTTGTTATTCATAATGGTGTTGCTGGCCCCTTATCTTGTGTCTAGTTACCCTGGACTTTCTACCTCTACAGTGTTGGGAGTGAGAAGCCATTTCTGCTCTAGCCAGAACTACTGTCAGGAACAGGTTTAGCTGTGGCCGTCCCTGCTGCTGGTTCAAGCCACCAACCAGTAAAGAGGTTCTGTGTTCTGCTTTGTTTCTGTAGAGAGAACTCAAAAGACTGGGGAGACAGTTAAATGCTCGAGGGAGGATCTGGACATTGAGTCTGTGGAGTCCAGGATATGAAAGGAGAAGGGGGGCATAGTTGGTTTTTTAACACAGTGACTGTCGTGTAGGAACCGGTCTGTGTCTGCTCTCTGCTGTTGACATTGGTGAAGGGTGTGCTGCTGCTTACAGCAGAGAGAGTGCACTTGACAGTGTGGGCCTCAGTGCACCAACGTCAGGTTTATAGTCTCTACTTTGACCTCTTTCTTCACCCACATGTTAAATACAAGCTGCGTGGTCTCAGCTCTGATATGATGTCACGTCACCTCTCACGTGCTAGACAGCTGGAGCACTGATGGCAGCTTTTGCTGTGAGCTTAACTATTGTCATGTAAGACCATTTCTGGGGTCTGGGAACACAAGTGGATGTATCATGGTTTCTGCGGCTCCTGCCTGCCTGCCACCTCCTCTCAATTATGGTAAAAGCTATGGTTTAAAGGCCATTGGACTTCCAACATTTACAAGTTCATTAGAATAGAAGCAGCCGGAATGAGAACTCGCGGAAGTGCCTGTCCTACCAGGATGCTTTCAGTGGAAAGCTCCTGCAGGGTTTGTTCTCACCTGCTCCTGTGGGCCCCGAGCTGGGTCATGCTGAGTCGTTACCACCACTGCAGCCTGTCTGCCTTTGAGGAACTACCGTGCAGCCTAAGGGAAGGGTGGCTTGATTTCAAATAAACTTTTTAGAATTTTGTACCTGTTTGTAGACTGCTTTTTATTTGATTGAAGATAGCCACTGCAGTGAAGCCTTCCATGCCATGTATTTGGGCTGCCTCACCTGTACGAGCTGCCAGCCTGGCCTCCATCCAATGACCCCCAGTTCCCAGTTTCTTCCTCCAAGCTAGGGCTTCCTGGAATGAAGGCCCAAGCTCTCCTACCAGGAGGGAAGAACTTGGATCTGAGGAAGGCTGCTAAGCACTCTTTCCCAGAGGAGGTATATATGGCATCGACTACAACTAGCCCTGTTTCCCTTTTCCTCAGGCTCTATCCAATGGAGGACCTGTGGCCCAGGTATAATAGCTCCTCTTGGACATTACCCAGCATCCAGGCTGGAGCACCCCTGAGAGGCTGACCTGAGACAGTGTGATTCCTAGGTCTGTCGTGTAGGTCTGTCTAGCTCATCCTCTGGTGAAACCTAGGCCATTATGTTTTCCCCAGAGCTCTTGCTAAGCCTAGAGTACTGTCTCAGCTAGACCGGCTGGCCAACAAGACCTCAGATCTGTTTGTCTTACCCCTTCCCACCTCTAGGGTTAAGATACATGCTACCACATCTGGCTTCTGTGTTGGTGGGGGATCTGAACTCAAGTCCTCATACTTGCATAGTAAGCCCTTCATTCACTGAGTCATCTCTCCTTTGCTGTACCATCATGTTGCATGCTTAGAGGGCATCTGCATTATCATAAATTAAAATGATACTGGCCAGATGTGGTAGCACTCACCCATACTGTGATCCCAGCACTAGGGAAGCAGAGGCAAGTGGATCTCTGGGTCCCAGGATAGCCTAGTCTTCATAGTTCTAGGTCAGGCCGAGCTATGTAGGGAAACTCTTATAAAACAAACGCCCAAGTTGTGGTAGCACATGCCTTTAATCCCAGCACTTGAGAGGTAGACGCAGGCCAATTTTCTGAGTTCAAGGCTATACAGAAATTCTGTCTTGGGGGAAAAAAAACAGCTGGACACTAGAGCTTGGCCCTGTAAGGACCTGGTGTTGGCCCCTCTTCAGTGTTGATGCTCTTGAGAGATCAGCCAGCCCATTCACAGGTACCATTATGGCAGTACTGAAGGAAGGGAGAACAGGGGTAGCAGGTAGCTTCAAACTTGTAACGGGAGGAGATGCTTTATTTCCATCCCAATAGATGGGACCTATGCTACACTGAGTAGGGAACACCCTCAAAGCAAGCCCACCAACGACAGACAGGATCTTAAGGAAGGGACGCTTACTCAGCAGGGAACATTTGTCTCTGTGTAAGCACAGCACTGGGGACAAGTTTGCAATTATATTAAAAAGAACTATTCTGAGTGAAGAAATGATGTGGGGTTGAATCTGTCAGCCAGCTGTGGTGGTGCCTATCTGCCATCCCTGCTCTTGTGGGGTGGAAGGGGCAGAAGCTCTAAGCCACTGTGATAAGTTTGAGACCAGCCTTTCTCAAACACAAGAACAAGACAAACCTTTGGTGTAAGTGTGCACCCTGCAGTGCTGTACATTTGGGGTGTGTTTATGTGCTAGAAACTCCTTCAGGGGCTGGAGCTCAGAGGTAGAGTGCTTGCCTAACACACATGGGCCTTTGGGCTTTGTCTCCAGTACCACTTACATGAAACGATTGAATATCTGTAATTGAATTGTCCTGTCTGTGTGTCTGCCTGCCTTCCTCTGTTTTTCGAGACAAGGTTTGTGTGTACCCCTGGCTGTCCTTTAACTCAGAGACCAGGCTGGCCTTGAACTCAGAGATCTGCCTGTCTGCCTCTTGAATGTTGGAATTAAAGGCATGCACAGCCACCACCTTGCAAATGTCCTGTATTTTTTTACATTATTTATTTTATGTATGTGAATACACTTGCTGTCTTCAGACACACCAGAAGAAGGCATCAGATCCCATTACAGATGGTTGTGAGCCACCATGTGGTTGTTGGTAATTGAACTCAGGACCTCTGGAAGAGCAGTCAGTGCTCTTCTGAGCCATCTCTCCAGGCCCTCCTGTATTTCATATGGTGATTTTTACCAAAGCAGAATTGAGCAGAATTTTGTCACATACCTCCCTTCAAAAAAGCAAAACCAAAAACCCAACCAACCAAAAAAAACCCCATAAGGGCTGGGGGAGAGGAGGAGGAGGTGATAATATTTAAAGGAGCCCCCTACTCTTGTATGAGTGGGGAATCACCTCAGCTTGCAGCATCAGGTGGGTGTAGCAGTAGAATAAAAACAGGCACAACCGGTTCCCACATGTCACCATTCCATGCTCGGCCCCTGGCACTCTCCCACATAGGTGGTTGTTCCCTGGCATTAGTTCTAGTGCCATAGCTCCATATGGAACTAACCTTAATTTATCTCAGCGGTGACTGGCTTCAGTGAGGCACCATGCCACGTTAGCCTAGCTAGCTTCTGGCCCCAGCAGGTAGTCACCCTGGCCAGAGGGAAACTCTAGTCCCAAATACCCGTTAATATCAAGACTCAACAAGGGGTTGGGGGTAGCTCACTGATAGAGCACTTACCTAACAAGCACAAGATCCTGGGTTGGGTTCTCAGCTCGGGGTGGGGTGGGGGGGGGCTTAACAAACTGTAACCCAGCAACCAGATTTATATGTTAAATACTCTTATATGTTAAATACTCAAAGTGTAACACATCCACACAATAAACTTACAACCAGTTGATATGGACATAAACCACCCACCTAGATAAGATAAAGTTTGCTCATCTAGACATACAAAATCCTATACAGGCCCATGCCTTAGGAATAGTCATAACAACCTGTAAATGTGCAGAGAGAAATCTTAACACCCGCCCACCGCCATGTTCTCTTCTTGGCTCCCTCTCCTCCCTCAGGTCTCCTCTGCCTCTCTAAAACTTTTCTCCCACCCATGCTTCCTTCTTGTCCAATGACAGGCCTCGTTCTATCCTACACCTGCCTTCACCTGCATAATGACATCACCCTTCGGGTGGGTACTGAGAAGCCGGGCAAAGAGCCCCGGGGCTCCCGAGAGCCCTCCTCCTGTTACTGCGCTTCACATTCTGTGTTTTGTCTGTTTCTCCAGAAAGGGTTTCATGTAATCTAGGCTGGCCTTTACACTGTTATTTACCTGAAAGGTGGCTTTAAATTCTTTAAATTCTTTATGCTCCTGTCTCCACTTCTAAGTACTAAGACTACAGCTATGCCTAAAATACTCACTTTTGGGATGTAATTGAATTTATACCCTGGAGATGGCTGTGGTCTCTGGAGGTGACTCAAGGTGTACAGACTTCAACCACACAAGCCTAACACCCCAAGTTTGTTCCTCGTCAGTAGTGGAAGAAAAGAACCAATTCCTGAAAATCATCTTCTGATGGGCCATACACACACACACACCTGTACTCGCTCACAGTGGTAATAAAGTTTTTCAAACACTGTCAACTGAGTGTATTGATTCTTTTTTTCTCCTTACGACAGAACAGCTCAGTAAGGTAGGATTTGCCTTGGTTCACAGTCTGCGGGTATAGTCCACCACGCAGGGAGCAATGGCAGCAGGCGTTGAGGAATCTGGTCGTGTAGCATTTGAGATGCAGGGAGAGAGGAGTACCGTGCTCAGAACTCTTTCTGCTTTTCCTTCTGTCTTGGACCCCAGCCCGTGCAGCAGTGTATCCTCCAAGAGAGGGTCTTCCTCTTCAGTTTACCCACTCTAGGAACTTCTTCACAGGCATGCCAGGAAATTTGTCTCCTAGGTGATTGTAGATTGTCAAGGTGACAATATTGACCATTAACACTGGGCATCCCGTATTGTACTTGCTGAGGGCTTTACCATCTGGGCTGGGCTTTGGTTGGGCAACACCAGTTCTGAGGACTCTGGCTTGCTGAATAGTGCTGGTAATAGGCGCTAGACCATTATTACTGAGGCCAGTTACTATCCAAAGAAAGCCATTGGTTAGAAAAGGCAAGCAAGCAAATGGATGGGGGAGGTGGGTCACTGACCAGGTCTGTGTCTCCTCAGTCTTGCACAGCCAAGAAGATCGCCCTCTACAAGCAGATTTTGAAAACAGCCATGCAGCCTACTGAGCCACAACTAGAAGAACCTAAGGACTCCGACGTGGAGGTGACAGCAAAGCTCTAGTGGCTCCCCATCTACTATTGACCCTAAGACAGAAGGCAAGAAAGATAGGCAGGCTGCAGAAATTCTTCCTTAGCCTGGGCCAAGACTTGTATTTCTGATCCTCAGTCTCCCACTGTGGAGTATCTCAGGTCCTTCAGCAGCCAGAGGGCCTCCTCTGGGAAATAGATCTCATTTGCTCTGGCCTTTCCACTGCTTCTTCCCCAGAAGCTGAGGGTTACAGAGATCAAATCCCTGTAGAGAAGAGAGGTGGACAGAGCCAGAAGGGGAAGGAGGGCTGGGCTCTTGGGTTGGAAGCCTTATACCATTTCAGTCACCAAAGCACCTTCTCTGCAAAGCCATCTTCAGGGCAAATGTTGGACGAGCAGCCGGAACCCACTGTCACATTCCTGTTCACACTCCTGAACACTCCTGAGCCCAGAGATGAAGAAACGTAAGGCTCCCTGAATGGTGTGCGTCTGTGAGTTACTTGAGGGACTTGGGAGGCAACTCCCACTCAAGACCATATGAACCTGCTAGGATTAAACTTTGGGCTGGACAGCAGGGAAGTCCACACGTGACTGATGGGGCTGGGTCTCAGGCTGGGAGACCCTGAGGTCCAACTCTTACCTCCACAGGGACACAGAGATATTGGAGAATCAGTTCGTGGATCAGGGTGATTGGGGCCCTAGGCGGACCTCAGAAGAAATACAGCTTTTGCAGATGGACTGCAATAGGTGAGTTTCAGGGACAGACCAATGGGTCAAAGTTTGCAAGACAGGTTGGTGAAGCCAGATCTAGTTCTTAGCTGAGGGCTTGGGCTGCTGTTGCAGCTTTGGGTCTCTGCTTGCTCTGAATTCTCTGCCTGTGTTTTTTGTTGTCTTTATTCTGTCAGGGCCCTCGACTCTCAGACAGACGTATCCTACAGGATCAGAATCTGTCCCATTGTTAGTGACCATAGCCATGGCCGAGTGGCAGGGGTCTAGTGTATTGCAGATTCTTACATTTAACTGTCAAAAGAACTGGAGAGGTAGTTGGTTGTGGAGGGGTTCTGTTCTGTGATGTCAGTCAATGGAGTTGGGGTCTACTCCATTCCTCCTGGCAACAGAGGTCCAGGGATGGAAGCGATGCCTCTCCTTCAGCGCTCCATGCCTTTGACCTTGGATCTGAGCAATGCACTTTTCCACTCACACTCCGCTGGCACTGAGCTCTCAGGCAGGGCTGATTCATACTAGAAACCTTCAGAGTCTTGAACCAGACCTTACAGAGCTCAAAGAGATAGCCAGCCTTCTGCCCTGCTCCTTGGAGACTGCAGCCTACCTGATAAGCAATTGGCTTAAGAAGAGCTGGGTGTGGTGAGGGGCTGCAATCCCAGCGTTTCGAGACGGAAGCAGCAAGATCAGGGGTTTAACATCATCCTCTCTCAGAATTCTAGGCCAGCCTGGGCTACTTGAGATCTTGTTATGAATAAGTGAATAAAGGTCGAGCATGTAGCTCATTTGGTTCAGCGTTCACCTTTCAGGAAGCTATGGTTTGAATCCCAGTACTGTATAAACTATGTGACAGTGTGTGTCAATCAGCAGTGGGAGGTGGAGTTAAAATAATCAAGAGTTCAATGTTGGGGGCTGGAGAGATGGCTCAGGGGTTAGAGCGCTGACTGCTCTTCCAGAGGCCCTGAGTTCAATTCCCAGCGACCATATAGTGGCTCACAACCATCTCTGATTAGGAATCCAACTACCTCTTCTGGCTTCTGAGGGCATCAGTCACTGGAACAGTCATAAACTAAATCTTTTTTTGTTTGCTTTTCTTTTCTTTTTTAAGATTTATTTTATGTATATGAGTACACTGTCTTCAGACACACCAGAAGAGAGCATCAGACCCCATTACAGATGGTTGTGAGCCACCGTGTGGTTGCTGGGAATTGAACTCAGGACCTCCTCTGGAGGAACAGTCAGTGCTCTTATCCACTGAGCCATCTCTCTAGACTGCTTTTCAAGACAGGGTTTCTCTGTGTACCCCTGGCTGACCTGGAACTCATTATGTAGACCAGGCTAGCCTGGAATTTACAGATGTCCACCTGCTGGGATTAAAGGTGTGCACCACTACTGGTCAGCTGAAATAAGTCAATCTTAAGGAAAATGCTGGCCATAGTAGCCCACTCTTTAAATCCCAGCACCAGGAGGCCGAGGCAGGCAGTTCTCTGTGTGTTGAAGCCAGTCTTGTCTATACAGTGAGTTCAATGCCGGCCAGGGCTACATGATGAGACATCTTCTCAGAAACAACAGAAAAGAAAAAGAGAAAGAGCAGGATTGGTTTTTCCAGACTGTTAATGCAGGTTATATGGGAGCAGCCGTTTCCTCTGCAGTGCTGATGTGGGGGATGGAGGCACCAGTCACAGAGCTAGTGCTGGAGGTGTGTGTATTATAGGGGCAACTGGGAAAAGAGCCTGGGGGTAAGGGAGCTCCTCTTTTGCCCTAGGCTTCAGGAAGCACTGTACGCTAACCAAAGGGAAAACCAGATCCTTGAAGAGAAGCTAGAAAACCTGGTGAGTCCCTCGGCCCCAGAGCCAAGCTTCGCCTGGCTCCTCCCTGCCCCCAGCCTTGACCCTTCGTTCCTGAGACTGAACTTAGCCCTGCTGGTAGAGCCATCTACCTCAGGTCCTGTAACCCTCTTTCCTAGCCTACCTTGTTGTACGGGGACCTGGAGGACATTTTGATCAGTCCAGAGGAATCTAGGGTCACCCAGGACACAGATAAAAACACCAAAGGCCAAGCAGAGAACATCTATGAGGAAGTAGAGAACATCCATGAGGAAGCAGAGGACATCCATGAGGAAGCAAAGGACATCCAGGAGGAAGCAGGGGTTACCCAGGAGGAAGTCCAACCTCTTGCACAACCAAAGAGTGTTTCTGGCCCGCGCTACTCCATTGATGTTTCCATACCTTTGCCAGCATCCAGCGTATTCCCAGAAGATTCATACAGGAATGCCCCATCAGTCAGCCCCTCTTTAAGCCCCAGCAATAAAGATCCCCACTGATTGCAGAACCAAGCATCCATGGGTCTCAGGTGAGGTAGACATCCAGCCAATCCAAGGAGAGCTAGGTCTCTGGACTTTCCTAATCCCATGGTGCTGCCCTCAGACTCACTCAAGGATCTATGATAGATAAGTTCTGGGGTAGGACAGGGAGGGGTTGTACTCATCCTTGAGGACAGAGGCTGTAATTTCAGAGGACAGACTAAGAAGGTCGGGAAGAACCTTATGTAGGTCATGGGGTGGGGAGCAGGAAGAGGGTGGGAATTCCCAAGGACTTAGAGATGCATTTAGATGGGGGGGGGCGTGACTGCTTGAGGGCTTTGCCTGTCAGTGTGTGCCCAGCCTGGGGGTCCTCACTAGGTTTCCACAATTCCTGAGGCTTTATTTATGACATAAACCGTGTGTGTGAAGGGAAGTCCTACTTTCTAAAGCCTGGGGAGGCGTCACTCAAGCTGAAGTACCTGGGTTGGGATCTCCCAAATCCACATAACAGTGGGATGCATAACACAAGTGGCCATTCCAGCACTTCCAAGGAGTGATGGGAAGCAGAGACAGAAGAGCCCCTGAAGCTCTCAGGCCAGCTAACCTACCTGGCCTGTGCAGTGAGAAAACCGCAGAGATACCTGTGGTGAGAAGTTTTGGATTTGGATTATTTTTTTAAAAAACATAGAAATATAAGAATATGTTTGCATTTTAACCCAAGGTATGGGATATGGGGCTGCTTCAGACTGTCCATAGCAGCTATGATTTGTCTCGTGCTCTAACAGGGGCGTGATTTTGCCAGCTGCAGATAATTTCTGCAATTGTGTGACGGCATTTGGAATCCTGGGGACTTTTCTAAGGGTATATAAATACTAGTGCCCCTGAGAGGTAGTATGGGTTCATTGGTTGGTTGGTTGGTATTGGTTGCAATTTGTTAAGTAATCATGGGCATAGAAGAACCAAGGAAATTTAGATGTCCAGACAGCGAATATCATACTTGCCCCAGGGACCTTGACTCCCCTAATCAGCAGGAAGTGGCCTAACCCCTGACTCTATTCATGGATGTCTCTCTTCCCCTCTATCGTTTTCTTTCCTCTCTAGTGTTAGGGGACTGAAAAGCTATAAGAAAAGGGTGAAGAAAGAAGAACCCGCATAGTAGTCAAGACAGCTATAGATACTGTCTAAACTGACAGCATGACCTCGATGGTACGGATAAGGGGAAGCTTTTATTGTAGAGATGAGAGAGAAGAGCTAGGGGCATTTGAAAGGTCCAGAGCAGAGAGAGAAAGAAGTAAGCTGGGCATGGCCAGGACTATTGGTGAGAGAGAGAAACTAGCAGGGGATGGAGAAGAGAGGAATCATAGTGAAAGGAGAGAGAGAGAGAGAGAGAGAGAGAGAGAGAGAGAGAGAGAGAGAGAGAGAGAGAGAGAGAAAAGAACAAGCATATCAAGAATAGAAGGGTTAAGCTGGGGAAGAGAAGGGAAGCCTGTGGTAAAAGTCAGTTACATCCTAATCCATTTTGGAAAATCTCTTAATTTTATGGAGCCTGAGCTCGAATTTCTCTCCAATCCTCCAAGAAAGCTTACTGAGGACAGGAAACCCTAGAAAGGATGAGGCTGGGAGTCAGGCCACGTCTGTGCCTGTTCTTGGACCTCCACACACCATTGGGAAGGAGATCCCTGCTTGTGGCTCCGCCTCCAATCAGGCTTGACTCTCCAACCATCCACAGTGTTGTGGCTCAAACCCAAGGCCCCACTGAGCTAGGCACTAAAATACAGCCCCAGCCCCTCGCCTCTGTTTAACTTTGAAGAACCCTGGGGCTGTTCCTAGCACAGTAGCTGAGGGAACACTTGACAGGGCACATTTGACCCTCTTTTAGCTTAGGCTGAACAGAACTCACACCTTTAATTCAACAGTACACCTCTTCAGAGAGAGACCCCATCTTCATCTGCCGGTTGGAGGCGAGTTCCAGGCATCCTGTGACCCACTTCCTGCCAGCCCTGGACCAGCGGCCCAGTGGAACAGTCTTATCGTTTTCCCTAAGGGAATTAATTATGCAGTAACGAAGCTGACCAGGGATGTTTTGGCCAACAGTTAATGATGAACCCATTTATCAGACTAAGGACCTCCTCCCGCATTTATTAAAAGACTATCATTTATTGTGTATATTTCCCAATATACACAAATTTTCCCCAGTTATGGTATTAAACCTATTCCCACTTCGTGTTCCCATTATATTGAATTTAGATCGGCTCAATCTTGAAGTATAATCCAGTAGGACTGGAGACCAAATGCCTAAGGTTCTGGGCAAATAATAAAGTGCTCATAAGCCTTTTGGCTCCTTAGATGGTTGATATTAATAAGGAAGAAACTTTCCAGAAGTCCTGGGTTTAATTCCCAGCAACTACATGGTGGCTCACAACCATTTATAATGGGATATGACGTCCTCTTCTGGTGTAGCTGGTGAAGGCAGCTACAGTGTAATAAAATATATAAAATAAATAGATAATTCTTTAAAAAAATAAGGAAAAAATTTTTTATTATTTTTTTTTTTCGGAGCTGGGGACCGAACCCAGGGCCTTGCGCTTCCTAGGCAAGCGCTCTACCACTGAGCTAAATCCCCAACTCCCTGGAAAAGATTTTTTAAATTAAGGGGGAGGCATATATGCCACAATGCTCGTGGAGGTCAGAGGACAGCTCTGTGGAGAGTTCTCTCTGTTCACCTTTACATGGGCTCCAGGAATCAAATTTAGGTGCCAAGGCTTGTGGCAAGCTGAACCATCTCTCCGGTCTGCAACCAATTTTTGACGTAAAAGAAATACGTTTGTCTCCAACGGTAATTTCAAGCTCTTGTCAGCTTAATCAGAGGGAGTCCATAACACATCCTCTTCTCAGGACTTCACAGTCAGCATCTACTGATTGCTCCACCCCACTTTTATGTAAACAAGCCTCTTTTTCTGACCCTGACATCATTTTTTATAACTCTTGTTATTCAAATATCTAACTCAGTTTCCCTTTGGGTGGGAATTCAGACTCCAGAAACTCACAATCAAACTGCCTTGTTATGCAAATAAAATTTACTTTCCTTGCCTAGTAAGAGACAAGATAGAACTTAGGTACAGACGAGACTGACACGGTCTGTACTGGCTTTGTCTCTTTCAAAGCAGAGTGAATATAAACTAAGGGAAATTCTGGAAAGGTCGAGGGGTTCCAGGGAAAGAACACTCACCTTAAGGACTTCCCTCAAGAGCAGACATCGGTGTAACCTGACTGCCCTGTTCTCTGAAAGGTCTCAGGCCTGGGAACCCAGTAATGTGGAATCTTAGGCACTACCAAGGCTGCTGGGCTGCAAGGAATCAAGTGAATTAGCCCTCAGCTAGCATTCAGGCACAGGGGTTTAGGTGTCCCCAGTCCACCTGGCCCTGCAGTTCCCAGCTTCAGTGTGTGCTGTTCTAAACTTGGTCCCTATGGCCACTCCTGTTGACACTGCCTGGCCGTACCAGCCTAAAAGTCTCATTCAAACCCAAGTCTCATGGGGAAGCTGTGATGGTTTTACAAGGCCTCTCAGTTCACACACGGCTGCCCCAGATTTGGTAGTCAAAAGAAGGTTTTGTGTGTGCTGTACTGTCCTCCAGACCCCTCTGTCCTCAAGACACTGGGCTAAGTGACAAACCTTCCTGTGTCCCGTCTGGTGCCATCTTCTGGGAAGTGCTGAGGCAGGAGATGCTTTCCTGCAGCTGGATGGTGCCGAGTGCGCACAGAGCTACAGCCTCACCACAGCTCTGTCGTAACCACAGCTGAGGCCCCTGCAGTTACGGGACCATGACTGGACAGACTTTGTGTGTAGCACAGTTGGTGACAGCTCAGAGGCTCCTCGGCATCAAAGGCTTCAGTGTGATGTATCCTAGTGAGTTAATGGTTATTTGCCCTCTGCCTGGCTTGAAAGGCCCAGGAGAAACACATTTTTTGTTTGTTTGTTTGTTTGTTTTGTTTGGGGGGGCGGGGTTGTTGTTGTTGTTGGTTGTGTGTATGTGTTTGCATATCATGTGCACATGTGTCACACATATATGTGTGGGTGCTTGTGCACAGGAGTCGGAGGGAGTAGGACTGAGTCACACCCTTGAGTTATTAGGGCTCCCAGGGTGGAGGCTGACCTCAGATGGGGACAAGGACTGCTTGCTCTGCAATGATATCAAGAGGGCAGGACAAGGGAAAGGGCCAGGGCTAGAAGACTGAGCATCAGAGCAGTGACCTGAGAAGCAATGGTCAGCTGAGGGCTGGGCCGGGACAAGGCTGTGGGCTTAAGAGAGGAGAGGCAACAGAGCTCAGTGAGTGACGGAATTTCTACCAAGCCTGATTGCCTGTGTTTGATTTCCAAAGGAAAGGAATAAACCGACAACCAAAGGTTGTCTCCTGACTTCCATATGTTTGCTGTCATATGAACACATACATCTAAATAAGTGGGCTTTGGGGGGTGGGTGGTGTTTTTTGGTTTGGTTTTGATTGGTTGGTTTTGATTGTTTTGGGTTTCTTTTAGATCTATTTTATTATATGTGAGTATGATCAAGCCAGCTCAGTCAGCCAACAGGTTCTCCAGAGCAGGATTAAAAAGAAAAACTAGACAATTAGACAGCACTGTAGCACGACCCCAGCCAGCTCTGAGGCTGAGGCGGATTGTTTTTTTCCAGTTTGCTTTTATACCACTTTAGGTACACGCAAAATGATAAGATCATTTTGGGTCAAGGAACAAGCAAGGCAATAAACAAAGTCCTTCAAACACCTTTCTGGGGGCTCATTAGAATGACCAAGGCGAAAGGACTGCCACACTGCCTCAGCTGAGCCGCTCTGAGCTTTGCATTAACGCAAATGTAAATGTTCTTAATCTGATCCTATTTCCTGAGTCTGAAGTCCAAGTCAGATTCCCGCAATTGAGTTTACTACTTTTTTTTTTTTTTTAAAGATTTATTTATTTATTTTGTGTATGTGGGTACATTGTCACTGTCTTCAGACACACTAGAAGAGGGCATCGGATCCCATGACAGATGGTTGTGAGTCACCATGTGGTTGCTGGGAATTGAACTCAGGACCTCTGGAATAGCACTCAGTGCTCTTAACTGCTGAGCTGAGCCATCTCTCCAGCCTGATTGGTTGATTTTTGAGACCAGGATTTCTGTGTGGCTCAGGCTTTTCTGGAATGGAATCTGTGGCTGGCCTCCAACTCAGAAATTCACCTGCCTCTGCCTCTTGAGTGCTGAGATCAAAGGTGTGCACCACCACTGCCTAACCCAAATGACTAGTATTTTATTTATTTTTTCTTTTCTTTTCTTTTTTTCAGAGCTGGGGACCGAACCCAGGGCCTTGCGCTTGCTAAGCAAGCGCCCTACCACTGAGCTAAATCCCCAACCCCATGACTAGTATTTTAAAAGCAGAGAGGACAGGGTATAAAACTGTTATCTGGGCCCAACTAGGATGTGTGGTGGGAGGACCTGTTATAGGACCTGACAACGCTAAAGATGGTTTTCTAGTTGTGCTCAGAGAAATAGTTGGGAGTGAAAGCTAGATGCAGCTGCTTGCTGAGGCCTAAGCAGACACTCCCAAACGTGAGGCCTGTTCCATATGTTCTGTGCCTGACGCCCCCGGGGTCATGTGATTCTACCGCACAGGCGCTGACTATAACCTGCGCGTGTTTTTTCCCCACTGTTGGTGCCTGTAGCAAAGAAGATGAAGGTCACTGACTGGGCCAGAAAACAGAGAAGGAAGAGATGTTAAGTGGCTCTCCTACCACAGGGGGGAGGGAGGGAGGGCGCTCACATGTTTTAGCTCCCTGCAGAGACTTCTTCTACCAATGCTCGAAGTCTAGAATGTTCAGTGCCCGTCCAGCCGAGGTAGCCCAGTGTCTATGAAAGTGTGAACACCAAGTGATTCCAGCAGCTAGAGCTCATTCCCTTCTTATTTATAGAGTGTTGTGTATGCATCGGTGTTTGTACGTGTGTGTACAAGTGTGCATGTGTCTGGAGATCAGAGGTCAGCATCTTCCTTCATCCTCTGCCTTTAAGATTTATGTGTATGGGTGTTTTGTGTGCATGTGTGTCTGTGTGCTGTGTGCATGTGTGTCTGTGTGAGTGCGTGTCTCTGTGTTGTATGCATGCTGGTGCCTGCAGAGGTCAGAAGAGAGAATCAGATCCTCTGGAACTGAACTTAGGTGTGACTGGCTTGAGAGCCACCATTTTGGTTCTGAACCTGGGTCGTCTGCAAGCTGAGTCATCCCTTCGGTCCCTTCATCTTATTTTTTGAGATAGAGTCTTTCATTGAACCCAGAGCTCCCTGATTTAGCAATATTGGCTGGCCAGCAGATCACTTTCCTAACCCTGGGGTTGGGATTCTAGACATAAGTTACCATGCCCAGGCCTTGTACAGAGGCGCTGGGGGTGGCACTCAGGTCCTCACCCTGGGGACTCAGGTCCTCATGCTTGTACAGAAGCACTTCACTGACTGAGCTTTCTTCCCAACCCTTCTTATTTTAGGCAGGGTCTCATGGGGCTGACGTCAAACTCACTGTTTCCTAGGCTGGTCTTGAACTTCCAATCCTCCTGCTTCTACCTCTAGGGGCCTGGCTTGAGTTGATTTTTCCAATGTTACACAGACAGATGTGGTTCACCATGCTCTGAGGCACAACCCAGACTCAAGCAAAACTATGCACGCACTCTTGCCTCTGTGCCCACCTGTGGCTTCAAATGTTCAAAGAACTAAATCTTTCCAGGATAGGGTGTGGCTATGCCCTGGGTGTCATCAGAACCTCTGCTCAGCTTATCAGCTAACCTTAGCAACTGTCCCCTAGTTCCTCTTTAAGGAAGGTATGTGCTCTCTAAATTGGCAATCTTCTGATAAGGCCCAAGGCCATCACCTGGGCCCTGATAATCAGCCTTTATATCTCTCCTGCTGGACTTTGCTTCCCCAGGGCCTGCCATGGAGCTGGCCCAGAGCTGAGTAAGTGAGGGTTAGAGCAAAGGAGGGAGTGTAAGTGGATGGATGGAGGGGTTGGTGGGATTAAAGCGATAAGTGGAAGAGCAGAAGGGGAAAGTGATGAGAGGAAGATGCATAAGCAGTGGGATCGTGGAGGAGGAAGGGGAGGATGGTGGAATGGGAAGAGAAGGAGGAAGAAGATAGTGGAAGGGGAGGAAGAAGAGGAATATGGTGGAAGGGGAGGAGGAGGAGGAAGATGGTGGAAGGGGAGGAGGAGGAGGAAGATGGTGGAAGGGGAGGAGGAAGAGGAATATGGTGGAAGGGGAGGAGGAGGAAGAGGATGGTGGAAGGGGAGGAGGAGGAAGATGGTGGAAGGGGAGGAGGAGGAGGAAGATGGTGGAAGGGGAGGAGGAGGAGGAAGATGGTGGAGGGGGAGGAGGAGGAGGAAGATAGTGGAAGGGGAGGAAGAAGAAGAAGATGGTGGAAGGGGAGGAGGAGGAGGATGGTGGAAGGGAGGAGGATGGTGGAAGGGGAGGAGGAAGATGGTGGAAGGGACAGATAAGGTGACTAAGGCAGAGCATGGTGGAACAGCCTCTAATCCCAGCAGAGAGGGGCAAGCAGGGCAGATGTCTGTGAGTTTGTTACTAGCCTGATCTACTGAGCTGTAGACCAGCCAGGGCTACAGAATAAGATTTTGTCTGTCTTTGAAAAAAAAAAAAAAAAGGATGATGGGTAAATTCCACATCCGGGGATATCGACCTTTGCTTTGCCTGGGCAACGGGTTTCCTGATTTAGCTTGTAAAACAGGCACCCCCTTTAAGAGTCCCACAAACTGAAATGTCTGAGGGACAGAGACAGACAATCCTGCCAGACTTCACTCCTTTCATGCTCTGACACTGGGCTAAACATTTCTACAGCGGCGGCAGCATCTTGCTTCATAAAGACAACAATATGGTTATGTAAGGAAAGTCTTTATCGTCACTATTTTCTAGCAAAGAAAATGGGCTCAGAGAAGCTACGTGAACTGTCTAACATCACACAGCACGTCTAGCAAAATGACATCATTTGAACTAAAAAATTGGCTCAAGCCAGCAAGATACCAGAGTCAGAGACTGGCCAACCCCAGTGAGGACACAGCAGGAAACCACGCTCACAGTGGGGCAGTCAGGATCCTGACTCCCAGGCCTGATATGGTATCCATTTTCCAGGGAGACCCCGAAAAGGACCATTCCCTTTGCTGGTAGTGTGTCCTTGCATTGTCCTGGTTCCCTCGGAGAAAGGCAAAATGTGGTCCAGGTGTCACCTCCCTGCTGGCCCTGCAGGATGTCTCCTGGCTCTTCACCCATAGGGGCAAAAGAACGTCACCACCCATAAGTAATGGTTAACCAGCCAGACACCTCATAAATAAGGAAGCCCAGCCAGGACTGCAGGGCTGTTACCACAGGATGCACTGGGCGAAAATACTAGGGGTGGGCATCGGGGCAGCCGCCCTCTTGGGGCTGGGGATCATCCTGGGGCACTTCGCCATCCCCAAAGCAACTGAACCTCTGGCCTCCAGTGCTTCAGACTCCCAGGACCTGGACCTGGCGATCCTTGACTCTGTAATGGGACAACTAGATGCTAGTAGGATCCGAGAGAACCTCCGGTGAGAAGTAGGTCTGCTCAAAGAAACCTGTTAGCTAGAGGCTTCCTCTGATAAACTCCACTCTCCCCTGCCCACCTGCAGAGAACTCTCCAAGGAACCACATGTGGCCACCAGCGCTCGGGATGAGGCCCTGGTGCAGCTGCTGCTGGAGCGCTGGAAGGATTCGGCGAGTGGGCTAGACACAGCCAAGACCTATGAGTATACGGTCCTGCTCTCCTTCCCCAGCACAGAGCAGCCTAACATCGTGGAAGTCGGTGAGGTCAAGCCCAGGGATGTCGGGGTGGTGAGAGCTGCTGCTCGGTGCACTGCTGACTCCGCCTTCTTACTCTTCTCAGTGGGCCCCAATGGGACGGTCTTCCACTCCTTCCAACCCTTCGAGAAGAATCTGACTGGGGAGCAGGCAGAGCCCAATGTGTTGCAACCTTATGCTGCCTACGCTCCCCCTGGGACCCCAAAGGTGAGCTGGAACACCCCTCCCCCCCATTATGATATTCTAGCTCTCCTTGGTTTTCGCCTCTCTCCCTCTAAAGCAGAGGCATCAGAGAAGTCTTCAAGTGGAGCCTCAAACCCCCTCCACTGATCTTACCCGTGTTGTTATTCCTATCCTCCATCAGTCATAGCGATCCCTGCCCAAAGCCTTGCGTAGCACATTAGAGAAGAGAGCAACTATCTTTATCTCCAGCTCTGGGTAAGGTGGGGAGACAGAACCAAGAGTCTTCTTGCTGCTAATCCATCTTTGTAGCCCTTTGTAATTGCCTTTGGATAAACCCGGGTACAGCTCTCTCCTTCTGGTCTCAGGGCCCCCTTGTCTATGCCAACCGAGGCTCGGAAGACGACTTCAAGAAGTTAGAGGCTGAGGGCATCAACCTTAAAGGCACCATCGCACTGACTCGCTACGGGAGCGTGGGGCGTGGGGCCAAGGTGAGTAGCATTCATCGTGCAGGGATCTGGGTGTAGGACCAGCAATGGACAGGAAAACAGGAGGAAGAGGACAGAGAGGAAACAGGAGTGGAAAGAGGAGGAGCATTAGTGTCACATGAACACTTGAGCTCAGCTCATGGTGCCTGGTACCACAAAGGCCAACAGGAGAGACACCAGAAGAGGGCATCGGATCTCTTTACAGATGGTTGTGAGCCACCATATGGTTGCTGGGAATTGAACTCATGACCTCTGGAAGAGCAGTCGGGTGCTCTTAACCGCTAAGCCATCTCTCCAGCCCTCCTCCTCCTCCTCCTCCTCCTCCTCCTCCTCCTCCTCCTCCTCCTCCTCCTCCTCCTCCCTCCCCTCCCCTCCCCTTCCCCCCTCCCCTCCCCTCTTCTGGTGCGTCTGAAGACAACAGTATACTTACATATAATAAATAAATCTTAAAAAAAAAAGAGAGAGAGAGAGAAAGATTGATTTATTTCTTTCATGTATGTGGGTACATTGTCGCTGTCTTCAGACACACCAGAAGACATCAGACCTCATTACAGATGGTTGTGAGCCACCGTATGGGTGCTGGGATTTGAACTCAGGACCCCTGGAAGAGCAGTCAGTGCTCTTAACCGCTAAGCCATCTCTCCAGCCCCTGTGAAAATTTAAAAACATTTTAAAAGTTCTTTTTAAACCTTTTTTTTTTTTCGGAGCTGGGGACCGAACCCAGGACCTTACCACTGAGCTAAATCCCCAACCCCTAAACCTTTTTTAAAAAACACTTTTATTTATTTGTTTAATTACTTTTTGAGGGGAAGATGCTCCTTCTGTGTGGAAACAGAGACAACGTTTAGCGGTGAATTCTTCCTTCTTCCATCTGTGTCCTAGGGTCAGGTTGTCAGGCTTGGTGACCAGGACATTTTTTCCTGTGATGCCATCTCGCCAGCCCAGGAATCGAGTCTTTAAGTTGTGTTTTATTCAGAGACTTGGTGATCTGTGAAAGTAGCAGGCTGAAGCCAGTTACAAACTGGCTTTTCAAAACAAACAAACAAAAGCCCCAGGCATTTCTAGCTGGGCGGTGGTGGCACACACCTTTGGTCCCAGCACTTGGTAGACAGAGGCAGGCGGATCTCTGAGTTCTAGGACAACCAGGGTTACACAGAGAAAAACCAAATCAGCCCAAATCTCCTGGCTGTGTCATTTCCTCCACAGCCAGGTTACAGAGTGAGAAGGCAGAGACACTAAGGCAGGCAGTTACTCTGCAGCTCAGTGGGCCCGGCCCCTCTGCTAACGGGGGCAGCCACACTTCTGAGATTTGCTGTGTTTGAGTCTCCTTTCTTCCTACTGTGTGCTCCTTCCCTGGGTGCTGAGCTCAGGCCCTGAGTCTGTTCAGTGTTTGCTGATACCAACTTTGTATCTAGGGCCTGAGGCAGGGTTAACTAAAACAAATAGACCTATGATATGATATGGTATGATATGATATGATATGATATGATATGATAACATAGGATATGTTACTAACATGTCCTATAAGCTCCTTCTGCCACACAGAGGACCCTGGGGCTCAGTGGATGGCCAGCCAGTCTAGCTGAATTGGCGAGTTCTAGATTTCAGGGAGAGAGTCTATCTCCAAAAATAAGGTAGAAGTGGGCATGCCTTTAATCCCTCAAGAGGAAGGCAGAGGTGGACAGATCTCTGTGAGCTCCAGGCTAAGCTAGGTCTATGTTGTGTTTTTCAGGTCAGTAAAAAAAAAAAGCCTGGCTCAGTGTCAGACACCTTTAATCCCAGCAAAGACAGGAGGATCTGCATGACTTTGAGACTAGCCTGAACCACATAGAGAGGTCCAAGGCAGCTCCATAAACAAAGCAAAAGCAACGACCCAAACAAACAAGAAATTAGGCAGAAAGTGATTGAGGAAAACACCTGTCACTGACCTCTGGCCTCCTATATGTGTGCACAGACAGAAGAACACACACACACACACACACACACACACACACACACACACACACACACACACACACACGAGAGAGAGAGAGACAGACAGACAGAGAGACAGACAGACTGACAGACATTGGGGTTGGGTGTTACCGGTAATTTAAGCTAACCACCCTGGTTAGTCCATCAACCAAGGTGATCTCCTGCTTCATCCTTTAGAATGCTAGGATTACAGCTGTGAGCTTCCGTGCCTGGTTTTTCTGTCAGCATTTTAAAGTCTGGAAGTTAAGAACATCGGCAATGTGCACCATTGTCACTGCCCCTGTTCAGCACCTCAGCATTGTTAAAAACCAACATTCTGGGGGCTGTAGAGACAACGCAGCTATTAAAAGTACATTCTGCTCTTGCTGAGGGCCTGCATTCAGTTCCAGATCCCATGTCAGGGGACTCACAACCACCTAAAACTTTAGTGCCAAGAGGATCTGGCACCTCTGGCCTCCTCAGGGACTTACACTTATGTATACAAACACACATACAGACACACACATACACACAGACACACACAAGTGAAAAAATAATAAATCTTGCAATGGAAATTCCCCTCCTCCCACCTCACTCCATCCCCCTTTCTTTTTTGTATTTTGAGACAGGGTTTTTCTGTGTAACAGCTCGGGCTGTCCTAGAACTCTATTTGTAGATCAGGCTGGCCTTGAATTTATAGAGATCTGAGTGCTGGGGTTAAAGGTGTGGGTCCCCACACCTGGTTTTTTGTTTTTGTTTTTTTGTTGTTGTTTTGTTTTTTTTTTTTTTTTTCTGAAACTGAAACTCTACTTAACAATTTCTCTTCACTTTGTACCACAGGCCTCTGATAACCTCAACTCCGATTTCTTTTGTAATTTTGATTGATGTGTATTAGTGTTTTGCTGGCATGTAAATGCAGTGCCCACAGAGGCTAAAGAGGGCATCAGAGTGTCAGATCCCCTGCAACTGGAGATGCTAAAGAGCTGCTGTGTGGGTGCTGGAAGCTACACCCAGGTCCTCTGGAAGAGCAGCCAGTGCTCTTAGCCACAGAGCCATCTCTCCAGCACCACCCACTTCCTTATTTTATTTTTTTTTAAATTTATTTATTCATTTATTATATGTAAGTACACTGTAGCTGTCTTCAGACACACCAGGAGAGGGCATCGGATCTCTTTACAGATGGTTGTGAGCCACCATGTGGTTGCTGGGGATTGAACTCAGGACCTCTGGAAGAGCAGTTGGGTGCTCTTAACCACTGAGCCATCTCTCCAGCCCCTTATTTTTTTTAAAATGATAAAGGACTTTAAACATTTGCTTTTTGTCTGTCTGTCTATGTGCCTGTCTGTGCATCCTTATGTTGTGTGGGTGCCTTTAGTGTCCAGAAGAGGGTGTCTGATTCATTTGAGGTGAAGTTTATTGTTGGTGGGGTTTTTGTTGTTGACTGTCTGTTTGTTGAGACAGGGTCTCTCTATGTAGCCTTGACTATCCTGGAACTTTCTGTGTAGACCAGACTCTCTCCCCTAATTCACAGAGATCTGCCTGCCTGTGCCCCCTGAGTACCGGGATACAGGTTATGCAAAACTGTGCCAGCAATATGTATTTTTTATATTTGACTTACTTAACCAGTTTAACATTTTAAGGTTTCTTGAGGTTGTTTGAGGACTTTATTCCTTCTCAAGGCAGACTAGCATCATTCCATTGTTGGACTGGGGATGTGGTCAGCTGGTAGAGTGGTTTCTTGGCATGTACGAGGCCCTAAAGTCTATTCCCAGCGGCCCATAAAACTGGATGTTGTAGCACATGCCTGTAATCTCAGCACTGGGGAGGTGGAGGCAGGAGGATCAGAAGTTCAAGGTCATCCTTGGATAAACCACCCCTTTCTTATTCATTCGTACCCTGGTGGACAGTTGGGCTGTTCACACTGTGGATGTCCAGACCAGTGCTGCTGTGAAGGGTGCACGTCTCTTCCTTTGAGACTCTGAGTCTCCGTCTGTAGCCGTGGCTAGCCTCAACTGCACAGCAATCCTTTGCCTCTGCTTCCTGAGTGTTGGTATTGGTAGGCTTTGGCCACCACAAATGACTTACATCTCACTCTTTTATACCTTGGTAGTATTCCACCACGGGATACCTACTTTTTTTTTTTTTTTTTTTTTTTTTTGCCAGACCATCCCCTAGTGGCCCAAGTAGTTCTACCATAAATGTTTTGGGCCAACACTACCTTGCTCATGGGAAGACAGCACCTCTGGTTTCCAGGTAGAGAGGAGAGGGGGAGCATAGGGCGTGTCCCCACTTGTCACTTACACATAGCTTGTTCTGCCTTCTGCAGGCCATCAATGCTGCCAGGCATGGAGTTGTCGGAGTGCTGGTATACACGGACCCTGGTGATATCAATGACGGGAAGAGCTTGCCTAATGAAACCTTCCCCAACTCCTGGGGACTGCCCCCTTCTGGTGTGGAGCGAGGCTCCTACTATGAGTATTTTGGGGACCCTCTGACTCCCTACCTTCCAGCCCACCCCGTATCTTTCCGCCTGGATCCTCATAACATCTCGGGATTTCCCCCAATTCCCACCCAGCCTATCGGCTTTGAGGATGCGAAAAATCTGCTCTGGTGAGCCTGTGCCCAGTCTGTCTTGACCCCAGACACCTGCAGATGCCAAACTTACCCTCACAGTCATTCTCTCCTCCCCAGTAACCTCAATGGAACATCCGCCCCCGACTCCTGGCAGGGAGCACTGGGTTGTGAGTACAAGCTGGGACCGGGTTTCGAGCCAAACGGAAACTTCCCGGCTGGCAGGTGAGGCAAGGCGTCTCTCTTCCCTCTCTTCCCCCAGTTCCCTTCTTCCCTTGACACCTTCTTACCCAACATTCCTTCTTCAGTCTTCGAGGCGGTCTCCCAGCCCTTTCCAAAATGGCTTAGTCTTTGGGGGAAGCTCACTGAAAGGAAATGACCCACCAGACCCCATGGGGTCTCCCTGCCCCTCCCACCCACTTCCCACCCAATTCAGCTACTACTACTTCCTTTGACCCTGCTCCTAGACCTGGGCAGTGCATTCCTGGCCCCTGTCCGCTTTCCCATCTGAACGTCCCTGGCCACCAGGTGTCCCCTCTTTACAAGCTAAGAAGGCTCCCAACCCAAAGAGAGCAGCTTTGCTTACTGCCTTTCTTGGTCCTACTGGGCAAACGACTGATGGTGTCACCTTCCCTCTCTTGCCTCACTTTCTTCTGAATCTGATAGGAGGACAGGAGAAGGCTTAAATTCTAATCTTATCCTTCGTCCCACCCCTAGTGAGGTGAAAGTGAGTGTCTACAACAGGCTGGAGCTGAGGAACTCCTCCAACGTCCTGGGCATTATCCGGGGGGCAGTGGAGCCTGGTGAGCCTGTTTGCACCAAGTCCTGCGCAAGTCTCCCTGGGTCCTGCCCTGGTTGCAGCCCACCTTGGCCTGCTCCCCCTCTGTTGTCCCTTCTCTGCCCCCTGATTCCAGTCCTCCCTTCAGATCGATACGTGATCTACGGAAACCACCGGGACAGCTGGGTACACGGGGCAGTGGACCCCAGCAGTGGCACTGCTGTCCTCTTGGAGATCTCTCGAGTCCTGGGGACCTTGCTAAAGAAGGGTGAGGCCATGCTCTCTTCTGGTCACTCCCCCAGAAGCCCCAGAGTCATTTCCTGCCCACTTCTTCTGTTTCCTTCCTCTCCAGAGCTTACTTGAGCCAGGCAGGAGCCCTGGAGGCATTAGAACCTGGGTGCCAGACCCTGGCCTTGGGAGCCTCAGGGCACAGTAACAGATTATTGATATATGCAGTCGTCCCCAAGATCCTTCTATGTGTGCTGGGAGAGTCAGGCCCCACAGGCTGCGAACATGATCCATCCAAGCTCTGCCCATAAGGTGCCTTGCTTTTAAAGCCAGGTCTCTCCATTCTGGAGACATTCCAGCACGGGAGACACTCAAGGGAAGGCATGGCTCCTCAGAGCAAGGAATCATAGCTAAGGAGGAAGCTGAGCGTCAAGGGATGCTCAAGGTAATGAGAGGAGAGGGCAGGAAGAAGGTTGAGGGCTTCTGTCTCTGGGTTGGAAAAGACACTTGTGAGATGAACTGGAGGGCTGTTAGCAACGATGGAAGGTCAAACAGATGTGGCAGATGCCAGCAGAGGAGGGCAGGTGTCAGCTGGGAGCAGCAGGTAGGTCCCTGGAAGACTGTGGCCAGCCAGTCTAGTCTACTTGGGTGAGTTTCAGGCCATGGAGCCCTCATCTCAAACAAGCAAACAAACAAACAAACAAACTTGGACAATCCTTTTCTGATGCATTTATTATAATTTAATCTCTCAAGTATAGGCAGAATCTAAATAATGGATTTATCTAAATAATAGATTGTCAGGAATTACTAATAACTAGTATGGAGTGTGGGCCCTCTAGAAACAAGAATGAAAACCAACAAAATCCCTAAGCTATGGACTGTACACACAAACGCCCTGGCACGGACACAGCACCTTGGCGATCTAACCCAGGACACACAGTGTGTCTCACTGTGTCCCTTTGTTTCTAACAGTGCCTTAGTCTGCTCTGTGTCTTTTGTTATATTTCCCTCAGCCTGGTTGACCTGACTGCCATCAGGTCATACATTACTGGCAAGAGAAAGTGTGGGATTAGTAGCTGCAAACATAATTCACGCTATATTTAATGCCTTTCTCTTCAGCCACAAGGTGAGTGTTAGGTGTGGTGGCTTATGTCTGAAGCTCAGTCCTCAGGAGGCTGTGGCGAGAGGCGTGCAAGCCGTTTGAGGCCAGTCTGGTCTACAGAATGAGTGTCAGAGCAGCCATGGCCACAGAATGAGACCCTCCCTATCTAATGAGTAAATACACCAGTGAATCAATAGGGTCTGGGGTTGTAGGTCAGTTGGTAAAGCGTGGGTAAAGTTGTAGGCCTAGCATATAGGAGGCCCTGGGTTTGGCAGAAGGAGCAAGAGAATCAAAGTTCAAGGCCATCCCAGCTACACAGTGAATTTGAAGCCAGGCTCTGATACAAAAGATGAGCTCTGGAATGGTAGCACATGTCTGTGATAGCAATACTGGGGAGGCTGAGGCAGGAGAATGGTGAGTTTAAGACCATTCTGTGTTACATAGGTAGTTCTGGGCCAACCAGGACTATATAGCACGACCCTGTTTTAGAAAACAACAAAATAAGAAACAGACAATAATGATCAGATGATCCAGCTGCAGCCAGAGGTGCAACAAAACAGGGAGCACGGAGCTGAGGGAGCACAGAGCTGAGGGAGCACAGAGCTGAGGCCGAGGGAGCATGGAGCTGAGGGAGCACAGAGCTGAGGCCGAGGAGCACAGAGCTGGGGAGCACAGGCTGAGGGGAGGGAGCTGACAGAGCTGAGGGGGGCTGAGGGAGCACAGAGCTGAGGCCGAGGGCGGAGCTGAGGGAGCACAGAGCTGAGGGGAGCTGAGGAGGGAGCACGGAGCTGAGGGGAGCACAGAGCTGAGGGAGCACAGAGCTGAGGCCGAGGGAGCACGGAGCTGAGGGAGCACAGAGCTGAGGCCGAGGGAGCACGGAGCTGAGGGAGCACAGAGCTGAGGCCGAGGGAGCACGGAGCTGAGGGAGCACAGAGCTGAGGCCGAGGGAGCACGGAGCTGAGGGAGCACAGAGCTGAGGGAGCACGGAGCTGAGGGAGCACGGAGCTGAGGGAGCACGGAGCTGAGGGAGCACAGAGCTGAGGGAGCACAGAGCTGAGGCCGGGGAGCACGGAGCCGAGGGAGCACGGAGCTGAGGGGAGCACAGAGCTGAGGGAGCCGGAGCTGAGGGGAGCACAGAGCTGAGGGAGCACGGAGCTGAGGGGGAGCACAGAGCTGAGGGAGCACAGAGCTGAGGGAGCACAGAGCTGAGGGAGCACAGAGCTGAGGGAGCATGGAGCTGAGGGAGCACAGAGCTGAGGGAGCACAGGGCTGAGGGAGTACGGAGATGATGAAGGGGCAAGCATCAGAGTCTCAAGGGTGTGGCTAGGGACTGTGGGCAGGTAGCCTGGAGGTGGAAACTGGGCCGCAGAATGCTGTAGGAGGCAGGGTCAGGCCCTGGGTAAATAAATCATACGCCTCTGGAACCTATGTCTGGATTTGCACCTGGCTGTGCTGCCTAGTGGCTATGACCTAGGGCAAGGCATTTAACTTCTAAGTGACTCCATTTCTTCAACTGTGAAGTGGGAAGACACTTTCTTTTTCCTTTATTTTTATTTTATGTGTATGGGTGCTTTGCTTTTATGATTGTCTGTGTACCATGTGCATGCAGTACTGTGAGGGCCAGAAGAGAGCATTGCATCCTCTGAAACTGGAGGTTGGAAGCCTCCATGTGGGTGCTTGGAGTAGAACCTTGGTCCTCTGGAAGAGCAGCCAGTGCTCGTAATGGTTGAGCATCTCTCCAGGCTCACCCTTCCCATCCCCCCATCACCCCTGTTGTCAGGTTGATTTGGGACAAAACTATTCAGCAACTACCAATCTATTAGCAACAAGTGTTTTGTGGGATATTTAGAGATTGAGGGTAGAGGATCAAATTTTCTCAAAGCAGGCCTACAATGGACCAGAGAGGAGGTGGGGCATTCAGGTCAAAAGAGGCCCACTGATCCAAGGATCTCAGGGTACAGTGTGTTGAAGGTGGGAGGCTAGAAAAAGGACTGTCTCCTGCAAGACTGGCAGAAGGGTGCCAGGTGGTGTGGTCTGACCATCTTTTCTAGCTCTTCCCTCCCTTCCATGTCCCCAGCCTACTCCCTAAGTCTCCTTGGGTCAGAGGACCCTGCCCTTCAACTCCTCATGGCTTCTTCTTCTGTCCAGGCACCTGGCGGCCCCGTAGATCCATCATATTTGCCAGCTGGGGAGCAGAGGAGTTCGGGCTCATCGGCTCCACAGAATTCACAGAGGTGAGTGAGCCTCACAAAGGAGTGAGTAGTAGGAGTCCTTGGATGGGGCAGCAATGGACTAATGGACTGATGTCGCTTGCCCTCTCTCCTACCCTCCCTTGGCACAGGAGTTCCTCAGCAAGCTGCAGGAGCGCACAGTGACCTACATCAACGTGGACATCTCTGTGTTCTGTATGGGAGGCTTGGCTAGCTGGGAGTGGGCTGGGAGAGGAAGGGACTGGGTCTGAACAGGCCCCCTTGCTTCCTCTCACAGCCAATGCTACCCTCCGGGCACAGGGGACACCCCCTGTACAAAGCGTGATCTTCTCTGCCACCAAAGAGGTACAAGGGGGTATGGGTGGATTATGCAGTATAGGGTGGGCAGGGCCGGAGCCCACAGGTCACATCTGGTTGTTGAGGCTGGGTTTCCTGAACCAGTGGATGTTCCTCTGTACCAGATCAGTGCACCAGGCTCCAGTGGCCTCAGTGTCTATGACAACTGGATCCGATATACTAACCGCAGTAGTCCAGTATATGGACTGGTTCCCAGGTGAGCCCATAAGTCAGATGGGTAGGGGGCCTATAGGCCCAGCTTGACTACCTGGCATCCCCAAGACCCCGTCTTCTTCCCTCGTCTAGCATGGGCACACTGGGTGCAGGCAGCGACTATGCCTCATTCATTCACTTCCTGGGCATCACCTCCATGGACCTTGCCTACACCTATGACCGGGTGAGTAGAGTCTTCCACATCACTCCCTTCCCAGCACTGCTGGTCAGATCTCAGGGAAGATCTAGTCCAGACCAGATCTGGTTCATTCACTAAACAGCTGTCAACTGTGTCTTAGTTTTGTTTCCTGTTGCTGTGACAAAAGCGACTTTGAGGAGGAAGGGTTTATTTTAGCACAAGCCCAGGTCCTGGTCTATTAGAGCAGGTCACAGTGGCAGGAGCACCAGAGAATGGAACACATTCACACTCACAGTTAAGAGCAGAAAGTAAGGAGTAGATGCTCAGTGGTTACTAAGCTCAGCCAATTTCTCCATCCCTGACCTAGGAATGGTGCTGCCCACAGTATGGTCCTGGCAGGGAGAAACACCAGCTCAGGACCCCAGACCAAGTTTCTAGCACAGAGTGACAGAGGGCAGGGAATATGAGATAAAGACAGGAGATGAAGAATGAGGGAGAAGGGGGAAAGGTATTTATTCTGAAGGACGAACAACTCTCTGAATAGAGACAGACAAGGTCCATAGGCAAATGGCGGTTTAAACATAAAAGGGGAAATCCCATGTTAGGATGAAGTGTTGAATTTTAATTGGGCATGCTAACTCGGTAAGCCAAAGGGGTCTTTTGATTGCTGGATTTCAATGTTTTGATAGCTGGACCTCAGAAGGAGGGAGTGGCCAAATAAGGGGATAGACCTTGGTGGCCAGCTTTAGGAATATAATCTAACAGCACTTAGATTAGCAAGGCAAAGGGAATCGGGGAGAAGGGCAGGGCCTGCCCAAGCTGGCCAGAGTCCCTTCAGTCCTCTCACCTCAGTAAATGTAATAAGATAGACTGACTCCCACAGACATTGCCACAGGCCACCCAGGACTTGTCCCAGGTGTTTCTAGATTGTATCAAGTTGACAGTTAAAACTAGCTGTTAGCATTGGGCAACACAGGCCGGCTTTCCTAGGCCTTGTTTCTGCTCATCAATAACCTGCATTGGCTGTATTGATTTGAAGTTGCTCCACCTTACTCATTCTGCAATGCTGTCATGTCCTGTTAGGCCTTATTCAGGACTAGGAAAAGACAGACTGCTGTCAATCAGTTGTAGAATGGCAGTGACTAAGCAGAACTGAGTGTGCAAACGTTTGTGTGGGTATCAGCACGACTTAAGAAATGTTAGGGAAAGATTCACTCGTGGGGATTGAGGTGGGAGCTACAGTGCATGCACCCTGTAGCTCGAGTGGATGCTCTCAATCCCTTTCCCCCTGGCTGTGCTGTCCTTGAGGTGGAGCTGGGATTCTCACATGCCCCAGGCTCACCCTATTTGGGTGCTGCCAGGCAGGCCAGTCCCTGACCCTCAGCTCCTCCTCTGAAGTGGAGCTTCTAAAGCCCACACGGTTCACATTGTGGCACTGTGGGTACCCAGATTTCCCACCCCAAGCCTACCCTACCCCCTCTTCCTTATTCCTCTAGAGCAAGACCTCAGCCAGGATCTACCCAACCTACCACACAGCGTTTGACACGTTTGATTATGTGGAGAAGTTTCTGGACCCTGGTGAGGAAGGGACAGGGGCATTCTGTGGCTGACAGAAGGATGGGCTGAAGATGCAGCCCTAGCCTTGTGTCCCCTCCATAGGTTTCAGCAGCCACCAGGCTGTGGCCCGGACTGCTGGGAGTGTGCTGCTCCGGCTGAGTGACAGCCTCTTCCTGCCCCTCAATGTCAGTGACTATAGTGAGACACTACAGAGTTTCCTACAGGCTGCTCAAGAGAACCTTGTCACCCTGTTAGAGAATCATAACATCAGTCTGGGTATGCACACCCCGACATGGAGTCTTGGGGAGCCCTGTATCCCCGGGCAGGGCTAAGCCAGGTGTTCCCTACCCAGGGCCCTTGGTGACCGCAGTGGAGAAGTTTAAGGCAGCAGCTGCAGCCTTGGACCAACACATCTTGACGCTGCAGAAGAGCAGCCCTGAGTGAGTGTCAGCAGTGGGCAGGTGCCTGGGAGGGGGCACTCGTGCACCAAGCCAGCAGCTGAAATGCTGGCTTGCAGAGTGACACACATGCTCTCCAGTCCTCTGCAGGTACGGATGGTCAATGACCAGCTAATGCTCTTGGAACGGGCATTCCTGAACCCGAGGGCTTTCCCAGAGGAGCGATATTATAGGTGAGCCTGTGCCAAAGCTCTGGGGAGGAGGGGTGAACAATTACCTCCCACCCTACACTGCTGTAAGCCCTGGCTTTCAGAGACCAGAAAGGAGTTTTATGCTTGCCTATTGACTGTGCTGAGTCCCAGGTAACCTCTCACTGACCCTTGCTTGCCCTTTCTCTTCAGCCACGTGCTCTGGGCACCCAACACAGCCTCTGTTGCCACATTCCCAGGTCTGGCCAATGCTTATGCTAGGGCCCAGGAAATCAACTCCGGAGCTGAAGCTTGGGCTGAAGTAGAGAGGCAGCTTAGCATTGCAGTAGTGGCCCTGGAGGGCGCAGCAGCCACCCTGCAACCTGTGACTGACCTCTAACCCTAGCCCTGTCCCTGGGGCCTTTTCTTATCTTGCACCTCTTGCACCTGTTTCTCTGGGTTATGTCCCAGTCCTTTCTGAGACCAGGAGTAGGTACAACCAGGAAGCACTCTAGAGTTTCTATAGCAACAGCTGGGAGTCCCTGGAGTTAAGGACACCTGCTCATGGTAGTGGGTGAATCTGGGGCCAAAGTAATATAGAGGCTAAGCCCTTGCTCAGCCTGCTTTCCTGTTCCTCTCCTCTATCTCCTCTCTTAACCCTCAAATAAACAAAGTCTAGACGTTCCTGTCCTTGTTTGAAAATCATAATGAGTTCCTTTTATTGTCTGGGAGTCGTGAAAAAGAGCCCTAGGTGTTCGGATCCAGGTCTCGTGGGAAATGAAACCGCTCAAGTGGGAGACCCAGGTCTGTGAATGTCCTTATCTTCCTCTGCCATGACCACTTCCTCCAGGGTGTGTCCCTGCAGCTTGCTTCCCACTAGTATGTGGCAGGTACCAGGGGATGGGAGTCCTTCCTCAGAGTACTGACCCCTCAGAAATATAACTCTATCTTTATCCAAGGTCAGTCCGTGGGCCTGGCACAGGTCCTGCGCTTCCTGGAGCCCATCCAGGGCCAGAAGGTGTACTATGAAGTCCAAAGGCAGGGTTTGTCCTCTGGGAGTGCTCAGGGCACGGGACAGGCGGGACAGGGCTTTTCGGCGGGCATAGCCAATGTGTTCCTGCACGGCGCAGCTCTGTAGGTAGGGCAGGGTCCGAAGCAGACGGAACAGTCGGGCATAGTTGTCTTCACGGAAGGCAGAGTCAACAGCCAAGGCAGTCTGAAGGGGTGGGCAGGCACGCAGGGCGGCAGGCAGCTGCAGAACCTCCTGCAGGGCTTCCACGGAACCTATACAAACAAGGATGCTCGATGCTTTCCGCATCAGGCGCAGCTCACATCCCATGCCCTCCAGCCCCACGCCATGTACACCTCTAGTTCCAGGCAAGCCCACTTCCAGAGCTTGGTTCTGCCTACCTGCCAATCTGTCATGTTCCCTCAGAGAGGCTAACCCACTTCTTCTCTCCTCTTCCAAGAAAGATCCAGTCTTTTTGAGGTGCCACAAGATCAGACCTCCTTCTGTCTAAATCCTTATGAGGCAGAAGTGGGCAGTGTTTTACATTTATATAGGGGCACGGCCAAAATAACTTGAAGGCTTGCCTGAGGCTGTCCTATAGTGCAGGCTATTATGCTGGACCCTAATTTAAGATTTCTGACTTAGGTTTCCCACTGCTGCTCAGTAGCAAAAGGATTTTAGGTGCTGGCTTCGCTACACTTTCTCTATCTGGAAAGGTCATTTTTTTTGAGGAAGACTCTGCACTAGTTTCCTTTCCAGGAAATCTTGGCCACTGGAACCTTGGGTCACTTTTGGAAATTAGTGAATTTAAGAGTCACTGTGTGTGTGTGTATGATCCAAATATACTGTATCTGCATATAAAAATCACCAAAATATCTGCCTGCCTCTGCCTCCAAAGTGTTCCAATACAAGGCACCTGTCAGCACGCCCACAGGGCTTTCTTATAATTAAGTAAACCACCCACAGAAGGGAACCTTTTAGCAACTCCTGTCAGATATATTTATGGGCCAGCCCACGGAGTAGTTCTTACAAATTTGGAAACTTTCTAGGTCAACTTCTCAATACTATCCTACTTTCTTCTACATCTACTATGCAGAAAACTGCCCAATTTGAGAATGACAGGCCTGGGGGGTCCCAGTCGGGACTCTTAGGAACTGACTTTCCCAAGGAGAAGCTATTGCTGAAGGATGGAAGCTACCGTACTCCCAAGCTAGAGTCTGCCGTTGTTGCTAGCTAGAATTGCTTCTCCCCGACCCCAAGCTCCTCGGGTCCCCGCACTTTGTTCTCCGGGATCCGACTCACCCAAGTTGTAGAGCAGAAAGAGGCCCTGAAAGGCAGCCTGGCGGGGGTGCGGGGCCTTGCCCCGCGCGTAGCAGCGCCGCAGCGAACCGAAGCCTTCTTGCACTTGAGTCTGAAGCAGCACTGGGTCCGCCACTCCGCGCGTCTCTTCAGGCCGCACCCGCGCCACCACGACCAGCAGCGTGGCCAGCGCCGGCTCCAGCACCGCCGCCGCTTCCGCGTCGTCCACGCCCTGCAGCGACAGATCCAACCGCACCGCCCGCAGGCGGTCGGCCACGAAGCTCGCCACCTCCGCGCACGACACGTCGGTGCGGTCGGCCACCTCACCCGCCAAGTAGCGCACGGTGGCCAGGAGCACTGGGGGCGGCCGCAGCAAGCTTGGCGGGGGCCGGGGTTTGCCGGCTGCCGGACGGCTGTACTCCTTCACTGTGCGCCTCGGGTCGGCTCG
The DNA here is from genome assembly GCF_011064425.1 of Rattus rattus. Taxonomy (NCBI): domain Eukaryota; kingdom Metazoa; phylum Chordata; class Mammalia; order Rodentia; family Muridae; genus Rattus; species Rattus rattus. Next base: position 1,567,022 of record NC_046155.1, on the reverse strand, counting down.
GGGAGCATTCCCACAGCCGCCTGGCTCAACCTCCAGTCGGTGCAGGCGGCGCTCGCGTTCGCGTCGGGCGCGCTCCGCAGCCGGACACATGTCTGGGCACAGGCCCATGGGCAGTTTGTAGTGGGACATGGCTGGGCTGTGGGTAGAGGATGCACACTCAGCATCGCTGGGCCAACGGAAGCGCGGTACTGCATCCTGCGGTGGGCTCGGGGAACAGGCTTGGGATCCAGTCTGGCTAGCACACCCCTCTTCACCCGGTTTTCTCGATTTGCGGCTCCGGCGGCCTTTAGAAACGCCTCCCATAATCCACCGCGCCTGGCTTCGGTTTTTCTCCTTTAAATCGTCCCATGATGCACCGGTTTGTAGTCCAGCCATGAGGTCACACCTCCCCAGGCCTGGGATTTGCTAGTTTAGCTTTTTGTTCTTAGGGCTCTCGAAGTAGGTAGTCCTACTTTGCCTATGTGTCCATCATTTCTTTAACATGCTAAACTAGTGCTGCGTGTCTGTCATTCTTCATTGTTTCTCTGGAGATATTCTCCTAATGCTTTTGTTTTAACACAAGATATCACTATGTAGCTCTGGATGGTCTGGAAGTCATTATATAGTCTAGGCTGACTTTGAACTCACTAGACACCCGCCTGCCTCTGCTTTCCAGTTCCCGGATTAAAGGCGCGGGCCACACACTCATAGGTATGATTTGCAAGACACAACTTATTCAACTCTGTTAGACGATGTAAACGCAACCACAGACAATAATAAGCAAACGGATCTGGTTGTGTTCAGATGTGTTTTATTCACATGTATTTAAATTTTATAAATTTTTCACTAGTCAAAGAATCCTTTTTCTTCCAACCATTAAAAAAAAAAGAAAGACCACCGAGGGCCTTACACAAAAAGGCAGTAGGCCAGGTCTGGCTACAGACCCTGGCTCTAGATGTGTGAATTGACAGATAAGTGGCCCAGATGCCACTCACATAAAACAGATAAGCAGGACCAGAAGTTCAAGTCTGATTCCAAGGAGGCAGGCAGGTCAGAGCTGAGAAGTCTGCTTTTTTCACACTTGACCCAGTTAACACAGATATGGCTCCTAGGGTCACAAGATCCAGTTAACAGAGACATGGCCCCTAGGGTCACAAGAGCAGGAAGCAAGGAGAGGCATGGAGGAGGCTGGCAGTGCTGGAGCTGACGTCCCAGGAAGGGTCCACCCCCTCAGGGCAAGTGTGCGTGAAGGGTCTCTGCCCGCTTCAGGTACTCAGCTGCCTTCTTCTTCACACCTTCCCTACGGGCGGGGGATGGGTCACCTGTAGAAAGCAGATGGCCCAACTACATTCAGAACCCCTGGTCACAATGTGTGTGTGTGTGTGTGTGTGTGTGTGTGTGTGTGTGTGTGTGTGTGTGTGTGTGTGTGTGTGTGTTTTCCCTCCCTGGGTCCTAGTGTCTTTGCCCCATTTTATGAGGCTATTAAAAAAATTAAGGGAACGTTCTGCCCAACGTTTCCAGTTGACCTGTGGGAAACAGGCTCATAGTCGCTCTTTCTTCTTTAGAATATGTCATATGTGTGTGACGAGCATGTGAGGGTCAGCGGACGGCCTTAGTGTAGGTCTCCCCAGACCTTCACCGTGTCTGAGATGAGGGTCAGCAGACCGCTTTAGTGTAGGTCTTCCCAGACCGTGTCTGAGAAGAGGTTTCTTTGTCGTTCTCTGCAGCCTATGCCAGGATCAGCAGCCCACAAGTTTCTGGGGATTCTCCTGTCCCTGCCTCCCATCTTGTCACTGGAACACTTGATTTCCTGATTCTGCTGTTGCACAGCATTTTGTGTGGGCTCTGGGCACTCTAGTTCAGTTCTCAATGCTTGCGCGGCACCCCCCCCCTCCGCCCACCCCAGCCCTTTGCCTTCCGCTTTCCCTCCGTACTGTCCTACCCACCTGAGACGCCCTGAAGCAGGATGTGCACCCCCTCTTGGTAGCCTTGGAGCGCAGCAGCATATGCACCAGCCTTTTCATTCCTCAGGGCTTGAGTGATGAGCTCTGTGGCCTGGCTGAGGTAAGCCGGGGCAGGGTCTCCATCCTCAGCCTCTTCCTCCTCCCGTCCTCCTGGCTCCCAGGGCTCCTGGTCCAGCCTTTTGGACTGTACCTCCATGGCTGCCAGCTCACTTGTGTGGGTAGGGCTGGGGCCTGTACTTTCTGTAATAAAACAGGGAGGAGTCAGAGCAGACTGGCCTTCTCTTTCCCAGGGCTGTTGCCCACCTCAGGCGTCAACAGAACACCAACCTGTTCCACTGGAGGGGAAGAGGCTGGACATCCCGGACTGACTTGAGCAGAAGGAAGCAGCAGGAGGTTGGTAAAGGGTTCAGAGGTTATTGCTGCGTGCGTGCGTGCGTGCGTGCGTGCAGGTGGGAGCAGGCCATGGCTGGAGGGCAGGATTTGGGGTTGGTTTATCATCTATGGTAGAACCTGGGCATGGGACCACCTGGGTATGGAACCTGGCTACCAGGCTCACAAGCAGGGCTTTGACCCTCTGAGCCACCATTCTGCTGCTCTACTGCCTTGAACCGCTGGTCTTTCTGCTTCTGCCTCTCAAGTGCTGGGACTCAGGGTGCGCACCACCAAGGCCAGCCACAGCAGGTCCGTGAGCCATAGGACCCTATGGTGATGTGCTACCTGGAGTTTGCTCAGAGAGGAGGACTCAGCTCCAATCTCCACGGCTCCTCACAGAGCTCCTCACAGCCGTGGAGGTTCTCCCTTCACGCGCCACGCCCCACGTCCTCTACCCCACACCCGCTCCTTACCCTCTTTGGAGTAAGGGTCGAAAAGGGCAAGTTCGGCCTCAGAGAGGGGACCTCGAGCTGGGGAGCTGGAAGCTTCTTCAGTGCTGTCACAGCAGAAGAGAAGGTCCAAGGCCTCCTGGGCAGGGCTGGATGGGAGGGGATCCACTGGGGAGAGACCACAGGGACACTGATGCCTGCACTGCACTTTCTGTTTCTCAGCTTTCAAAACAGAATCTCCATCTTGATTAACCCTTGCAGCAGCCATGGGCATTGACAGAGCCACAATCAGGTTGCTCAACCCTATTTGATAGACGACAAACTGAAGCTCAGAAAAGAAAATGACCCATGCAGAGGTCCTCCCCAGGAGGACGGTAGAACTGCCCACCCCTATGCTTTTCTCCCCCCCCACCCCCCGAGGTTCTCGAGGAGGACTCATTCCTTCCCTGACTCTGATATACCTGGCACCTCCAACTCCTCCTGGCCTCTCCTTTCTGCAGGCAGTGGCTGGAGTAGCCGGGCCTCATCAGAAGGTGGTGTGGGAATGAGAGGGGGTGGCAGGATTTGCAAGTCCCTGGACACCTCAGAAGGCCGAGTCACCTCTCCGCCCTGCAGGAGACAAAGTCCAGCAAGGAGGGATAAGTAATGTAGCTGGGAGGGAGGGGAGAGCTGTACTGGGGAGGGGGAGAGCAGACAGACTCACCCGGAAAAACTCCTTGAGCTGAGGGCTATTGTTGAGTGCAGGGATGGGCACCGTGAAGCGCAGCAGGTCCTCTGCACCCTTGCGCCGTTCCTCAATCACAGAGGCTTCAAACCGACCTGCAGACCACGGGGCAGGAGACCAGCAGTGTCACAAGGGCTTCTGGTTCACCCCACATTTCCTGGTTCTGCCTATATGTGCTGAGCAGGCTACTGGCCATCATCCCCATGTCCCCATAGTCTTTCCCAGCTCCTCCTCCAGATGTGCAATGACCCCTTCCTGCTGGCTTTGGGTTCCTGAGGAAACCAGCTCCTGTTCTCAAGGTATCACGCCAGAGACAGGGAAATAAGAAAGCTCCGTCTGTCCTCTTTCTTCCCGCAACACCCTCCCTCTGTTCCCTCGCTCTCTGTGTTCCCATGTTTTCTCTCTGTCTCTGTCTCTGTCTGTCTCCAATGTCTCATTATGTAACTGGTGGCTTCTGAACTTGCTGTGAAGACCTCAAACTCACGGAGATGCGTCTGCCTCTGCCTTCTGTGTGCTGGGATTGCAGGTGTGGGCTATCATGTCTGACCAGAGGGCGGTTTAGGGCTTGGATGTGATCAGGAGGGAAGTAAAGCGCAGAGAAGGAGGTGACTTGCCCAAGGTCACAGCGCAAGACGCTATTTCACGGCTGGGCAAGGTGGAGCTCACCCCTGTTAGCCCATGCTTGGAAGACTGTGGCAGGAGGATCATCAGAGGTTCAAGACTAGGAAATGGAAAAAACAAAACCCAAACCTAGCCACAACAGATGCGAAGCTCCATGTAGTCTAGTCCAGCTCTGCCGTAGTGCTGTGCTGGGGCATAGCCTGCACCTCACCCCGCTGTGCTGGGGCACAGCCTGCCCCTCACCCTGCTGTGCTGGGGCACAGCCTGCCCCTCACCCTGCTGTGCTGGGGCACAGCCTGCCCCTCACCCTGCTGTGCTGGGGCATAGCCTGCCCCTCACCCTGCTGTGCTGGGGCATAGCCTGCCCCTCACCCTGCTGTGCTGGGGCACAGCCTGCACCTCACCCTGCGATCCACGGTGGTCGCATTAGCCCAGGTGACTGCCAGCAACACATGACTCTGGGAACTCCTGTCATAATGGATTAATGGACTCCTGGGTTCTCTGTTATAAAAACTAGCTCGGTTCTGTCACTCATGTCTTCCTTGACTCTCTCTGTGTCATGCTCCCTGCCACCTTGGGGCTCTGCCAGCAACAGAGCCATCAGCAGATGTGGCCTCTGAACCTTGGACCAGAGCCATATGCCAACATAAGCGTCTTTTCTATAGTAACCAATACATCGTCTGGTTGCTGCAAGGGAGAACAGACTGATGCTCAGACACAGGCCTTTCTCCTTGATGAGCCTCACTTGCTGGGACTGTTCATAGCCCAACATAATAAGGGGTAGGCTGCTCTGAGCCTCAGTTTCCCCACATTCAATGAGACCATCTCAGAAGGCCCATCCAGGTTTCCAAAGATGTCTATTCAGGGTACAGGGTCACACAGCCCCCACCAGACCAGTTCCCCTTTGCCTAAATCTACCTGCACACTGGGGCAGGGGTTCAGAGTCAATACTCACCAAACACCTGAGCACGGGGGAAAGCCGGAAACTCCTCTAGGCGACGGAAGAGGTTGCGGTGAGTGTAGGCCAAGTCCCCGTGGAGCTTACGGAAGTCACTGTATCGCTTCCAGACTACTACCTAGGAGGCAGGGGAGAACTGACGTGGACCAGCAGGTGCGGAAAGCGGCCTTCCCGTGCTCAGTCTATGTTCGCTCGAGACTGAGAAGGACTGCGCACACCCTCTCCAGCACCAGCCATGGAAGAAGGCAGGTCCTTACAGTTACCAGCTACTCCCTTACGGATTCAGTGTGTGTATATGGGAACGGTCCCCCTTTCCCAGGAGTCTTACCTCTTTGATGTCCTCCGGGTCCTTCTTTGAGATGAACTGAGAAAGGAAAGGCAAGAGGGTGAGACGAGAGCCTGGCATGCAGCCCTACGCTACCCTCAAAAGCCGAGGGCCTCCAGTGTCCCTCAGAAGAAAGTGACTGCTGGAGTAAATGGTCCTGGATTTAAGGTTTTGACCAAGTTCTCTTTTGGGTTTTTGCACACAGAGTTTCATGTAGCCCAAGATGGCCTCAAACTGATCATGTAGCAGAGGATGGCCTTGTACTCCAAATCCTTCTACCCCTGCCTCCCGAGTGCTGGGATTACAGCCTGCACTACTAAATTAAACTATTTTATTATTTATTTTTGGTACTAAGGACTCAGGACTTCTTGAGATCTGGGCTAGCCTTCTGCCGTTGAGGTACATCCTCATCTCCTTGTATAGCTGTATCTTCATCTGGAAAAAGTGAGGGTCCTGAATACTTGTCTAGATAGCCCCCCATTCAACATTATTATTGTTATTTTTTTTAAACCTTTTCAAATGTTTTATTTATGTATTTTTTTTTTAATTCTTTTTTTCGGAGCTGGGGACCGAACCCAGGGCCTTGCGCTTCCTAGGCAAGCACTCTACCACTGAGCCAAATCCCCAACCCCGTATTTTTTTTTAAATCTAGGAGTGCTGTCTGTGTGTATACTTACATGCCAGTAGATGTTTTGTGTTTTGTGAGCCAAGCCACCATGTGGTTGTTGGGAATTGAACTCAGGACCTCTAGAAAAGCAGCTAGTGCTCTTAACCACTGAGCCATCTCTCCAGCCCAACTTTATTATTTTTTAAATTGGCTTTTTTTTTTTTTTTTTTTTTTGAGGGGTGACAAGGCTTCTCTATGTAGCCCTGGCAGACCTAGAACTTGCTTTGATGGTTAGGTTGACTTCAACGTCACAGAGATCTGGCTGCTTCTACCTTAAGTGGTTGAGAGTAAAGACATGTGCCACCAGGCTTGGCTCTCAATTTTTAGCCCAACTCCTTCCTAGGGCCACGGCCTGGTATTCAGAAAGCAAAAAACTACACTTCCCAAGAAATGAGAGTCCAGGGGCTGGAGAGTTGGCCCAGCAGTTAAGAGCACTGACTGTTCTTCCAGGGGACCCGGGTTTGGTTCTCAGCACCCACAAGGTCACAACTGTAACTCTAGTTCCAGAGGGTCCAACAACCTCATACTGACATAAATGCAGGGAAAACACCAGTGCACAGAAAATAGAAATAAATAAATCATTCTAAAAAGTGAGAGTCTGTCCCAGGATCCAGTTCTTCCTTAGGAGAGGAGCTATGAGCTCGCCTACCCATGAAGACAGAAGCAAGCCAGCACTGGGTTGGGCACTCTGGGAAAACAGAATTGGCTGTAGACAGAAGTAACCCTTAGTTTTTGCTATTATGTTATAGAAGTTTTACAGTAAGTTTGCACAGTTTAGAATCATTAACAACAGTTTTCAAAAACATCCTTTCCTTTTTCTACTAGATCTCAGCAAATCACACAGGATCAAGATGCCCATTTAAAAGCAAGGATGGGGACTGGAGAGGTGGCTCAGTAGTTAAGAGCGTGTCCTGACCTTCCAAGGACTACAGTTCAGTGCCCAGAACAGCACCCACATTGTGTGGCTCACAACCTTTTGTAATTCCAGCTGCAGGGGATTGGATCTGTTGTACCTTCCTCTGACCTCCACAGGCATAAGCACAGTCGTGATACACACAGACAAATGGGGGGGGCGGCGCTACAGTGATGATTCAGCAGTTAGAAGCACTCACTGCTGTGGCTGAGGACCCAGGTTTGGTTCTCGGCATGCAGATGGCAAGTAGAAATAATTTCTAAAAAAGTCCAATCCCAGGCCATTCAATGTTTTTCTAACCTCCGAGCCTATGAGGCTTGTATTGGTGCATATACATAAGTACAGACAAAACAGTCATTAAAATAAAAGTAAATAAATCTGGACTAGATTGATGACTCAGAGGTTAAGAACACTGGCTGCTTTCTAGAGGACAGAAGTTCTATTCCCAGCACCAACAGAAGGCACACAATGACCTATAATTCCAATCCATAGGGATCTCCCGCCCTCTTCTGGCCTCCTTGGGTATTGCATGGATAGCGCACTGATACATGCAGATAAAACATACTTGTTTGTTTTGTTTTGTTTTTTTTAAAAACCAACTACATTTTAATTTTTAAGTAAATAAGCCAGGTGGGGTGGCACACACTTTTAATCCCTAGGGAGGGGAGGTAGAGGCAGGTGGAGCTCTATGAGTTCAAGCTTGATCTATAGCACAAGTTCCAGGACAACCAGGGCTAACAGAAAAACCATGTCTCGGAAAAAAAGAAAACAAAATTAAGTAAATAAATCTATAGGGTTGGAGAGATGGCTCAGTGGTTAAGAGCACTGACTGCTCTTCCAGAGGTCCTGAGTTCAAATCCCAGCAACCACATGGTGGCTCACGACCATCTGTAATGGGATCTGATGCCCTCTTCTGGTGTGTCTGAAGACAGCTACAGTGTACTTACATACATAAAGTAAATAAATAAAATATTTAAAAAAAATCTATAAAGTAAAAGGATCATCCCATTGGATGCTGTGGCAGGTGAGAGAGAGAGAGAGAGGAGAGAGAGAGAGAGAGGAAAAAGAAGAGGAGGAGGAGGAAGAGGAAGAAGAAGAAGAGGAGAAGGAGGAGGAGGAGCGGAGGAAGAGGAGAGGAGGAGGAGGAGGAGGAGGAGGAGGAGGAGGAGAAGCACTTCTAGTATGTGGGAGGCCCTGAGTTCAACCCTAGCACTGAAAAAAAGGAAAAACTGTAAGCATGTGTAAGGCATGTGACTAGGTCTAAAACGCTCACAGGAAGACATATAAGAAAGGGTTATGAATGTTTTTTCATCCTTTCTACCCTCTGGCCATCTTCCTAGAGACAATTACTATATTTGTATTTTTTTGGCATGGGAAAAAAGCAAGGCATTGGGCATACCCACACTCTTGAGGTATTTAAAATTCTGGCTTACATTGATTTGGGAGCGATTTTTACGTGTTTCCTTCCTTTTAACAGTTGACAAGAGCACTAATCAAACAGTTGCCTAGTTGAAAAAAATTTAAGTATAAGAAAACGTATAGTCAGCCTTCGGGCAGCAACCCGATTTCTTCTGCTGTAGGCCTCCATAGTTACGCACCCATGGGTAAAATTCTAAAAGCATTCTTTCCTGCTGATGTTTCTACAAGCTCATTTTAAGTTTTATTGTTAGACACCAATTCCAGCTTGACTTCCTTATCTGTGAAGAGCAGTCTTTTTGAATTACGTTTTTAAAACCACACAAATATTGTATACTGTATATATAATAAATGTATAAAATACATTATATATATTTTTTTTTCTTTTCTTTTTTTTCGGAGCTGGGGACCGAACCCAGGGCCTTGCGCTTGCTGGGCAAGCGCTCTACCACTGAGCTAAATCCCCAACCCCTATATATAAATTTTTTAAAGAGCTTTTTATAGTCGGGCATGATGGTGCAAGCCTTTAATCCCAGCACTCAGGCAGCAGTTGCAGGCGGGTCTCGGTGACTTCAGGGCCAGTTTGTTTACATAGTGAGTTCAGGACAGCCAGGGTTGTCTCAGAAAAAGAAAAAAATAAATAAATAAAAAGGCGGGGGGGGTGTTTACGTATCAAGCAGGAAAAATTACCAAAAGTTACTCTAAGAGATTAAAGAGGAATATTGAGTTAATCCGGAATTTTTTTGCTTTGAGAAATTCGTAGACCGCATCTAGACACCATCATCAACAGGGGGGGGGTGGTGCCTGGCTGGGCGCAGAGCACTGCTCCAGAGTTTAAAAATGACCCTTAGCCCCGCCCCAGGCGGTGAGGCTCCTTAAGTCTTCTGCCTCAGACTCCTCTTAAAGGGGAAATCCATTTGTGTAGGCCAAACCGCGACCTCCCCGGAGCTCCTTACCTTTAAGGTACAGCACGGGTCCCGAACTGCTTAAAAGGGTAATGTTCCCCGCTGGGTCCCACCTCACCTGAGCAGTTACTTTGTACTCGGTGTAACCCTTGGGGTGGGTCCTGGGGTCCGAAACTGTGTAGTGTCGCAGGAAGTCATCCTTCTTCGCCTGGCGCGACATGACAGCGGAGCTGGCCGCCGGCTCCTCCTACTGCACGTCGCCCCCGCTCCGCGTGTTGAGCCTGCTGCCACCGCCAGGATCCGGCCTGCGCCCTTCTTCAGGCCTAGGGACCAGTCGCAAGTGACACAGCCGTTCTTGGCTTGGGGGCGTGGCTAAGGGAGTGTCTGACAAGTTCTAGGTCATTGGTAAAGCGGAGTTGTAGGTAGAGATTAAGGATTGGTTGTTTAGGAGAGGATTTACCAGCTGGCATTGTGGCCTGTGATTAAGCCCACCTCACCCTAATGTAAACCCTCCTTACAGACCTCCAAAACGTCTCCCTTATTCTCTTATTTATGAATTATTTTGAGCTATGGTCTCTGCTGTGTGGACCAATTTCTGGGCTTAAAATATCCTACCTAAGCCTCCTGAGTATCTGGAATTTAAGGTGCTTGGCATAGGGCCTAACCCATGCAATTTTCATTGTGTTCAAAATGTGCCTGGCAGAGCCAAGTTAAGTTCCCTGCATCTCTGTGCCAGAATAGCTGGGGGACTGACATATTCTGATGCTGAAAATGCTGGACAGTGACAGAGTCTCTGAAATCACAACACTTGCAGCTATTTGAATTCCCCTTAACTGCTTCAAATTTGGGGAGGTGGGACATTGAGAGGATCTCATGTAGCCCAGGTTGGCCTCAGACTCACTATTGTAGTTGAGGCTAGCCTTGAATTTTTGATCCTTCATTTTCCACCTCCCAAATGCTGAGGTCACAGATAAGCATCACATTTCCCTCCCATGACTGCATGCACCTGGTTTTTCCTCTATGGAAAGGTGTACTTGTCGCTGTATCTTCTGTAACAGATCAGATCAAGAGGCATGCTGGCAGAACACAAGTATGGTGAAAACCCAACACTAGGGCAAGGCCAAATTGCTGAGGAAGGTGTATCAACAGTGTTATCCCTAAACATAGATTCCAGCACATTCCCCCACCACCAGAAATCCCATCTTCAAATGAAAAAAGTGAAAAAAAGAACCATTAAAAAATCTGAGGAAATCTGGCTGTGGTGGTGAATCATGTTTTTAGGTGGATCTCTGTTTTGAGGGGAAAAAACAAAAACCAATCAACCAAAAAAACCCCAAACCATTTGTTATGGTTTGCATATGCTTGGACCAGAAAATAGCACTATTAGAAGATTTGGCTCTGTTGGAGTAGGTGTGTCACTGTGGGTGTGGGCTTAGAGACCCTCATTCTATTTTTTTTTTTTAAGATTTATTTATTTCATGTATGTGGGTACATTGTCACTGTCTCCAGACACACCAGAAGAGGGCATCGGAACCCCATTACAGATGGCTGTGAGCCACCATGTGATTGCTGGGAATTGACCCCAGGACCTCTGGAAGAACAGTCAGTGCTCTTAACTGCTAAGCCATCTCTCCAACCTGAGACCCTCATCCTAGATGCCTGGAAGTCAGTCTTCCACAGCAGCCTTCAGATGAAAATGCAGAACTCTCAGCTCTGCCTGTACCATGTCTGCCTGGATGCTGCCATGATGATAATGGACTGAACCTCTGAACCTGTAAGCCAGCCCCAATTAAATGTTATCTTTATAAGAATTGCCCTAGTCATGGTGTCTGTTTACAGCAGTAAAACCCTAACCAAGACAGAAGCTGATACCAGAGACTGGGGTATTTCTGTGATAGGCCCAGTCGTGCTTTTGTTTAGAAAAATGTGGATTTTGGAACTTTGGATTTGGAAAGCGGTGGAATGCTTTAAATGGGGGCTTAATGGGCAATCCTAGTAGGAATATGGAAGACTTTGTTACTAAGAATGATTTGAATTGTATGGACTTGGCCCAAGAGATTTCAGTGGAGAATTTCAATATGTGGCTTATATATTATTTTTGTGGTATTTTGGTGAAGAATGTGACTACTTTTTGCCCTGTCTGAAGAGTCTGCCTGAGGCTAAGGTGAAGAGACTCAGATTAATTGCATTGACAAAGGAAGTCTCAGAAACGCCCATCATAGACTTTGTTCTCTGGTTAAGTCTCATGAAGAGCAATGTAAATGAGCAGAGCAAGCTGAGAAAGAAAAAATATAAACTATATGGTTCAAGGGCACCAGGGGCACCCGGAAGTGAAATGGAGCTGAATCCTGTGTTCTAGGAGATAGCAGATTAAGGGAGTGGGACTTTGGGGCAATATCCTACCCAGCTAAATTTTGATCTAGGAATGGTGGTACGTACCTTTAATCCCAGAAGATAAACCAAGCAGATCTCTGAGTTCAAGATCAGCCTGGGACAGAGCAACTTCTAGGTAAAGAAAAGATTAAGTCCAAGCGTGGTGGAATCATGGTGGAGACAGGCATGCAGATCTCTGAGTTCAAGGTCAATTTACAGAGCAAGATCCAGGACAGCCAAGCTTAGGCAGTGAAGGAAAACAGAAAGCTAGTGATAATGTAGTAGAACAAGGGGGTCATGTTCCAGCTCCTGCAAGCAGCAAAACTTGGCAACTTCGGCCATGTGTCTCTAGCTTTAGAGTGAAAAACAGAAGGGACCACTGGGACAGTTGATGCTGGTTAGCTGGAGCTAAGAAATTAGAAAGAAAATGCTGGGAAGCATTTTCTGAGAGCACAAAGAAGCTGGGTTCTAGAGATAGCCAAGGCATTTGGTGATGTGTAAGCATCACCCAGGTGGTACTCGTCTTGAAGACATGAAGGGGTCATGAAGAACAGCTGAGGCTTGGCACTGTGAGAGGCCATGTAAGACCACTGGTGAAGGTGCAACCTTGGTTGTAGTTGATGGCCCAGGACTGAGGGGGTCATTCAAAGGAGTTGAGGCTTGGCACCATGAAGAGAATCTATGAGGGGCTATTGGTGAGGTCTAGCTGCAGCAGAAGACCCCAGTGTATTGGAGATGCCAGTACCATGGGATGATCACTAAGAGCAACAGTGGCAGTGGAATGGATCACTGAGCTCAGAGTGCTACAGAAGGCAGAGCTGGAGAGGTGACGCCAGCCCTTTGGAGGAGCCCAGAAGATCATGTGTGGATCCCAGACATTGAAAAAAGAAACTGTAATACTGAGGTTGCCTTGGCGTCCCCAAGATGCTATAGCCAGGGCCTATCTGCCGAGGAAAGCTACTAACAGGGAGTGGAACCAGCCCAGGAGAAAGAAGTTTGTTGCAGTCAACAAAGATGAAAAAGGAGTTGGAGATCTGAAGACTGCTTTGACATCAGACATGGAGATGCAGAGTTTGGAGTCTGCCCAGCTGGTTTCCTGTCTTGCTCTGGGGATTACAGTTAAGTGATTGGATGAATCTCAGAAGAGTCTATGAACTTTGGACTTTTAACATTGTTGAGACTGCTATAGACTATGGGGCTTTGGAAGGTGAACTAAACGTACCCTTTTATTATGCTGTGGGTAGGTTTGGCCCCATAGACTCATGTATTTGAACAAGCCTAGTAGTAGTAAAATGTTATGGTTTGTATATGTTTGACCCAGGGAGTGGCACTATTAGAAGGTGTGGCCCTGTTGGAGTAGGTGTGTCATTGTGGGTGTGGGCTTTAACACCCTCATTCTAGCTACATGGAAGTCAGTCTCCAGCCAGCATCCTTCAGATGAAGATGTAGAACTCGGCAACCCTTGCACTATACCTGCCTGGATGCTGCCATGCTCCCGCCTTGATGATACTGGACTGAACCTCTGAACCTATAAGCCAGCCCCAATTAAATGTTGTCCTTTATAAGACTTGCCTTGGTCTTTGTGTCTGTTCACAGCAGTAAAACCATAACTAAGACACCATGTAATTGAGAGTTGCTTAGGTTTAGTCCATTATCACCATGGAGATACAAAGGCAGACACGGTGCTGGAGAGGTAGTTGAGAGTTCTACATCTGAACCCACAGACAGCAAGAAGAGAGACACTGGACCTGACACAAGATTTTGAAACCTCAAAGCTCACCCTTAGGGACACACTTGCTCCAACAAGGCCACACCTCCTACTCACTTTTAAGTAATGGCATTCCCTAATGACTAAGTCTTCAAATACATGAGCCTATGGAGGCCATTCTTATTCAAGTCACCACAGCGCTGTGGTGGTGGTGGGGAAAGCCCAGGGACTTGGTTAAACACAAAGGGGATGTCCCCTGTGAAAATTAGACCGAGGCAAATCACTAATGATGGCACATCCACTGGTGCTCAGGATACAGAGGCAGTGCTGCACTGTTCCCCAACCCCAACACACGCACCCACACACAGAGGCACACATCCCAGCCCACACACCTCAGGCTGACCTTGGCTGCTGGCCTCTGTGAATTTGAAGGGGTTGGGGGTGTGAATGGTCCCTCTTGGCTTAGCACTTGATTGGAGACAAGTAACTGGTGTTAACAGAATGAGTTCCACTAACCACTCGTCTTGGGAGCAGAAAGAATTGCCAAGGAGATGGAGACAAGCAAGACCCAGTGGTTAAAGAGTGCTCGAGGGCTGGAGAGATGGCTCAGCGGTTAAGAGCACCCGACTGCTCTTCCAGAGGTCCTGAGTTCAATTCCCAGCAACCACATGGTGGCTCACAACCATCTGTAAAGAGTTCCGATGCCCTCTTCTGGTGTGTCTGAAGACAGCTACAGTGTACTTATATATAATAAATAAATCTTAAAAAAAAAAAAAAGAGCGCTCGTTACTCCTCTACAGGACCAGAGTTCAGAACCCAGCACCCATGTCTGGCAGCTCACTCTACTGCCTGTGACCGGCACCCTCCATGCACACAGGCACACAAATATAAATCTGAGAAGAAAAATTGGAGAGGAAAGGGGTGTGCTGTGGTAGCCTTTAATCTCAGCACTTGTGAGGCAGAGGCAGGCTGGTCTACACAGAGTTGCAGGCTAGCCAAGATTACCTTGTGAGGTGGTGAAACTTGTCTCAAAAACAAACAAACAAAAAACCCCGAAATACCATAAACATATATAAACAGTACCTATACACAGTACCAAAACCAACAAAATAAAACCAAAGGAGAGATGACTCAGAAGGTGAAGGTTCTGGCCATCAAGCCTGACAACCTGAATTCCATCTCCAGGACTCAAAATGTGTGCCCAATATCTTCATGTTGGTTTTTTTTCCCTTTTTAAAAATGATTTATTTTATTTATATAAGTACACTGTAGCTACACACCAGAAGAGGGCATCAGAACCCATTATAGATGGTTGTGAGCCACCATGTGGTTGCTGGACTTGAACTCAGGACTTCTGGAAGTCAGTGCTCTTAACCACTGAGCCATCTCTCCAGCCCCTTCCTATCTCCCTTTTTTTAATTCTTTTTATTGGTTTGGTGATGAAAGAGTAGTAGTCTAGCATGCACAAGGCCCTGAGGTTGAGCCTAAGTACAGTATTATTCAGATGCTAACACACACACACACACACACACACACACACACACACACAGGCAGCAGCTCACACAGCCCCAGCTGGCCTCAAGCTCTCTGTGTAGCTGGCATTATAGATGCACACCATTATGCCTCGCTTCCTCACTTCCTGTTCTCCTTCCTTCTCCTTGGCCTTGCTAAGCTCTTCTGTCTGCAGCAGTATAGTTCCTGGCCCTGTACAGATTTCCAGGCGCACCAGATGCCAGCAGAAGCAGTAGGGAGAGGTGACTTTGTGCCCTGTGTTTCCTGCCATGAAGTGAGGGCTCAATACCTGCTCTCTACTCGGTCCTGCAATGACCATAACCTTGTTGCTTTCCACTCTCTGCCTAATTCACTTCTCCCTGCTTACACACACACACACACACACACACACACACACACACACACACACACAGAGAGAGAGAGAGAGAGAGAGAGAGAGAGAGAGAGAGAGCACGAGCACCAGGAGCACTGGCACTGGGGTGACTCCATTGTATCAGTATCTGAATGCATAAGCTCCCATTGTTTCAAATCACAATCATAGCTGACACTCACCCAATGCTCATGATGCCCCTGACACCAGTTGATTCCTATCTATAGCAGGGGCTGACATTGTCTTTTGCCAGCCAGCCAGAAGCCCGGATGAGTCAGGCTAATGGGTGTCTCTGGGGCCTGGGTTTTATTCTTGCTGGGGTTGAAAGAGTGGAGAGAGGGTCAGCTACTGCTGTCACCTGATAAAGCTGAACACTTGAGACTTAACACGCATGCACAGCACAGGGGCTGGGGACAGTGCTTTTTTAAATAACAAGCCAGTGCGGCTCATTGTTCTTACTGCCATTTACTGTAACCTTAAAGCCTCCTCTGGGAGTTTTGACAGGAACTGATGGAGTTTCTAGAGGTTGCTCTGGCTAAGGACAGTGAACACCATGCTAACCTAAAAGAAAACATCTCCGATCCAAACAAGGCTGTTTGCTGGTTTCTGGCTGTATTATGACCGATTCCTTCTCCATGTTCTGGCCGCCATCACTCCTGAGTGACTCTCCCCGGACCCTGAGACAACAGTGTGTTCCTTGATGCCTTGGAATGTAATTTAATCAGCACAAAGAAAGCTGTGCTTGGAGTGGTGATGGCCAACCTGTGTTACACAGGGGAACTCCATCTAAAAGAAAACATTTTTGAGGGGTTGGGGATTTGGCTCAGTGGTAGAGCGCTTGCCTAGGAAGTGCAAGGTCCTGGGTTCGGTCCCCAGCCCCCCCAAAAAAGAAAACATTTTTGAGGAAGATCAGGGAGAGGCGAAAAAGGAGAGATCTTGGGAGAGCTGAGCCTGGTGTCTTAAGGTTTTACTGCTGGGAACAGACACCATGACCAAGACAACTTATAAGGACATTTAATTGGGGCTGGCTTACAGGGACAAGGTTCAGTCCATTATCATCAAGGTGGGAGCATGGTAGTGTCCAGACAGGCATGGTGCTGGAGGAGCTGAAAGTTCTAAATCTTCATCTGAAGGGTGCTAGGTTGAGGGTATTTAAGTCCATCCCCACCGTGACACACATACTCCAACAAGGCCACACCTCTTAATAGTGCCATTCCCTGGGCGAGCATATGCAAACCAGCAAACCTGGACAGGGAAGAACCTTTAAGTCCCTCAGCACTTCCGTTTGAGGACTGGAAAGGACAGTTGGGTTCTAGAGGACTGTTTTATTCTGAGGCCTGCGTTCCCTCCTTAGGGACCCAACCAGGCTTTTTTCAGGCCTTTGCTGCTCTGGAGGTGGCGTGGGCGAGGACTCAAGCCTACTGTGTTATCACATTCCTTTGGGTAACTGCCCTCCACCCTGGGACACAGTCCATTGGGCTTGGTGGCATCAGGACCTTGTTAGTGATTGGCAGGGCCCCCGCCAGTTTCTGCCTTGGGCATTTCAGTTTCAAGCATGAGCAATGACAGAAGATGGCAAGTCTAGGCTTAGACCTGAGGTGGCAGAATGCAGGTCCCAGGTGGGTCAAGTTTCTCTGAGGAAGGGATACTCGTCTATGGAATAAGGCGAACCCCGCACTGGGCCCTGGAGACAGCCTGGCTAGGCAGCTGAGGCCCTAGAGTGGCCCTGCTAGTTGTAGTCATCCCTGACTGACATAGCCACCTTCTGTACACCCTTCCCTCTCTGTACACCCCAATCTGTTATCAGCCTGTCTGATCCGGCCTCCTAAGCTGTGCAGGTTGCCCTATGTGCACTGGAAGCTAGGAACTGAATTTAAACTATTCATGAGTCCAGACTGAGGCTGGGAGAAGCCTTGTTTTTTTGTTGTTTATTCCTTTGTGTTTTGTGTGTTTTTTTTTTTTTTTTTTTTTTTTTTTTGTAATTAAAACTGATGAAGGCAGGTACTCCTTTAGGGAATTGGCAACCCCTTCTCAGAAACCTCTTCCTCCTTGATTCCCTCTTTTAGTGTCTCTTCCTGGAGGAAGGCTGCTTGGTCACCTGCAGAAGGATCCAGCTAGCCCTGCCCTGAGCTTTCATGCTCTGCCCATTCCTTTGACAAGGGAGGACTAAATCAGCCTTCTGCTCTGCTCGGTCCCCTCTGGACTCAGCATTCCAGGTGAGCATTAAAGTCATGACTCACAAATGGCCCAGCCAGGGACTGGGTGAGGAGGACTTTATTCTCACTGCTGGACAGGTGAGGAGGCGACACCCAGGATCCTGGCAGCAGCAGGCAGTCCCTCCCAGCCCAGTCTTTCCTTTTGGCATGGCGGCTGCAGGCCACTTTGGGAGATGGGTGACAGCCCTCCTCCGAGGGAACAGCAGTGGGCAGCAGTAGCAGCAGCAGGTCACGGTGGGGTTGGGAATGTTAGTCTGGCCAGCTGGTGCTTATCCCTCCGGCTGGTGTCAGATGAGGACAGGGACCTGGACAGTGAGCTGGGACACTGAAGAAGCTCAGTCGGCAGTAAAGACACGACTGGAAATGTCATCGAGGAGCCAGTCGATGCCAGGCAGCAGGTCCTCCCCTGTGACGGCACTGCAGCCCTGGATGCGCCAATGGTGGCTGCGGATGGAGTCCAGCTCCAGGGCCTGGGGACAGAAAGGACAGGTGGAACCACCACATGGTGGCTCACAACCATGTGTAATGAGATCTGATACCCTCTTCTGGTGTGTCTGACAGCTATATAATAAATAAATCTTTAAAAAAAAAAAAAAAAAAAAGGATGGCTCAGGTGGAACCACTGCTCTTCCAGAGGTCATGGTTCAATTCCCAGCAACCACATCTGGCTCACAACCATCTGGGAGATCCGATGCCCTCTTCTGGTGTATCTGAAGACAGCTACAGTGTACTTATATATATAATAAATAAAATAAATCTTTAAAAAAAAAAAAAGGAGACAGCGTGGTGGGGCTCCTATAATACAGTAGTACACTGGGGGAGGGGGAACCAAATCTCAAACAAACAAAAGTCAAGATGCTGAGCCTGCTAGAGGGATGGTTATGGTGTACCATGGCTCCAAGGCTGGGTCAGCATAACACACAATCCTGGCCTGTTTACCTACTATGTGACTGACATCGGGCAGGCTACCTAGCCTGTGTCTGCTGCACCCTCTGTAAGGTGACAGACTCTCCCTCATGGATTGTAGTACAATGGGGTGAAGAATGAAACTTGTGAACCTACACACGGCCCACAGCAACGGGAAGACTCCCTGCTTTCTGGCTGCTGAAATCCTGAGGTGATCTAGGTACAGGTCTGCCTCCTCCCAGACCGCAGGGCACTCCATGTTATTAATCATCAAGTCCCAGGACCTGGCTAGGTCTTGCCACCCAGCAGGAGCTAATAATAGCTGTTAATACCAATTATTAGCCAGGCATGGAGGTGCATGCTTGAAATTCCAGGTAGGAGGACTGCTGCTGAGTTCGAGGCCACCCTGGACTACAAAGTGTATTCTAGAACAGCCTAGGCTATAGAAATTGTATCAAAAATAAATAAAATAAGATGGGGCCTGGGGGTGGAGCTCAGCAGAGCTGCCTGGCATGCACAGCCATGGGAGCGAACGCTAGCACTGCAGAAACCAGACATGGTGGTGCACACCTGTAATCCCAAGTACTCGGAGGTGGGGGCAGGAGGATGAGTGAGCAGTTCAAGGTCATCCTCTGCTTCCTAGTAAGTCTGAAGCTTGCTAGGGCTGCCAAAACCCAGTTTCAAAAAAACAAAACAAAACAACAGTAAAATCAAAATAATAAAGTCCTAAAGACCCTTCAGCTTTACTCAGCACCAGGGCCTGACTCACCTCCTGAATAGCATTACAGGACAGTGCTCCAGGCAGGTCCTGCTTGTTGGCAAAGATGAGGAGGGTCGCTCCAGCCAGGCGCTGGGGAAAGAGAAGATGGGTTGGGGGTGGGGGAAGCTTCACATACAGCTTGATCCCTTTGGTATAAGACATGAGGTTGGTGGTCAGTATACAGGTCAGTAAGAGAGCTCCAGGCTGTGGAGGAGGCCCACATGGGGCAGGCAGTAGACAGGGCTACTGATGCTACCACACGTGGGTATCTCTCTCTTCCAAGCCTCAGGAAGAGGGTGTTGCCTACAATGATCCCCAAGCCCTCTGTAGCTCTGGCCATGTGCAGAAAGCATAGGTGTGCTGGGGGCTGCCCTGGGGTCTGGGATAAAACAACCTGCCCTGTCCTCCCAGTTCACAGAATCCTTGTGTTTTACTTCCAGCAGACGGCCCTGTTGGTCTCTCTACTTAATCCCCTTGGTGTGCTAGTCTTTGGAACCTCTCCTGGGCCTAGCCCTGCTGAGCCTTGACTCAGCCTCTGACAACAGTGACCTCTCTAGACCTCTTCAATGCTCCAGAAGGGGCTGAAGTCATACCAGGGGCATGTGTAAGCCTACAGTCCCATGCATCCCTGTGGTTCCCATACAGCCATTAGCAACTCCCTCTTACTCTCGCAAAAGTGCCCTGGCCTTCAACTAACTGAAATGTGGCAACATGATCCAAGTTCCAGAGCAGACAGAGCACATTAAGGGAGAAATGGCAGTGTCCAAATAAAACTAGCAGCTGAAGGTAATGGTAATGCCTGAGCATGGCTAAGGGGTGCTCACTGTAAGCCTGGCATTCAGGAGGCTAAGGCAGGAGGAGAAAGAGTTTGGAGCCAGCCTGGACTACATAAGGAAACCTGATCTCAAACACCTACCCCAACCCTGCTGCCAAACAAACAAACAAACCCAAAACCAAACACCTGCCCAAACAAATGAGTAGCCAACAATGAAGGAGTGTGGCACGCACATCATTTGGGAAGTAGAGGCAGGTGGACCAGGAGTTCAAGGACAGTGTTAGCCAGTTTGGGCCAGCCTGAGATGAGTAAAACTCTGTTGTCAACATAACAAGTCTTTCGATCCAGACAACAAATGGCAAGATTGGCCTAATCACTGCTTTAGGAATGTGGGAGTTAAGGCTCAGGTTATGGGTCTTCCGGAAGCCACACAACAAGGTTAGATTCCTGTGCAAGCTTCACTGCCCCCCTGAGCATTGCTGGCACCCTAGCCTTGAGGAAGCCCCTGCAGCAATGGGACTGAAACTCAGGGAGGTGGGGAGGAAACCAGTAAAAGCAAAAATGTGCGTCTGTCCAGGTCTCAGCCCAGGGCCCACTAAGTGAATGGACCCCTCCCTCCCTCCCTCCCTGAGTGTCCCAGTAAACCATGGCACTTGTGGCAGGCTGTGGCCTGGCTGCCAGTGAGCACAGGGCACACCTCCTCCACCAGTAGACTCTGCAGCTCTCGCTGACAGTCCTGCATGCGCTGGCGGTCAGCGCTGTCCACCACCCAGATGAGGCCATCTGTGCTCTCGAAGTAGTTCCTCCAGTAGGAGCGCAGAGACTTCTGGCCACCCACATCCCAGATGTTCAGCTTGAATCTGGGAAGGAAGGGACAATGGAGGTCAGTCTGGTCCTGCCCTCCCAGCCTCCTCCTAGCCCCACAATGGCCCTCAGTGACTCCACTCACCCCCGGTGCTCCAGGGTCTTGATGTTGAAGCCCAGTGTTGGCGAGATGGTGTCCACATCTTCTCCATTGAACTTCTTGAGGATGGTTGTTTTGCCAGCATTGTCCAAGCCACTGGGGTACACAAGCTAAGGAGATGTCCCTGAGCTCTCCTGGAGGACATGTCATCACCTTACCACTCTCCTAGGGACTGGTATTTCCCTACTGCATGTTGAAGCAAGTTGAGCACACACCTGACCCATAATTGGCCTGAGATAAATGTGGAAGTATGAAAATGGAATTCTATCATGTCGGCCATCTCAAAGTAACTTAATTTACACACCAAATATTGAGTGCCTACTAAGTGCCAGGCCCCCTCAGCTGTTAGTGGACAAAGCTACCACCCTTATGAAACACACTAGCAAAATGACTAAATAATGGGGCTGGAGAGATGGCTCAGCAGTAAAGAGCACATGCTGCTCTCACAGAAGACCTGGGTTTAGTTCACAGCACCCAATGTTGACTTCTGTGGACACCAACCACTCATAATGGTGCACAGACATACACGCAGGCAACGTTCTCACATGCATAAGTAAGTATTAAACATATTAAAGACTAAATAAAGCAGAAGAGAAAGCTGGGTACTTGAAACCAGTGAAGGACACTCCTAGCAGCGATGGCTTTCAGCTCAGGGACCAGATAGGCTCTGTGGGGTCTTGAGGCCCAAAACAGATCGGCCCGGCCTTTTGAAGGCCCAAGGAAGTGCAAGCATCTAGAGGTGGCAACCACCACCATCTGTTTCTGGAATGATCCACAGCCTCTGCTGCAGAGAACAAACCAATAGGTGAACTCAACAGCAGGTGAGAATGTGGGGCAGCCAAAACCTGAATGGAGAGCTCAGAAGGACAGGACAGGCTCTGCCTTTAGGACTTCTTCCTCCTCATTTGACCCTGGCCCACTGACTCCCACCTCTGAGAGGCATGAGTGAGTACCTCTCACCTTCTGCAGCCCAACTCTCGCCTTGAAAAGCCAGCTGATTACCCTGTCCTTCCAACACCATCCGCTGCCCCACCTCACTTGCTGCGGCAGAACCGTCTCCACCCACTCCCCCATCATCTGCTGAGTCAGTCTGTGGTGCAGCCTGGGAACAGGTGTTTACACTCAACCGCACCATCTTTGTGCTTTTACTGTTGTTTCTTCCCTGGTACTCCTTGTAAAGCAGTCTGGCCTCAAACTTGTGGAGGTCTCCAGATTCTGCCTCCTGAGTGCCAGGATTACAGGCACGGAACACCATGCCGGACCTTTCCTGCATTTTGTTTGAGTTTTTTTGAGAAAAGGTCTATGTAGCCTTGGCTGGCCTGAACTTGCTCTGTAGACCAGGCTGGACTCAAACCCATAGATTCACCTGCTTCTGCCTTCCAAACGCTGGGATTAGAGGTGTTCAATACCATGCATTTTTTTTTTGTTGTTCGTTTGTTTAAAATATTTTGAGTTTTTGCCTACATGCCCACTGAATCAAGATGAGGACATCAGGACCCCAGGACTGTTACACGAGGCTGCGAGGCACCAAGTGGGTCCTGGGCACTGAACCCCTGTTCTATGGCTTTTAACTACTGCAACATCTTTAGCCTCTTGCTTTCTGTAAGTCTACTATTATCAGACTGGCTCCTGATGCTTCCCGAAGCCTCTTCTTGCCAGGCCGATCTCAAAGACCTCCTGACTGGCTAGGTGGCCCATCTTCTGCTCCACCCAGCACGGCTAGTCGTTCCTTGGTCCTCTCCCAGATCCCATCCCTGTCTGCCTCATCTGACTTCACAGAGTGTCTACGCCTGGGTCTCAGCACTCCCCAGCTGGGCCATCCCATCATCATTTCTAGGCTGGTGGCTGCCACCTACCTAGCCAAGCAGTCAGGGATGGGGTCTTCCAAGGAATGTGCTTCTCTCACCTCAGCAAGTGGCTCCTTGTCCTTCTGATGACTCTGGCCAGAAACCAGTTCATGCTTGGCGTCATCTCCCTCATATTGTCCTCCCAGCCGGCAGCAAGTCCTCCAAGCACCACTGTCATAATACTTCCACCCTGGTCTAAGTCACCAGCCTGTGGGCCTTTCATAGTACAGCTGCCTAAAGGGTCCCAGCAGGTGGGCTCTCCCTCACTCCAGCCCTTTCCTCCTCTTCTTCCCACCATGCCTGTCTTATCCTCCCCAGGGCCTTGGCACTTGCAGGTCCTCTGCTTAAGTTTTCCCAGATATCTCTATTTCCCTTAAGTCTTTGTCCAACAGTTACTATCTTGCCATGGCCTTTGACCACTTGTGGACTATATTCTTCTCTGGCCACACTACACATTTTATTTGCTTTATCACTTTTCTCTCCCCTCTTATCACCTGAAGTGAAGGGTTTTTTTCTATTTCCATGTGACCGTATTCCCTAACAAAGTAGGTGCTCAGAGGTCATCTAATGAGTGTCTTTCTCAGAATTGTCTAAAACAGTCGCGAGTAGTAAAGTTCTAAGTGCACATTAATTTTCCTTTTTTCCCTCTGACACTTCGTGGATCGCAGATGCCTAATTGGCCTGGCACAGTGCAAGACGGGTGATGCAGGTGCCAGTTAATTCAATGAAAGGTCGGCAGTGGCCCTAATTGACAGTTGGACCTGTGGCCAACCAGTCCACGCCTACCCGTGGCAGTCCTCAGGACCCTGGGATTCTGACCCTAAGGGAACCGCCAAGGCCTACACCCGTGGATGAAGGGGAGGGGGTCAGCGCCGGGGAGGAGCAGGGCCCATGCTCCGATCAGCCGGAGCGAGTGTGACGTCCGAGTCATCACCACTGCGTCGCGCCTCGCAGTGATACTGGAGTCCCCCGTCTAAGCCCGCTCTTGAGACCACCGGTTTGCCTTTTGCACGCCATCCCCCGCCCTGCAGAGTGGTATGGCCCGACCCGGCCCCGCGCCGAGCAGTGGTAGCGCCGCGTGCGTGACGCACCACCGGCAATGGGTACCCACGGCGGCCGCGCCCCCGCGCCCGGCTCCGCCCACCCGGCGGGCCCCGCTACCCTCGCGACCGTTCTGGTGCTCGGAGGATACAGCATGAGCAGCCGCAGCTCTCGCTCTTTCTGCTTCATCTTCTTCAGAATGGTCAGAAGCCCCATGATCCCGTAGCCCCCTCCCGGCCGCCGTTTCTTCTAGTCCGGGGACCCCGCTCCCGTTTCCTATTGGCCAGTCTGGTGCTTGGTTCCGCCTTCGTCATCACGTGACCACAAGAGTGCGGGGCGCCGCCCCCTAGCGGCGCGACAGCGAATTTGCAGTCTGCTGCCTTAACCCTTCTCTTCCAGAAAGCTGAAGGTCGGTGGACTCGGGAGAAGTCCCTAAGTCTTCCGCCTACCAGAAGCTGAGTTTCTCGAGCTGTATCTCGTTTAGGTAGGGAATATACCCGCGAAGAGGTTCTGAGCCAGGAATCAAAAAAAAGAGCTTCACAAAGAGCTGATGAATCATCCGTGGCCCGTAAGATGGCCCAGTTACCCCGTGCATCTGTGACTTCCATTATCCCCATTTGCCAGTAACAGAGGACCCTGGTCCAGACTGTCGGAAATGACTCCATGCGTTTAGTTGAGGGGGATGACTCCCCTAGGTGCCATTTCTAAATGTGCGGGCAGTATGGGCTCCTTGGGTTATTTAGAGTTCTAAGCTCCCTGCCTGCGGTGCAGGAATCAGACCCGCACAAAGGATTGATTACCCTGCCTAGGACCCTGTCAGGTTGAGAAGCTCTATTCCAACTGTTAGGATAAAACTGGCGAGGCATGGTAGTGCAGACGTCAATCCCAGCACCAGGAAGGCAGAGACAGGAAGATCTCTGAATTCAAGGCCAGCTATGGCTAGTAGGCAGTAAAGAGACCCTGTCTCAAAAAACAAAGAGATAAAAAAACCTGAAGCCCACCTGGTGCTTAGCCTCTTGGCCGCCGGCATGTAATAGGTGTACAGTCAGAATATCTTTAATAAATGACTTTGACCAAGAGTTCGTTTTTAAAAAATAATTTACTTTGCTGGTCGTGATGGCACATACCTTAAATTCCAACACCTGGAAAGCAGAGGCAAGTGGATCTCTGTGAGTTTGAGGGCAGCCTGATATATATATATATATATAGTGTGTGTGTGTGTGTGTGAGTGTGCGTGTGTGTGTGTGTGTGCGCGTGCATCTATGTCTGTTCCAGAACAGGAACGACTACACATACTGAGTGCCTGTCTCAAAACAAACATTATTATTAGTGCGTGTGTGTGTGTGTGTGTGCGCGCGTGTGTGCGTGAGTGTGGCTGCACATACCACTTTGTGGAGCTGATTCTAACATTTTTATGTGAACTCAGAGCATCAGACTGTCTCGGCAAGTGTTTTTTATTGGTGAGACTTCTCATGGGCCCAAAGAGCTAGTTTTTCTTTTAGTCCTCCCCTTGTCTTTTTGACTTGTTGTAACAGGGTCTCAGGCAGCCAAGGCTGGCCTTAAACTCAGTGTGTAGATCAAGATTAATTGGAACTCTTTCTTCTCAAGTATAGGTTGGTCCACCATGCTCAGCCCATTTTTTAATGGGGTTTACTTTTTAAAAAGTTGTTTGGGGTTGGGGATTTAGCTCAGCAGTAGAGCACTTGCCTAGCAAGCACGAGGCTCTGGGTTCGGTCCCCAGCTCCGAAAAAAAGAAAAAAAAAGTTATTTGTTTAATTTACTGTTTCATTTTTACTGAGAAAGCCAGGCTGATTCCATGACAGGTTTCAAATTGGCAGTTAAGGCGACTAGGCCTAAATTTCTGTTTCCAAGAACCGGGCAATTCCAGGCAAGTCCAGGCCTCAGAAGCTGCCCCACCACCTGGCCTGAGGCAAGGACAATGGGTCAGTAGCAGTTTCCAGACTTCCTCAGCAACAGTTTCCAGATCTCCCCAGCAAGTTTCCAGCCCCCACGTCCTGATAATGAAAAGTCCATAGAGGTGGACCCAACAGATTAACATAGAAGTCACCTGCCAACCTCAGAATTCCCCAATGTGCTTTAAATCGAGCCTACAAGCTCACTTGATGGTCTGTCTTGGTAATGGGAGACCCTAGCATGCTGGACTTCTGCAGAATGAAACATTCTGTGTGTTTACATACTGCTTGAGTCTGGGCTATCATTCTTTGGTGAATCATGAACCCTTACATACATTGTGTATACAAAGGTTTGCTTACATGCACATCTGTCTGGGCATCAAGTGAGTGCCTGGTGCCCCAAGAGGCCAGAAGATGGCATTGGAGCCCCTGGAACTGAAGTTATGGTAGTTATGATCTCCTAGTATGCGGAGAGGTTAACTGATGCGTCATCTCGATGCCACCCCCCCTCCTCCCTCACCTGCCACCTTTGCGGTTGTATTGTGAGACAGGGTCTCCTGTAGTCCATGCTGGCCTTGAACTCCCTGATCCTCTTGCAAATCTGGGATTGCAAGTGTGTATCACTACCAGTTAAGGCTTATGGGGTGCTGGGGATTGCACCCAGGGCTTCGGGAATGCTAGGCAAACACACTAACAACTGAGCTACACTAGAGTAGACCTTGATTATCTTTTAAAGACTGGGAAGAGGTGTCTGGGAGCAGCTGGAGGGATATTTGTAGGGGTTGGACAGGAATTCAATACAGTATACGTACACACATGAACATAATAATAACAACAACATCAACCACCACCACCAAGATTGGGGTCTAGCCTAGGCTACCTTTCCATTTGTCTCATGGAAAGGAAAAAAGGCTATTCTTGTAACCTGTGGGAAACATCCTAGAGAACCAGGAAGACGCTATGTAGACCTGGGATTCTATTTAACTGTGACTATATATGTGCTCTTGAATGTGTGTACATGTGCTTGTGGATGCGTTCATATATTCGTGCGCATGCGCGCGCGCGCGCGTGTGTGTGTGTGTGTGTGTGTGTGTGTGTGTGTGTGTGTGTGTGTGTGTTCCTCCACCCAAAAAAAAAATGTAGCGAGACTTTTTTTTCTTTAAAAAAGATAGACTATTATGGGAAGATGGTATCATTTTAATCCCAGGTGTGGGCTATGGGGCTGCTTCACAGCTGCTGGCTGTGATTTGTCTCATGCCTTAGCAGGGCGTGGTTTTGCCAGCTGTAAATAGTTTCTGCAAGGGTGTGATATCTGGAATTCTGGGCACTTTTCAGAAGGTATATAAACTACCCGAGAGTTGGTTATTGGTGGGTTGCTGTAGTCGTGCACAAAGAGACAAGAACAAGAAATTAGATATAGTGACGGCAAGATCAGACTTGCCCCTAATCAGCAGGAAGTAGTCTATCGTTGCCTCCTTCCCTACCCCTGACTTCTCTCTCTTTCCCTCCTATCCCTTTTTATCTCCTACCTAGTGTTAAGGGATTGAAAGGGTGGAAAAAGAAGGGTGAAAAAAAAAAAAAAGAATCCGCAGAGTAGGTAAAGTCCACTACAAAATAATAATAAATTTTAAAAATGTTGATTTGTTTTGTTTTCTGAAAGAGAAAAAGAGTGCAAGCGAACGCTAGGATGTAAGGCATGTACCACCACTGCCCAGCTAAAGTTGAAATTCTCATAGCCAAGTGGAATGTAGCAATGTATGCCTCCAATCCCAGCACTCTGGAAGGGGATTCAGGATCAGGACTCAGGGTTCATCCTCAGCTCCTTAAGAGAGTGAAGAGCTGGGGTTGGGGATTTAGCTCAGCAGTAGAGCGCTTGCCTAGGAAGCGCAAGGCCCTGGGTTCGGTCCCCAGCTCCAAAAAAAAAAAAAAAAAGAGAGAGTGAAGAGCTACTGTCTTAGGGCTTCCATTGTTGTGAAGAGACACCATGACTAAGACCGCTCTTTTTTTTTTTTTTTTTTTAATTTATTTATTTTATGTACAGCATTCTGTCTGCATATGTGACTGCAGGCCTGAAGAGGGCATCAGATCTCTTTAGAGATGGTTGTGAGCCACCATGTGGTTGCTGGGAATTGAACTCAGGACCTCTGGAAGAGCAGTCAGTGCTCTTAACCGATGAGCCATCTCTCCAGCCCGACTAAGACAGCTCTTATAAAAGATACCTGGCTTACAGGTTTTGAGGTTTAGTCCATTGTCATCATGGAAGAGGCATGGCAGCATCCAGGCAGACATGGGATTGGAGGAGCTGGGAGGTCTACTTCTTGTTCCAAAGGCAACAAAGAGAAGACTGGCTTCCAGGCAGCTAAGAGGAGGGTTTCAAAGCCCACGCCCACAATGACACACTTCCACCTAATGGTGCCACTGCCTGGGCTAAGTGTATTCAAACCACCACAGCTACACCAGACAATTGAGACTTAGTCCAAAGACACAAAACAAAACAACCTACCCAAACCTCCACAGTTGTCAGAAGAGCTGCCTTTGAAGAGAGGAGGACCCCTTAAGTGGACCGTGACCCACGGCTGAGTTCCTGAGGCTCTGTGCAGGGCTCTGTTGACTTGGGGAAGGAAACGACTTAGCTTGACTTTTGCTGGAACCTATGGCTGGTGCTTGCTAAGACTAGAAGGTGGCTTGAACCAGGACTGTAGGATAAGCAGGGAGACAGAGTGAGACTCCTCTCAAAATTATAAATAAGTAAAGCACATGTCACCTTCCACAGAGCCACTCCTCCTTCCTGTCCCTTTGAAGGCAGTAGTGAACATAACAAACTCTTTATCTGGAATGGAAACAAAAACTACTAGGAGTCAGGGGTTTAAAGGAAAATTGCTAATCATTAAGCATTAGAAATATATTAATAAGGGGTTGGGGATTTAGCTCAGTGGTAGAGCGCTTGCCTAGCAAGCACAAGGCCCTGGGTTCGGTCCCCAGCTCCGAGAAAAAAAAAAAAAAAAAATATATTGAAGTATTTGCATTAATTAAGCATTAGAAGGATATTGAAGTATTTGCACTCATTTTTTATATCTAAACATTTTAAAGGTAACTTTAGATACATTTTCTATTTTATACTTCTGAGAACTATAATGCTGCCTACAGCCATACCACCCTTGGAAGCTAAGCAGGGTCGGGCCTGGTTAGTACTTGGATGGAGAACTCTGGGGACAGGCTTGCACAGTGCTGGAGTTCCTAGCCAGCACCAAAATAAGTACTAAGGAAGGGGGTGAAGAGAAAGGAAGGAGAGCCTGATCTTCTCTCTGGTAAGATATGTGACACTAGTATTTTTCTTGTCACATGCCCATTACAGAGGCACCGACCAGCACTTGGTGGCAGCATACTCAAATAAAGGTTTTGCCCAGTTAAATAGCAAAGAAAGTAGAATGTGCAGCCTGAATATTGAGACAGTTACTATGTACAGACCAGTTCTGTCCTGGCCTGCTTGAAGACTCCCACACCTCATCTCCCAAGGAGTCTCCAGTGTTCCAGGGCAAACCCTGTTGTCCCCAGGGTTTGCTCCTGACTTATCGAGTGGGTGTGTGCTCCACACAGGACTCTGTCAGGGACCTCAGAAGACAGGTCTGAACACTCAAGCTTCTTCATTCCAGGCCTCAGCCCAGCTGCCTCTCGTGGGCGGCACAAGCAGCGTCTCACGCGATTTGCAGGTGATGCGATTGATTACTGGCCCTCGGCAAGGCACTGGCAGGCATGTGCCAGCTTCAGGCCTCCCCAGAGCCTTAGGAGTTGGGAAGTACTTGAAACTCGAGTTGCTGGCAGCCTCTGCACCTGTTTCATCAGTCACCATGGTTCCCTTAAGAACAAGACTATAGAGGGACAGTATCATATATCATATATCTAATCCTAGTACTCAGGAGGCAGAGGCAGGGGGATTGACACTAGTTTGAGCTACATAGTCCCAGCCCAGCTTAGTCTCAAGAGTGAAACCCTGTTTCAACATGGTAACCTGCACTTGAGAGTCAGAGTCAGGCAGATCTCAGTGAGTTCTAGGGCAGTCTGGTCTACACAGGGAGTTCCAGGACAGCCAGGGCTACATAGACCCTGTCTTAATAAAGAAGAACTCGAATCCAAAACCCAACAACAGAAGAAACAAACAACAACAGGACCTCCCCCGGAAAAAGCTATCACAGTGTCTCCGTTGCTTATGACTCCTAAAGACCAGCTGATGACCTAGTGGGAGCAGCTATGTGTCTCCAGGTGTCCCTCCTCGCTGGGCCTGACTTGGCAACCTGAAAGGCAGAGGCAGCTTTGGTCTCCACCCACACAGCCACTGTTTACCTGGAGAGCTGCAGCAGCTCCTGCTGGCTGCTCTCTCTGCTCCTGTTTCTTCCAGACCGAATCTTGCATGTAGCCTAAGCAGTCCTTGAACTTACGGCCACCCATCCTGGACCCTCCTGTGTGCGGGGACTCCAGGTGTGCCCACTGTGGCTGGCTCTACAGGGTCCTTTCATCCTTCTCAGTTTGTGTCTCCAGAGCGTCCATGTATGTCTCTTACTTGTGCGTTTGGCCCCTTAGATCAGTCCTAGTCTACTGCTCCCTGCACATTAATCCCACCTGGGCCTAGAGTACACCACCCTCCTCTGCCTGCCACCCAATGCCTCTCTTTTCTTTCTTTGCTCTAATGCCCAGTGTCTTAAACTATATGTTTCTGTGCAGACACTGGTTGGGACTTTAGTTCAGTGATCTAGAGCTTGCCTGGCATAAGGCCCAGGGGAAGTCTACAGCACCACAGTCAGTGTCTTAA
Organism: Rattus rattus; assembly: GCF_011064425.1. Classification (NCBI taxonomy): domain Eukaryota; kingdom Metazoa; phylum Chordata; class Mammalia; order Rodentia; family Muridae; genus Rattus; species Rattus rattus. The sequence goes on along the minus strand of NC_046155.1, from coordinate 1,536,538 downwards.
TTAAAATAGTCGGGAATGGCGAAACAAACCTGAAATCCTAGTAGTTAGGAAATTCAGTCAGGAGAATCAAGAGTTCAAAGTCGATTGAATTCCAGGACAGGGCTATTCAGAGAAACTTTCTAGAGAAAAAAACCTCAAGGTCATTGTCAAGTACATAGCACGTTGGAGTGGAGAGGCCAGTGTAGGTGGCAGGAGACCCAGTCTCATCCAGAAACAGTGTCACCGTCCTAGAACCCAGCATGACTCCATCACATTTTTTTTTCCTCAGGTGGCTGTCATGGCACACGCCTCTAATCCCAGCATGAGGGAGGCAGAGGCAGGCGGATCTATGTGAGTTCAAGGCCAGTTTGGTCAATAGAGCAAGTTCTAGGATGGCCAGAGCTACAGAGTGAGACCCTGTCTCAAAAGCCCAGAGTAAATAGATTTTCATTTATTTTTATTTTGTATGTCTGGGTCCTTTGACTGTATATATGTCTGTGTGCCATGTGTGCCTAGAGTCTGCGGAAGCCAGGTGAGGGCATTGAGCCCTCTGGAACAGGACTTAAAGGCAGTTGTGAGCTGCCCAACATGGATGCTAGGAACTAAACTCGGGTCCTCTGGAAGGGCAGCAAATGTTCTTTGTTATGATCTAAGCAATGGACGTCATCAAGTCACATCATGTGACAGATCTCATGTAGGAGGTTTATTGGGCAGACAGTAGACAGAGGCTGCCACTGGGCAAGGGTGGAGGGGAAATAAGGGGAGAGGAGGGACTGGCCTTTTACGAAGGGTTGTAGCCCATGCACAGGGTGAGGACACGTGACTAGTGGCATCAGTAGGAATGTGCCACATCTTGGCAGGTAGTGAGGAAGTGTTCGTTCTGTTGTTGCAGGTCCCTGCAGGCAGTGGAAATGCCTGATTGCTAACACCCCTCCCCTTTGTTTGTTATAAAAGAAGAGGAACTAGAAAGGGGTGCTGGTGAGGCAGGAATGAGGGTGGTGTGCTCTTTAGGCTACTTCCTGCTGACTGGGGGCATCCTCATTCTTGAGGCACTGTTGTTCTTCACCATGGGGGGGGCACTCGTAGTCTGGGGGGAGCCTCAGGCCCTGTGGCTAGCAGTTGGCAGGCATGTAACCATAACTGATTGTTTGATTATGGATTTTTTTGAATTTGTCATTGGAGAAATGCAGGGTGAGACTAGTAAAAGCAGAAAAACGAGAGGGAACGGAGCTAGGAAGGCCAATATCTACTTCCATATGGGGTTTTCAAAGACCTGGGCTTGGTTGGAAGCATTGAGTTGTTCCTTTCTAGAGATCTGTTTGAAGTTGCTGGATTTTGTTTTTTCCCAAAGGGTTGATATAGAAGCAGCATTTGTCTTGGAGGAGGGGGCAAAGACCACCTTTTCCAGCTGTAAGATCTATTCCCCGTTAGTTTTGGGTTACCATCACAGCCAGGGAGTCGATCTGTCCTTGAGGAGTGAGTATGGTTTGGGCCACCTGCTGGAGGTTACAAGGTCAAGGTCAAGGACATGGTCTGTCCTGCTGTCCCAGTGGTGACACCCGCAGTTATTCCTGTGACAGCCAAGAGGGGCATGATTTGAACTGCCCTTTCATTAAGTCAGTCAGGTACTGAGTCCTTTACTGGAGTCGGTAGGGACTCTTCTCCATGTATCACCCCTATTGGGGAAGAGAAATACTAGCATGCAAACTCCTGAATAACTAGCAGGTAGGGGATGGTAGATTTGAGTATCACAGAGAATCGAGGTGTTATGGGCTGTAGGTCACTGGGGCAGAGACAAAGTATCAAGGGTTATGGTCTTGTTATAATCTAAGGGATTTAATGCTCCTACAGAATGTCTCACAAATTCCATAAAACCGTTTGCCATTGCCAAAGAGAGTGATAAGAAAAAGATAGGGAGCCGTGGCCACACTGGCTCAGGGCGGTTGGTAAATGGCGAGGTGAGGTTATTTGTCAGGGTCATGGGAGAGGCTGTAAGCCGCAGTTCCTCCTGGGACACACAGCCAGCAATCTCCAAGGCGGCCAGCCAGGTTGGGTGACATTCAGAAGCAGGTAGGCTGAGGTCAGAGTCTGAAGCAGGAGATGAAATGACAGGTTTGTATTATTTAAGAGACAGGATGTCAATGAGGCAACGGCGTTGGAAGAGTGTTTTGTTACCTCTTCTACTTCCCCTGTATCCAGGGGTCAAGTGATTGAGATATTATTTTCTCTGGATATTAATCATGTTTACTGGGAGTCTGGGGTTGAAGCAACTGTAGAATTTACCAGCAGTGCCTGTTTTCCACCTGTACTCCATGGGTCCTGAATATAGAGGTAGAAGGTCTTATCTCAAGGACAGAAGAGAGAATCAGGGTGGGGTTTTAATGTTAATGATATTGGCAAGACCAGTATGGGTACGTGGGTGGCTAGGAGGAGAGAAGGGACTGCTAGTGAGCTTGGGATCAGGTGGATGGGGGAGCAAAGGAAATAGAGGCTCCAGCTTTGGCTAGGAGATCCCTTCCCAATGAGGGGACGGGACTGGTTGGCACCACCAGGAAAGAATGAGTGACAGGAACACCCCTAAAACTACAACCAAGGGGTGGGGTCTGGTGAGGTTGGTAAAGCTGTCCCTCTACCCTGACGATAGGGAAATGAAAAAGGAGAGGTGGGTCCCCAAAACTCCATCAGCACCGAGTAAGTGGCCTCCTGGTGTCCAGGAGGAGGATGGGTCACTGACACTGTGATGACTACCCAGGGCTCCCTGTCAAAAATGGGCCAAGGGAACCTGGGCTCCTTCAGTTGTCCTTGGCCAGGCCTAGGAGATTATCTGGGAGTGATGCCCCTGTTCCAGGAGGGATATGGGGGCAATCAAGAACTCAGTGTCCCAGGGGTTGGGGATTTAGCTCAGTGGTAGAGCGCTTGCCTAGCAAGCACAAGGCCCTGGGTTCAGTCCCCAGCTCCAAAAAAAAGAAAAGAAAAACAAAAAGAACCCAGTGTCCCTCTTGATGGCACTTTGGACATGGTGGGGGTGGAGGTGCTGTAGGGATTAGGGCAGGCCCAGGCTGATGACCCTCTGAAGTGGAAACTTCTGGTTTCTTTGGAAAGTCAGTTATGTCAAATGATGTTTTGCTGGGGCACACAGGTAAAAGGATGTCTTGCTAAAGTAGACATGTGAAAGAATGTTCTGAAGCAGACACAAGTGAAGGGATGTTTTTCTATAGCAGACGCATGAAGGGACACATGACATTCGGAAGGAATATAAATATGACCCCACAGACAGTGGGAGCTCAAGCACTGGTTTGCTTTTCTCCACCTCCCATTGTTGGCTAAAGACACACATGTATTGGTTCGCCTTACACTGTGTTACTGAGCTCTGCTTGTGGGCTTGTGGCAATGCCTTGGAGAGAAACTGGCCAAAGGACTTCTTGTGGCTTCTGGCTGCTTCCACAGACTCGGGCTGGTTGGCAAGCCTTGGGGTTTCTTCTGGATTGAACTGCCCTTGCTGGTTCGTGTGTGATGACTGCCAAGTGGGCTGGCCTGCAGCTGCTGATTCATGTTCGGGCTTTGCTACTGGGATGAACTGCTGATATCTTGACAATGAAGACTGGACTCATCCCCCAAAGAACTATTTCTAAACAGTCCACTTCCCCCATGTCCTAATAACTTTTTTCCCCATTACCTCTGGTGATGGACTAGAGGGGAGGTTGAATGTTTATTAAAGTAGGTGATTAAAAAAAAAAAAGGAAAAAGTCAATATATGATATTGGAAGGAAATGTTCTGTTGTTCTTGTTATTTTCTTTCTGTGATGCTAGGGATTAAACCCAGGGTCTCAAACTTGCTAGACAAGAACACTTCCTGTGTCCCTAGCCTGACATGAGATGATCAATTGGAAGGATATTGGAAACTCCTGGGGGCAAGAGGAATGAGAGCACAGCCTGCTCTTCTAGGAGACCCAAGTGCAGATCCCAGGATCCACGCCAGCAGCTCACTACTAGTAACTCGGGCATAAGGATCCGATGCCCTCTTCTGGTCTCCTCGGGCACCTACACAAGATGGTATACACTCACAGAGACACACACAAACAACAACTACACAAGATGGTATACACTCACAGAGACACACACAAACAAAAAAAAAAAAAACCCAATCTTTTCAAAACAAAAGAATTTCTCCCCTCACCTGAAACTGTCCTTAGAACTTTTGCTGGCAGCTGAAGACTTGATACTTAACCCGCCTGCACTCCCTGAAAACCACTAGCTGGGGAGATCAGGAAGCATGTGTGGTAGCTGTGGGGTCATATGTGTGCCCAGAAAGTGTGGGAGAAAGACAGAGGCTGAGGAAGAACAGACCCAGGTCATGGGGGCAGGGCAGACAGATCTATCTCTAAAGTATCAGCTTTCCCCCCAAAAAACTGTGTGAGATTTCATGTCTTTGTTTGAGACAATCTCATATAGCCCAGGCCAACTGTAGCTGAGGATGGCCCTTGAATGCCCATCTCTAGTCTCCTGTGTGTTGAGATGGCTGATGTGTTCCACTGTTCCCAGCTTAGATTTTAGTGTCTTAAACAATGTCTCCAAATCCTGAAACATCATTTTAACATGAGTGAATCTTATAAACAAAACATCATTTGTCATAACTGGCTTTCTAAGGAAACCAGAAGTCTCTATGTCAACCCTCCTGACTACATCTGAAGCTGAACTCCTTCAGGTCCTGGGGCCTTAGGAGGCAAGAGAGCCCAGGCCATCACTGATGCTGGTTGGCCACTTTGGCCTGTGTTTGGTATTTTCACCTGCAGGCTTTTTCATCTTTCCCAGGTACACCTTAAAGGCCAGCACCAAGACTTCTGCCTGTGGAGTTACGGGTTCTCTCTCCAAGTGCCTAAGCTTAGAGCTATATCAGGGAAGCTCTGGGAAATGAAATAGGTTATGAGGAGCTGTTTACCCTCTGGGTTTTCGGGGCTTAGATTGGTGTACTGGAAGAGGGAAGAATTCTTAGAGTCATTTCTAGGAATCGAGGCAGCTTTTCAGGTTTGTCCTGGATGACCTCTAGGGGTGTCTCAAGGTTTAAGGACAGATTTACGGAGACCTGCAGGGAGGCAAGTTGCAAAATGGTCTCTAGTCAGAATGCCCCCTGGGTATTGTAGTTCCATTGTGGATCCTGGTCTGTCTGGTGGGACCTGCCTCGCATTAGTTTGGTGGGCTTCATCTGCATGTGCTCTAGCCTGTTCCCAGACTCGCCTGTGTTCCTTGGGAAGCAGATTAGTTAGAATCACACATGTGTCCCGGAAGATGAGAGTATAGGCTTGGGTAGTATGTTGGAATTCTCTAATGAAAGTAGAGGAGTTAGAGGTCTAGGACCCCAGGATTTTTTCTATTTGAGGGAGTTCACTTAATAAAAGGGGGGACATGTACCCTGACCATGCCATCCGCCCCATCGACCTCCTGCAAAGGGAGAACTGAGGCTGGGTTAGGCCATTTGGATTAGTTATCTAAGGGCTGCAAAGGCATATACATTTAGGAGCCTTTAAGTCAGGTACTAGGTGCAGTGTTCTGAGGTTCTCCAAAAGACACCCCAGTGGGGAGCTCGGAGGTATTGGCAAAGACACAGCTCCCGCGGGTGAGGGGATGAGTCAAGGCCCAAGACGTCCACAGAGTGGGGAGGGAGAGGGAGGACTATGTGGAAAATAAACGAAGCCTCACCCAAGGCAAAAGGTCAATGGTGGGGGTCAGCTAGGAGGGTCAACTGTAGCCTTAAAGACCGTGGTTGGGAATACCCGCTTTTCCAAAGGAGTGCAGGACACTCAGCAGTCACTCCCTTGGATCCAGGGAGTGTTTATGTTGATCAGGAAAGGAGGGACTTACCAATGTCCAGTGTTGCATGGAGTGCCCAGCAATCAGCTGAGAGAGAAGTGAGCCCATTGCAGGTGGACTGGGAATAGGGTTTCAACCCATGAAGGGGAGCACAAGCAAAGGCAGAGCCTTCTGAGACACTCAACATCAGTGTTATGATCTAAGCGACAGACACCATAACGTTAGACCATGCAACAGATCTCTCATGGGAGTTTATTGAGGAAGGGTAGACAGAGGCTGCCTCTGGGTGATAATGGAGGGACGGAGAGGACGGGGTCTTTTATGAGGAGATGTAGTGCATGCGCAGGGTGAGGATATGGGACTCACAGTAACGTAGGAACATGCTGAATCTTGGCAGGTAGTGAGGACTCATCTTGCTGTTGCTGGGTCCCTGGGGTGGGCAGTGGAGATGCCTGATTCCCACTACATTTAACCGCCGAGGCATCACTCCAGGCATGACTGTTTTGTTTTCTAAGTCAGGGTTTCATGTTGGCCAGCTGGCCTCAAATTCCTTTGTAGGAACGATGAGCTTGGACTATTCTTATAGATGTTTCCAGTTGCCTAGGACAGGACCTGCCACGTAGTAGATGCTCCAAGAGTCTTTCTGTGCAGTGCAGGCGAGAGGACTTGGGTTGGATCCGCATAGCCCACAACAATGAAACAAAACAAAACAAAAAAACCCAAGCAAACTAAAACCTCATGGGACCTGGTGACACTTATCCAAAGGCTCACTGGTCGTCTAGCTCAGCCTAATGGGTGAAGTCTAGTGAAGAAAGAGACTGGAGAGATGGCTCAGAGGTCAGAGTTTACTGAAGCCACAGAGCACGTGAGTTTGGTTCCCAATACCCGTGCTGGGTGGATTGTAGCCACTTTTACCTCCAACTCTGGGAGATCTGACCCCTCTTCTGGCCTCCATAACTGCACACATACATGGTACATATACACATAGCGGGGGGTCTGGGGGAAAAATAAACCCAGCAAGGTAGAGAGGACTCACTGAGGTTGACCTCTGACCTCCATATATGCGCATGTACAGGAACATTTATACACACACACACACACACACACACACACACACACACACACACTCACTCACTAAGAGGGGCAGAACCTGAGTCTCCTTGGCTTTGCCATTTTGACTTGACTGTCCCTCCTCTTACTGAGCCTCAGTTTCCCCAGTTATAAAGAACTGGTCCTTCCTTCCTGGGTTATGTCCCCAAGGGTTGCTTCCTTAGTCCCTGACTGGCAATCAGCTGCCTAAATGGTTCCCTTCTGCTAGCCTTTGCCTTCCTGTGTGTAGCTGATTCTCAAGACCTTGCTTCCCAACTCCAGCTGATGATAAGGAATGGAGAGAAATGGGTCAGGATAAAAGTCCCTGCAGAGGCTGGATAGACCATTTATAGGGTCCTGTGGTTGTGAGCACCTCTCCACCAGCCTAGCCCAGGTGCTTCCTGGTCCATCCCTATGTCTTGGCACTGTCTGAGGTGCTGGGTTGGCCAAAGGCAGCCTCTGTGTTGGGCCCTGTGAATTGCTGGCCTCCCTGGAATGGGCAATCTTCAGTCTACTCCAGCTAGGTCTCTGGTTACTTGCTCCTTGACTCTTGCTGGCTGCTCTCCAAGGACAAGAACAAAGAGACTCACTTTTCAGAAGCTCACTAGTGACCACCATCCATGTGTAGCTTCAGTCATGATGGCAAAGAGAGGGGAATTTCGGGCTGGAGAGATGGCTCAGTGGTTAAGAGCACTGACTGCTCTTCCAGAGGTCCATGAGGTCAAATCCCAGCAACCACATGGTGGTTCACAACCATCTGTAATGAGATCTGATGCCCTCTTCCAGTGTGTCTGAAGACAGCTACAGTGTACTTGTTAGATATAAATCTTAAAAAAAAAAAAAAAATAGAGGGGAACTTCATTTTGTTTGTTTGCTGGCTGGTTGGTTTTTTCAAGACAGGGTTTCTCTGTATAGCTTGGCTGTCCTGGAACTCATTCTGTGGACCAGGATAGTCTCGAACTCATAAAAATCTGCCTCTGCCTTCCAAGTGCTGGGATTAAAGGCATGTTCCACCACTGCCCGGTAGGATTTTCATTTTATAGACAAGGAAAGTGAAGCCCAGAGAAACCAGGCCTTAGCCAAGGTCACAAAGGCAAAAAAGCTTTGGGAGAGAGACTCTAGGAGCTGGGCTCCCAGCCGCCCCCAGAGCTCCGTTTGTTTACTATTTATACTTCCTGCCCTCCTCCAGAGGTTCCGGTGAGCTTCCTGGAAATCTGTGTGATTTAAGGAAAGCACAGCTAAGTGTAAGCAATGCTTCCCAGGCAGCAGAGGGCTCCTCAAAGAGTTCAGCTCTGCCGAGGCGCCCTGGATGTACCATCTCCTACTTCCTCTCGACTGGCACCGCCCACCATTAGGAAAGGACGGATGACAGAGGTGACTTCATAGAACTGCACAGAACTGCTGTTACCTACCCCTCGGGAGGCCTCTCATTAGCCATCCATGACTGGCGTGCTGAAACTGAAACTGGTCCTTGCTGGGTTATGTCCTCGCAAGTTGCTTCCCTATTCCCTGACCAGCAATCTTCTGCCTAGAATGGTTTTCTTTGGCAAGCCTTTGCCTTCCTGTGTGTAGATGACTCAACACCTTGCTTCTCAATTGTAGCTGATGGTTAGGGATGGGAAGAAGTGGGTCAGGATAAAAGTCCCTGCAGGGGCTGACGATACCTGCTTCAGTTCTCAGGAGGTGGATCAAAAATCCAAGGGCTGAGGCTGGAGAGATGGCTCAACAGTTGAAGGCACTGACTACTCCTCCAGAGGACCCAGGTTCAATTCCCAGCACCCACATGGTGGTCACAAACATCTGTAACTCTAATTCCAGAAGGTCCTCTCTGGCCTTCTTGAGTACCAGGCATATGTGCAGGCAAAACACGCATGCACAGGAAATAGTAAAAACATTTTTTTTTTGGGTTTTTTTTTAAGATTTATTCATTTATTATATATAAGTACACTGTAGCTGTCTTCAGATACACCAGAAGAGGGCATCGGATCTCTTTACAGATGGTTGTGAGCCACCACGTGGCCGCTGGGAACTGAACTCAGGACCTCTGCAAGAGCAGTCGGGTGCTCCCAACCGCTGAGCCATCTCTCCAGCCCCAGTAAAAACATTTTTAAAAGAACTCAAGGTCATCCTTAGCTGCATAGCTATGATGAAGCCAGTCTGGGCTGTGTGAGACGCTGCTTCTAACAACGGAGTCTGTGTCACCCTGGGAAGGAGACTAAGAGGAAAAGGAATTCCTGCTGAGTGAAGCTACCTAGATTGCTCTGAGCCCAGGATCCTCCCAGGACCCACTCACCACTTGCCCTTCTGGCAGCATCCTGATGGCTGTGGGACTTAGCACGTTCTCACTTCTTGTCCCTGTAGTTTAGAGAAGGCTAACCCCAGCTCCTGCCAAAGAGCAAGCCTGGGACCCTGGCTTTGCCATTCTCATGGATAGCAAGCATGCACAGGAGACTCAGGTCAGACCAAGGACTGGAAAGGCTGGGGAGACATTGTCGCACCTGCGGGGAAGTGTGGGAGGACCCCTTCTCAGAGCAGCTGCTTGTGGGCAGCTTGGTACAGAAAGCCTGCTTGAGAATGTAGCCAGGCCCACAAGTGTGTGTATGAGGGCGGCTCCTCTTCCTTCTCTTCATCATCTTCTCCCCCCCCCCTTTTTTTTTGAGACATGGTTTCTCTCTATAACCCTGGCTGTCCTGGAACTCACTCTGTAGACCAGGCTGGCCTTGATCTTAGAGATCTGCTTGCCTCTGCCTCCCGAGTGCTGGGACTAAAGGCATGAGCCACCACCACCTAGTGGGCTTTTTCATTAAATATGTACATACTTAATATTCTTGTATCCTGGAAAAATTGGGGTGGGGGGCCTAGGATCCTGCTATGTAGCCCAGGCTGGCTTTAAACATGAGACTATCCTCCTAAGACAAGACAGAGAGAAAATTATGGGGACCTGAAAAAGAGAAGCACACTTTACCCTGGATTCTAGATGAAGCTTCTTACCAGCTGAGAAGCAAGGACAACACAAACATTTGCTGTGTGTGGGGCTGGAGAGATGGCTCAGCAGTTAAAAGCAATTATTGCTCTCGCAGAGGACAGCTCGATTCCCAGTGCCCGCACTAGGTGACTCACAACGACCTGTTACCCCAGTTCATCTGGCTTTGAGGCACACGTTGTGCGTGTAAAATTGTGCAGATGCACATACAGACAAACCTCTAAATAAAATGCTGTTAAGCACATTTATTTATTATTGTATTATGAATATCTGTGGGGGATACACACACATGGCACATTCTGCATATGTGGAGATCACAGAACAACTTCGTGGAATTGGTTCTCTCCTACCATGTGGGTCCTGGGAATTTAACTTTTGATCATAGGCTTGGCAGAGAGTACATTTACCTCTGAACCACCTCACTGGCTGTAAATTATCTTTAATAAACCTCAACTCTGCTTCATACTGGCTCATTTTAAAATTGTTTTCTGTTTTGAAACAGATGACTTGGTTTTACCTGCGTGGAAGTCCCTAAAAAATTAAAAGAACCGATCAGGCTTCTGAGGCAGTGGCATGGAGCTGTGCTTCTATCCCTGTTTCCACTGCTGCTCCTGCCTCGGCACCCTGAGTTCTGAGGTCGCAAGTATAGGTCCCCATGCTTGGCTATTGGTGATGATGGTGTTGGCAAAGAAGGAAAACCCAAGTCTGGAACGATCTGAGCAACAAGAAGAAGAGACACCCACTGACTCCCTGTGTTAAAATCCAGTGCTTCCTTCTGTGGCCATGTCAGGTGACGTGCAAAAATGACTCAATGTTCTTTTGACCAGAAGACCCACAAAATTGTGCAAATCAAGAGGAGCTGACCTCCTTCTCCAGAATCTACCCAGATAAGTGTGATGTGCACCCCTCACGGAGAGAACTCTTTGTGACAGATGGGGAATACACCAACTGGTTACTCAATACCAAGTGGTCAACCCTGAAATAAGGTACATGCAAGTAACATTACACAGAATCAGCAGGTTAAATATATGCGTGTGTATATGTGTATATGCAACAACAATTAAAGGAAAAGCGACTATACATCTGAAAGGAAGGGGATACGTGAGAGGGTTTGGCAGGGAAGGTCAAAATGATGTAATTATAATCTCAAAAAGTTATTTTTAAAAAGAGGGTCAAATCTTCTTGTTTACTATGTAGCTGAAAAAAAAAAACCCTCAAACTGACCCATTTGCCTCCACGTCACCAGCCCTACCTAGCTATGAACCCCAGCATCTATGTTGAAAGATGTCACTTTAAGGTTTGGGTATGGTGTACACACTTTAAGCTTCAGTACCCAACTGGTAGACAGAAACAGATGGATCTTTGTGAGTTCAAAGCCAGCCTGTTTTACAGGGTGAGTTCTAGGCTACATAGTGAGCCCTTTCTCAAACATGGAAGAATGGCTAAAATGACAGAAGGCAGGAGGATCATCCACAAATTCTAAGCAGTGAGTTCCAGGTTGTCTTCACACACACACACACACACACACACACACACACACACACACACACACACACACACACCATAAAAAGAGAATGAAAATTACTTTAAAAATTAAAAACAAAAAACAAAAGACAGCTGGGCAGTGGTGGTATATACCTTTAATTCCAGTACTCAAGGTAGAGGCAGGTGGATAGGTGGATCTCTGTGAGTTTGAGGTCAGCCTGGTCTGCAAAGAGAGTCCTAGAACAGCCAGGGGCTGTTGAATAAAGAAAGCCTGTCTTGAAAAAACAAGCAGAAAAGTAAAAGACTTTTGGTTATTAAAAAGCAAAACCGGGTTGGGGATTTAGCTCAGTGGTAGAGCGCTTGCCTAGCAAGCGCAAGGCCCTGGGTTCGGTCCTCAGCTCCGGGGATGGGGGGGGGGAAGCAAAACCCCCAAATCTTGCCCAGATGTTGACTTCTGCTGTGCAATGTTCTAGGCTTCATCAAATCCTTATTAACCCATTTTACAGAGGAGACATGGAAGAGTGAGTGGACTAGCACAAAGCTTACTAGTCCTCTAAGTTCCTCCCAAAGAACTGTTACCCTGTAAGGCCTTCCCTGACCTCCCGGACAGGAAGCATCCTACACACATTTGAGTAACAAACTAAGGCTCAGCTTTCAGCAGGTCCTTCTATATGAAAAGTCAGGCCAACCTCAACCCTTTTCTTCCATGCTCTTCAAGGGCCAAGGAGGCCAGCTCTAAAACAAGGGGTGCCCAACACGGGAAGACTTAAACCAAGAGATCCTTGTCCCCACACAGCTGGAGGCCGGAGCATCCATTCCAACCCCAGCAGGTATGGAAGGACATTGGGACCAAGCACCAACACATTCTGGGTTGTTCCACTAAGCGATCCCCTCCCTGCACCTCAGTTTTCTCACTGGCTAGAAGCCTCTAGGTGTGTAGATCCTCTGGCGGTGAGTCTCCCAGGGAAATCTCGGGGATCCTGGATGTGTGAAGTCTCCACACTGAAGCCTTTAGTTCATTCACCCCGTGATGACGGAGCATCTGTTAGGTGAAGGCAGTGTTCACTTCCTAGAGCAAGGCAGCCACTTGGACCTCCAGAACTGGGGAACCCCCAACTTCCACCCACCAGACTGCAGGGGCCACAGGCCCCCAAGAGCTCGGTAGAGAAGACTGAGGGCTTGGAAGAAAGGGAGATTGTGCTCTCCTTCCAGCTCTGCCTCATGGGGTGGGAAACCCTAACTCTGGATTTTATGACCCGGCCCTTCAGGAATGTTCTTAATGTCTGTGTTTCCTCCAAATTCATGTTTTAAACACCACCTGGGCTACATAGTAAGACCCTGTCTAAAAAAAAAAAAAAAAAAAAAAAGAGGAGGAAGAGGAGGAAGAGGAGGGGGAGGAGGGGAGGAGGAAGAGGACAAACAGTATCAGTAGCAGAAGCAGCAGCAGCAACAGCAGCAGCAGCAGCAGCAGTCGCAGCCGCCACCTCCAAGCATGTGGCTCACTAGGCAGAGGCAATTGGTTTAAGGCCAGCCTGGTGCACATAGAGTTCTAAGCCAGCCAAGGCTACCCAGTGAGACCCTGTCCTAGAGAATAAGAACACTAAGCACTACGGAACTATAGAATGTGGTGCCACACACCCTTAATCTAAGTGCTTTGGAGGCTAAGTCCAAAGCATCGCTATAAGTTTAAGGCTAGCCTGGGCTACACATGAGACCCTAGCAACTCTTGACGAGAGCTGAAACTGCTGGTGTCTTGTTTTGGGGCTTTTCTGCCTCTAAAGCTATAGGAAATAAACATTGTTTAAACCATCCAGGCTATAGTATTGTGTTGGTGTGAGCTGACGAGGGTAATGTCTGAGTGAGGGGTCAGGGTGTGTGATCTCACTGGTCTGGGAATCCGTTTACCTCTCAGGGAAGCCTTGCAGGGCCATTTAAGGTTAAATATTACCCTGTACCCATCCCTGCCCGCCACTCCCTCTCCCTTCTGATGATCAAGCCATAAACACCTCTCTTTCCTCTCCCTCTAGAGATATGGTCCCAGGAGAGGCACTCCTGTGGACTGTCCACTTTCTCCTAGAAGTCACTGGTCTAGGAGGTCAAGGGAGTCTAGCTCTGGTTAGAGCTACAGACTGAAGGGACACTGTCTCCCCAATAGGTGCTTTTGGGGTGACATCATACCCAAGCTTCCTCCAGATTGTTCCCCTGTGGAGTTCACAGACCAGCTTAATGAGCCCCTCAGGTGCCTGCATCCAGCCAGCGGCCCTACCTGATGTTTGGGAAACAAGAATAATTCCAAGAAATGGGCAGCCTCGTTGTACCAGGTCAACCCAAGTCAGCTTCTGTCCCCAGGGCTCTCAGAAGCAAGGTGATAGGGTCCTGCTGGCATGTCCAATCTCACCTACCCAGACAGTTTTTTAATTATGAACATACATCAGTGATCCTAGAATCCAGATCCACTGTAAGTCTCCAAAGAGGAGATGCACCTGGCCAGACAGTCCTTTCTAATAGCTGAAGGGCTTATCTCATCCTGTTCCTTCCCTTCAAATGGCTCTGTGAACTAGGACTGATTTAATCATCCACAGCAAAGGGGTGAGCACACAGAAGCTACGGGCAGTAAATCTGGTGGGCAGAGCACCCGGGCTCAGTCAAGTCTTCCACCTCTTAAGGCTCAAGCTGGCTTTAGGACCAGTTCTAGAGATGGCAAAATATTGCTGCGTTCCAAAACTCCAGTCATTACAGACATTACTAATCAATCATAACATGGCAGACATTACTAATCAACTGCAGTCTTTTAACTTTTATTTATTTTACTTAAGAGACACCATCTCTTATAGCCCAGGCTAGGCTCCAGTTCTGAGTAGCCAAAGATCTCCTTGCCCTTCTGATCCTCTTGCCTCCAATTCTCAAGTGCTGGGGTTACAGGCATCTGCTCCTGTGCCCAGATTTAGCACTTTTTCTTTTCTTTTCTTTTTTTTTTTTTTTTTTTTTTTTTTTTTTTTTTTTTTTTTTTTTTTAGCTGGGGATCGAACCCAGGGCCTTGCGCTTGCTAGGCAAGTGCTCTACCCCTAAGCTAAATCCCCAACCCTTTTTTTTTTTTTTTTTTTTTATTAACTTGAGTATTTCTTATTTACATTTCAATGTTATTCCCTTCCCTGTTTCCCGGTAAACATCCCCGTAACCCCTCCCCCTCCCCCTCTATGTGGGTGGTCCTCTCCCCATCCTCCCCTCATTACCACCCTCCCCCCAACAATTACGTTCACTCAGGGTTCAGTCTTGGCAGGACCAAGGGCTTCCCCTTCCACTGGTGCTCTTACTGGGCCATTCATTGCTACCTATGAGGCTGGAGCCCAGGGTCAGTCCATGTATAGTCTTTGGGTAGTGGCTTAGTCCCTGGAGCACTTTTTCTTTTTTTAATATAAATTTGGACATATAGGTCCCTTTAAAATTCTTATTTTGGGGGCTGGAGAGATGACTCTGTGGTTAAGATCACTGGCTATTCTTCCAGAAGATCCAGGTTCAGTTTCCCGCACCCACATTTTTGCTTAGAAATACCTGAAACTCCAATTCCAGGGATCCAACACCCACTTTTGGCCTCTGAGGACACTGGGCCCAGACATGCAAGCAAGCAAAACACTCAAACGCATAAATTAAACTTAAAAGGTTTAAATCCTTCACCATCCCTGGGACAGGGTCTCATCGTTTAGCCCTGGCTGCCCTGTAGCTCACTCTGTACCTCACTGACACCTGCCTGGCTCTGCCTGAGTGCCGGGATCTAAAGGCGTGGGCCATCACGCCAGCTCTGACTGCGTATTTTGGCAGTCATGTCTCCAACATTGGTCTCAGAGAGTTTGGAGTGGTCATGTCGTCACAGTTCTTTTGTCAAACCCAGGAACTTTTATATTTTGGGATATTTTTAGTTCTTACTATGTAGCCCAGGTTGGCCTCAAACTCGTGAGTGATTCTCCTGCCTCGGCTTCTCCAGTGCAAGCACCACACTAAGAATACCCAGCCCCAAGCCTGGGAATTTGCTTCACCCTACCCACATCCTTTATAGATAAGGAAACCAAAGTTCAGAGAAGGTGAGTCACCTTCTGAAAGCTGCACAGCTCCAGCGTGGACTGTGAACCTGGGCTTCCCAAGAGGCTACAGGGGCTCCTTCAGGCATCCCACCCCACTTCTCCTCTAGGTTCTGTTGCTGGCACCTTGCCAGCCCTCCGGAGAGACCGTGTTGTTGCTTTCCCTGTCCACCCTCTCCCATCCTTCTTCCAGAGAAGGGGCCCAACCGGAAGGCTGTTCATGCTAGGAAGTTCCACCCACGTGAGAAAGCAAGAGCCAGGGATTCTGGGCAGCCCATGGCTTTAGGAGAAACTGAAACTGGGTGTGCTGGGGGAGGAGTGGTCACTGGGGATTTAAGGAGCCACCACTTCCTTGGGCCTCATAGGGCACTGGGAGGGGACAGCTGCTTAGGGGACACCCAGGACCGGACTGAACCTCTGTTCCCCTTGCCTAAGCCATGCAACTCTGTGGGAGTGGAGTGCTGCTGCCTGGGACAGTGAGTACAGGGGACTAGGAAAGAAAGGTTTTGGAGAGAAAGCAACCAAGGATCCCAGGGCCCAGACAAGGAAAGATGCAGTAAGGTCACCATGATCTGTGTGACCTGGGGCTGGGCTGCACACTCCCATCTCGGGGTTTTGTTCTTCCTGGGCATTGGCATGAGACCTTCCTTGGCTCTCACACTGCAGACCAGCCTCCAGCTTTGAACTTGGACCCTGCTTACTGCTTCTTCTCAATTCATTTGTTCTCACCTTGCGGTCTTTTCCAGATCCTTCCCTTCTCTCCCCAGTCTCTCGAATCACAGCTGCCTTCTTTCCCCGCTGACTTTCCCTAGCCTCTATTCTGGTCCTCTGGGGTCTGAAGTTTGCCCTGGGGAAGATACAGCCACAACCCAAGGGACGTGCAGTCTTCAGCCACAGTGACTGGAGTCTCGCCTGAGGTGGAGTGACAGGCAGGGTCCAGCTAGCTCTAGGCTTCTTTGGCTTCAGGTTCCATTTAAGTTTGGGGTCTTCAGGGTTGGAAGGCTCAGAGTTCTCAGCAGCAGTCCTCTCCCTGTCAAATGGACTCTCCATTAATTCTAGGCACTGCCCCACTTCAATGTGAGCATGGAGACTTGTAGACCTCTTCTGTGCCAGGCAGATACTCTTCAGGTAGGTGCTTTGTTTGAGAAAAGACCTCATGTATCCCAGGCTGGCTTCAAATTCACTAGGTAGCCAGGTCTGGCCTGTGCTAATCCTTCCATTGGAATTACAGTCAGGCACCACCACGTCTGGCCATTTTGCCTAGTTTTCATTTGTTTGTTTGTTTGTTGTTTTTCTCCTCCTTCTTTTTCCCTACTTCTGTGCCCTTCTAGCTTAGTGCCTGGTACATAGTAGGTGCTTAATAAATGTTTGTTGAAGGGATGGGTGGATAGCATAGTCAGTGCAGTCTTGTAAGCATGAAGACCTGAGCTTGGTCCATAGCATCATCCATTTAGACATCTGGTTGTGTACCAAGCGCTGTAACCTCCTCACTGGGACAGGAATGCTTGCTGACCAAGCAGTCTTTTTTTTTTTTTTTTTTTAAGATTTATTTATTTATTAAATATAAGTACACTATAGCTGTCTTCAGACACACCAGAAGAGGGCATCAGATCCCATTACAGATGGTTGTGAGCCACCATGTGGTTGCTGGGAAGTGAAGTCAGGACCTCTGGAAGAGCAGTCAGAGCTCTAAACCGCTGAGCCCTCTCTCTGGCCCTGACCAAGCAGTCTTATTGGTGAGCCCCAGGCCAGTGAGGGACTATGTCTCAAAAACAAACAAGGTGGGAGCTGGAGAGATGATCCACCCGTTAGGGGCACTTACTGCTCTTGGAGAGGACCAGAGAGTGGTTCCCAGACCCTTCCCAGGGCAGCTCACAACCAAACCACCTGTTACTCCAGCTCCAGGGGACTCAACACCCTCTTTTGGTCTCCAAGGGCATGTACACTCACATGCACACACAGGTCACCACATATGTACACGACTTAAAAATTAAAATAAGGTGGATGGCTTCTGAACATGAGTGATTCCTGAGGTTGCCCTCCTAACACAACACACACACACACACACACACACACACACACACACACACACACAGAGGAAATTAAATGTTATGTAAGTAAGTGAATACCAGGTCTTTGAGACTGAGTTGAGGACAAGCGCATGGAACCATATCAGACCCTGACCCTGCTGCCTTTGTGGAGTTCTGGGCTGGGAAGATCATAGAAATGGCAGCTCACTCTGGGATGTCTACTCCCAGCTTCTCTCCTCCACTTCAGCTTCTCTCTTCCACTGTCTGTGGACAGTTGGGAAAACGCCATGTGCCTCCATTTTACCACTGGGATTATTATGCTCAGGAAAAAGTCAATGCTGGCTTTTGAGAACGTGTGCTTGAGGTTGCTATGGTCTGGGTTCAAATCCCACCCGCCCTGCTTATGTAAGTTGGTCGCTGGTCGCTGGGTAGGGCTGGCTTTACTGTAAGGAGTGCAGTGTCTTTAGGAGGACTGTTGGCGCATGGGAGGAGACAGACTTTGGGAGAACAGGGCTTCTCAGGACTAGACTTGAGAGACAACGTTCCAAGTAGCTGATCAAGGTAGAGGGGGCAAGCCGCTGCCAGAACCCTAGAACCCCTGTCTCCTGCCTCCTAGGACCTCGAGGAGTCTCAGAAACAGCTGAAGAAGAAGCAGAAGAACCGGTTGGCTGCCCAGCGCAGCCGGCAGAAGCACACCAGTAAGGCGGATGCTCTACACCAGGTAGGGATGGCCTTGCTCTTGGTTCAAAAGACTGAGTAACTGACACAGAATTGTCCTTCTCTTTCTTCTTATCTATTTTGAAAATTTGTGTATGTGAGTGTTCTGTCTGCATTATACACCTACATTCCAGAAGAAGACATCAGATCATGTTATAGTTGTGAGCCACCCTGTGGGTGCTGGGAATTGAACTCAGGGCCTCTGGAAGAGAAGCCAGTGCTCTTAACTGCTGAGCCATCTCTCTATCCCCTCTCTTTCTTTTTAAAAGTTTATTTTAGGGATTGGGGATTTAACTCAGTAGTAGAGTGCTTGCCTAGCAAGCGCAAGGCCCTGGGTTCGGTCCTCAGCTCCGAAAAAAAAATTTAAAAGTTTATTTTATTTTATCTGTATTGGTATTTTGCCAGTGTTTATATCTGTGCACAACATATGTGCCATGCTCATGGAGACCAAAGAGGGCAGAAGATCCCCTGGACTAGGGTTACAGGCTGTTGTGAGCCCCCGTATAGGTGCTGGGAATAGAGTCTGCTCCCTCAGGAAGAGCAGCCAGTGCTCTTAACCAATGAGCCATCCCTCTAGGCCAGAACAGAGTTTCATTTAGCTCATGGTTCTAGGGACAGGGAACCAGTTCCATCATGACCCAGCATTGGCCCAGCGGGTAGTGAGAACCTCTTGGAGAGGCAAGGCAAAGCAAGGACATGACAAGGTGTGGGAGGAGTATGCCAGAAACATAACCCACTAACCCACAAGTGGATCAGTCCACCCTTCCCAGTGGCCTTCCTTCCACACTGTTCCCTTGCATCCATTAACTCGGGAGTAGATTAGTCATCCTTTACAGTAGCCTTCTCTTACATCTCCCACATTGCTTCTCTCCTGAGACTCCATGTGCCACGGAGAGGGCACTGAATTGTCCCATTCCATTCTGCTTGCAATCACCTACAGCAGGGCCTGGCAGGAAAAAGAGGCCTTATAATTTACTGCAGAGCAAATGACAGCATCAGGATAAGGAGCTCTGGAAACACACCGCGGGGGAGGACACGGACCGCCATCCCACCCACCACAGACAGGCTTTAACAGCACAGCTCAGCATCTGTCTGGTGTTCTGGATGCTGGGAAACACAACTCCAGACCAGGGTCATGGTACTGGACCAGTGCCATCACCGAGCTACATCTCCAGCCCATTATTTGTTTGTTTGTTTACTAGATTTTAATTGATGTAAGTGTGAGAGGGGCATATTACCACAGCGTGTGTGTGGAGGCCAGAGGGCAACTCTGTGGAAGCAGTTTTCTCCTTTCATGTTTGCATGACTCCTGGGATCAAACAGGCCATCAAGCTTGTGTGGCAAAGCACCTGTCCCTGCTGAATCTCCTCACTAGACCAACTTACCTTTTATTTGTTTGTCTATATATTTATTGAGACAGGCTTTCTTTGTCTAGCCCTGGCTCTCCTAGAATTCACTCTGTAGACCAGGCTGGCCTAGAACTCACAGAGAGCTGCCTACCTCTGTCTCTCAAGTGCTGGGATTAAAGACATGCATTACCATGCCTGTCTTATTTTATTTTTAATTGTGTGTGTGTGTGTGTGTGTGTGTGTGTGTGTGTGTGTGTGTGTGTCTATGTGCTTGTAGGGGCAGTGCCCACAGGGGCCAGAGATGTCAGAGGCCCCTGCAACTGGAGTTACAGGTGGTTGTAGCTGTCTGAGCTGGCGCTGGGAGTTGTAGTTGGGTCCTCTGGAAGACTAGTTCACGGCCTTAGCCACTGCTCTGCCTCTGTCTCTCTGGTGCCAACATGCCTAGTCTATGTGCTGCTGAAGGTTGATTTTAGAACTTCATTATGCCAGGTGAACACCCTGCCAACTGAGCTATGCTCCCAGCCGAGGTGCTGTAGAAATAGCCGCTCTGGGACTGCAGAGAGCGGTCAGCCGGCAAGAGCACTTGCTCGACCTCATAGATTCACACAGTGGAAGAAGAAGAGAACCGACTCCTGAAAGTTGTCCTCCAACCCCCACACCTGGACTGTAGCCAGATGTGCCCACATACACATGCACACACAAAATACACGCATAAATAAAGTACACTTTCAATTTCTGTAAGGAAAATAAATGGCCTTTCCATCTTTAGAAACCATTGCACAAATGGGGCCGCTGAAGGCTCTGAGGCCTTTCAGAATGGAGGACATGGCTATACCACATGTCATGTGGAACGTCCTTGAAGCGTCTCCTTTCAAAATGTCCACAAAGGGGACCGAAGGAGGCTGAGTTATTCAGACTTAACAAGATGTGGAAATAAAATCCTCTCCTCATCTTTGCCATTACCAACACCGTAAGTGGCACTTAGAAGTGCATTTATGGAAGGAGGCGAGGTGTACATAGAACACCTGATCCGTGACTGCATGCAGTGGGAGGAGAGCACTTACCACCACTAGGCCTCTGATCCTCACACATGGGTCATGCCACACGCCACTCCCTCAAAAATGTTAAAAAAAAAAAAATAGAAGCACAGTCCTTGCATGGCGGCACATGCCCCAATGGGTTCTACCAGGAGGGTCGGAGCCTTACAAGGAGAGGTGGACGGGCAGCTTGGCATGAGCCTGTGATCCTAAGGTTTGGAAGCTAGAGTCCGGAGGATCAGGAGTTCAAGGCCAGCTTGGGCTGTATGCAACTTTCCCCCAAACAAAATGGCATGTTGATGGTTGTCCTGTGGGTTCTCAGAACCCGGCATTTAGAAGAATAGAGCTTAGAAAATGCTGACTCAGGGATACCCGGCACCTATGCAACTGTACCCTGAATCCCTTAGAGTGTCTTACTGGTGCTTTCTGGGGACTGGGAGGCTGAGCCCTGGCCTTTAGTAGACTTTAGGTATTCAGGAAAGAGTGACCTTGAAGTTGCCCTATAAAGGCCTTATCAAGAGCCGTGTGGAGGCAGGGTTCCAAGCATCCTGGTAGAGGAGACAGCAGCCCAGCAGATCCCAGTGGGAGGGAGAGGGAGGAGGGCAGGAGTTAAGAGAGAAGCTTTGAGGCCCACAACAGTGCATTCAGAACCTGGAGTCTTGGGAACCTTTAATGGCTTCAGTCCACACTTAATAGCACAAGAGGGCATGGTGACACATGCCTAGAATCTCAGAATTTGGGAGGCTGAGGCAAGGCAGAAGGTCCACAGCAGGTTCAGGGTTAGCCTGAGCTATAGAGGAAGACCTTGTCTCAAAAAAAGCTGGATACTGGGAGATGCTTCAGTAGGAAACGAGAAGTTATTTCTCCGCTGGTGAAATGAGCCAATTCAGGCCGGATTATGTTGTATTAAATACAGGCTCATTGGGAAGCTGCTCTTGGTTGAGTTCAGTGGCCCCAAGGACAGAGACCAGGGAAGTCACCATGGTGGGGGAGGGGCGGTAGAAACAGAAAGTATACTCACAGAGAGAAGAGAGAGAAGGAAGGAGGGAGGAGACCAAATATCTGTTATATTTAGGGAAGAGGCTCTCGGGGGAAGGGCAGCCTAGCCCCTGGGCTGGAAAGTTCAGGGCAGGCAGTGCCTGGTAGGGACTGACGGCTGCTGGGAGAACCTGGAGGCCAGGTCTGCTTTGACAGGTAAGAACCCTTGTTACTGAAAGTGATCTCAATCTGGAGGGTTTCTACCCTGCGTTTGACCATTCAGTTTCTGGATAAAAGACACAAAACCTTTATATTTATAATAACCCTTAAGGAGCAGTAGAGCTGGGCAGATATCTTCCCTCTAGGCTATTCCGTCTATTTTCCTAGCAATAAACCAGAGTTATATGTTGCTGTGTTCCATCTGGGCTGCTATTAATGCCAATTGGCCAGACCTCATGGTCATGTTTTGGAATTTCTTACCCCATGGCGTCTTCTGCTTTCTCCACCTTCTCTCTCTTCCTTGTGGTCCTCAGAGCCCAAGCCCCGAACACCAAACCCTGCCTGTCTCAATTCTGTCCAGCTACAGGCTGTAGCATCTTTGTTCACCAATCAGGGATAACGTGGGGGACAAGGTCACATAGCCTCACTTGGGTCTTCTCCCTGGAGGCACCCAAGGTGAGTGGGGAGTTAGGGGCAGAATTTAGCATCACAATACACAGCAAAAGATCAAAGCTCAGCCTCGCTGGTTTTGCAAGCCCTCCCATCATGCTTTGCAGCTTTGATCTCTAATACCATCTTAAAGAGGCTGGGTGTGACATTAGAGGCAGAGATAAGCACATCCCAGGAGCTTGCTGGCTAAAATGTCCAGCTTCAGGGTTCTGGAGAGATCCAGACTCAAAGGAATATGAGGCAGAGAGCAAGAGAGGAAGATACCCAGTGTCTTCCTGTTACCTCCTTATTTGTTTATAGTGACCCCTCCCCATCCAAAGATACAGTCCAAATCCATCAAACAAGGATACTGTGACTGAATGGGCCAATGAAGTGTTGGGTTAGGGGTAGGGCAATTCGAAGCCAGGTGGAGATCCCTGGTGAGAAATGGTGCTTCCCAGAAGAGCCATACTGGGCTTTTGTGGCAAGGTCACAGCTCAGTGGGGATGTGGGGTAGAGTACCACAGCCAAGAGCTTCTATCTGGATATTGGTATCCTACAGCAGTGAGAACCCCAGATCGGGTGGTCCTGATGCTGACATCCCTCCTGCCACCCGTTTCTCCTCCAGCAGCACGAATCCTTGGAGAAACAAAACCACGCCCTTCGGAAGGAGATCCAGGCCTTGCAGTCTGAGCTGGCAAGATGGGGCCGGACACTGCATCTGCATGAACGACTGTGCGGAGTGGGCTGTGGTCCATGCCCTGCTCTGCTGCCCTCTGGATGCCCAGTGCAGGCCAAGCAACTCTCAGGACAACCTGCCCCTCATGGATTCCATGGCTGCCAGGAACAACTGTTCCAGACTCCTGGCTCCTCTCCCCGAGCCCAGCTCTCTCCAGGCCCATGCTATCATGAGTCTCCTGGCCTCCTCCCTTTCCCCCTGCCCTCACTGTCCTCGGACCCGCTCATGGTGAGGACACCTCTAGCCCAGCTATCCCCCAGCCCTGCCCTGTCTGCATTATCATCTGGTTCCAGCCGGCTGGGGTCTTTCTCTAAGCTTGATGCCCTCATACCCAGTCCCCCAGACCAGCTGGTCTCTCCACAGCCCCTCAGGCTGGAGCAGCCCACTAGTGCGAGGCTGGCATCCTCCGACTCTCCAGCTGCTCTAGGACCAGAGCGTCCACAGAACGGAGAGCATTTGCCTGCACAGTCTGGCTCCCCGACTCATTGGCAGAAGTCACCTGTGAACCCTAGCCCACAAGCCCTCACGGCCTTCCCCCTGCTCTCTTCTGCAAAAGTCCACTTCTAGCCTATGTCTAGAGAGGGGCTGCCTTACCTGGATTCCTGAGGTAGCCTGAGCACCCAAGCAGCTCCTCCATTTCTGCTCTTCCTGAGTTACTGAGTGCCTGCCTACCACTGTGGACCACACAAAGCCATCCTGCCCCTCACCACTACAAAGGATGATGGGAGGACCAAGTGCAAGAACCTTGAACCTGACTGGACACGGTCTGTGTCCTTGGCAGCACTCCCAACTCTGCACAGTACCTGTACACTACCATTGGGCTCTCCCAAAATGGCTCCTTCATGTCTCTTGGGACCACTGGGGCCATGACAGCTAGGAGAGTAAGTAAGATCTCTGAAAGCGTGGTCATTCACAGCAGCCCCAAGTGCCTTGAGCTCTTCACCCGGTTTTCACACATGGAACTGAGTGAGACGGTGTGTCAGAAGTGGACCCACTCCTGGATCAGAGCACACATCTCGGCCCATAGGATGGTAAATACAGTTTCCCCCACCTCTTTGCTTTGCCAGGTTGTTGGAGACTGGTTACACTCTTGGCTTAAAAAATATGTATATGTATATGTACAAATGAATGAACTGAGCGTAGTGGTGCGCTTCTTCAATCCCAGCACTCAGGAGACAGAGGCAGAGGCATCTCTGTGAGTTCCAGGACTGCCTCATCCACATCACTCCATGCCAGCCAGGGTGGTGTGGAGAGACTCTGTCTCAAAAAACAAAAGCCAACAAAATTATGTGTATGAATGGTTTTGCCTGTGTGTGTGTGTGTGTGCACGCGCGCGCGCACCACATGCATACTTGGTCAGAAAAGGTCATCAGATCTCCTGGGAATAGAGTTACAAATGGTTTGAGCCACCAAGTGGGTGCTCAGAATTGAACCTAGGTCCTTTGCAGGAGCAAGTGGCGTTAGCCCTGAGACAATTCCCAGGCCCATACACCCTTTTTTTTTTTTTTTTTTTTTTTTTATTCTTTTTTTCGGAGCTGGGGACCGAACCCAGGGCCTTGCGCTTGCTAGGCAAGTGCTCTACCACTGAGCTAAATCCCCAACCCCAGGCCCATACACTCTTAACTGGTAAAACCATGGGGTCTTCAAAAAGAAAGAGTAGGCTGGGTGATTGCTCACTGGATAAACTGCCTTCCCTGCAAGCCTCCGATTGGTGTTTGAGCCCTGGAAGGCTCACAGGGGGGGGGAGAACTGACTCCACAACATTGTCCTCCACGCTCTTCCAGCAGCCTTCACACATGTGTCCCCAGCCCCAAACTAATTTTACTTTTTAAAAGAAAATAAAAAAACAAGATCTAGAATCTTCAGAGAGGCATTCCTCATGGGCTGCATAACCCAACCTATTTCTGATAGCATTGGTGAGGGAACAGGGCCTGGAATAGGCCGGGCAATGGGGAGGTGCTCAGTGGGTAAAGCACTTGTCCACGAGTAAGGACGGAGTTAAAATCTCCAGAGCCCGAACAAAGCCAAGCCTCAGAGTGCGTGTCTGTGGCCCTGTATCCTCAACTGCAGGATGTAAAGCAGACACAGAAGAGCCCTGGCGTATGCAGTATAGAGCGAGAGATCCTACGTCAAACAAGATGGACCGTGAGGATGAACATCCAAGGTTGTCTACACACACACACACACACACACACACACACACACACACACACACAACAAACAGAAAAGAAAAGCTGAGATGAGATGGATTTGCTCAGGCATGTTAGTCATCAGGGTGTCAGACTTGTCTAGGAACTCACAGTGTAGCCCAGGTTAGCCTTAAACCTGCATCAGTCCTCCTGCCTCAGTGTCCCAATTGCTAAGGGGACCAGAAGCTGCTAGACAGGCCGAGAGGGCAACCCTCAATCTTCTGTTCAAACGTGAAAGGACTGTGCTTAGATCACTGCTCATTTGGCAACTACTTAAGAGCTTCTAAGAATAAAGAATATTCTGGAGGGCCAGCCAGATGGCAAAGGCGCTTACTCGCCATTTAAGGCTGGTGACCGGAGTTCCACACAAAAGTGGAAGAGTCCAGGAAGTTGTCTTCATGTCTCTACAGGTGTGCCATGGTGCAGCACACACCCCCGCATCACACCTGCACCCTAAAAAAGTGCTTGGTAGATTGTTAAATGAGAGGAGATGTTTGCAACATTGTAAGCAGAAAAGCTAGAATCTAGCCCTAGAATTGTCCCTATGGTTTAATCCAGTGTTTTCTTAAACACACAAACAGAGTGAAAGCAGTGGGTAGGAGCAGGGCTCTGAGTGGGGCTGTGAGAGCAGCAGGAGCTCTGTCAATGCGCTTCCAATTGTGTAAACACAGCTAGCTGGCCAGCACCAGCCTTCCGAGGCCAGCACCAGCCTTCCGAGAGGCTCAGCACATCCTGAGGTCTGCAGGAGGCATGCTGGTGACAAAGGGCTCCAAAATCAATCAATCAATCTCTCTCTCTCTCTCTCTCTCTCTCTCTCTCTCTCTCTCTCTCTCTCTCTCTCTCTCTCTCTGTCTCTCTCATCTCATCCAAGCCAAGCCAAGAACTCAAGGTGCTCTTTCTGTCTCTGCCCCCCGAGTGCTGGGATTATAAGCCAGAATTTGCCTTTTTTTTTTTTTTTTTTTTTAACTTTGTGAACACTTGGGGTGGTTTATTTATTTATCGTAAGTTTTAAGTTTTTCAGTTGACAGTAATCGTACATATTTTGGGACTTTGAGCGGCATTTCAGCACAGGTACACAGTGTGTAAGGAACAGATCAGGGCACTCACCTGATCCCATCACCTTACATACTACCAAGTCTCTGCAGGAAGCTTCAGAACCAATGAAACGATTCCATGCTTGATTTAATATATATATGGTGAGATATGATGATACATACCTTTAATCCCAGCACTTGGGGAAGTCAGAGTTATGAGGATCTCTGAGTTTGGAACCAAAGTGATCTACACGGAGACTTAATCTCAATAACACAAGAAGGGGCGGGAGAGAAGGCTCAGCAGTTAAGAACCCATACTGTTCTCGCAAAGGGCCCAAGTTTGGTCCCAGCACCGGTGTTAGACAACTCAGAGCCAACTGCTAATTCTAGCCTGGGGGCTCTAAGCTCTCAACCACTGAGATTGCAGGTGAGTGGCACTCTTTCATGTCCCACTTTCACATTAAAACAATTTATTGAAAGCCGTCGAGGTGGCTCAGTAGGCAGAGGCAGTGAACAGACCTGACAATCTGAGCTGGGTCCCCAGATCTCTCAAAAGGTGACAAGACAAAACGGATTCCTGAGAGTCGTACTGTGACCCCCACACGTGTGTCACCACACATTCAAACCTGCATTCGCTAGTTGTTTCTCTTTTACATGAGATAAAATTAATTAATTAATTAAAAAACCTTATTTATTGTCATGCCTATAATCCCAGAACTTGAGAGACAGAGGCAGGAGGATCACCACAAGTTCAGTTCTAAGGCCAGCCTGGTCTACTATGGAAGTTTAAGGACACTTTGTGCTATACATGTGAGACTGTTTCAGTGACAAAAAGTGGTGGGTGGTGGGTAGGGGGGCAGGTTGAACAGGTGGGTGGTGGGTAGGGGGTGGTGGGGAGGGGGGCAGGTTGAACAGGTGGGGGTGGTGGGGAGAGGGGCAGGTTGAACAGGTGGGGGTGGGTGGGGAGGGGGCAGGTTGAACAGGTGGGGGTGGTGGGGAGGGGGGCAGGTTGAACAGGTGGGGGTGGTGGGGGAGGGGGGGCAGGTTGAACAGGTGGGGGTGGTGGGGAGGGGGGGGCAGGTTGAACAGGTGGGGGTGGTGGGGAGAGGGCAGGTTGAACAGGTGGGGGGTGGTGGGGAGGGGGGCAGGTTGAACAGGTGGGGGTGGTGGGGAGGGGGGCAGGTTGAACAGGTGGGGGTGGTGGGGGGGGGGCAGGTTGAACAGGTGGGGGTGGTGGGGAGAGGGGCAGGTTGAACAGGTGGGGGTGGTGGGGAGGGGGCAGGTTGAACAGGTGGGGTGGTGGGGGAGGGGGGCAAGTTAAACAGGTGGGAGTGGTGGGGAGGGGGGCAGGTTGAACAGGTGGGGGTGGTGGGGAGGGGGCAGGTTGAACAGGTGGGGGTGGTGGGGAGGGGGCAGGTTGAACAGGTGGGGGTGGTGGGGAGCGGGGTAGGTTGAACAGGTGGGTAAAAGCAAAGCGTTTCTGTGCAAGCGTGACGAACCTGAGTTCAGACCCCAGATGCTGGGATGGAACAAGAATTGACTCCCTGGCAGCTGTCTTCTGACCTCCCCGTGTGATCTGTGGACCACATGCACATGGGCACCGGCATGCACAGCTCACACATGTGTATACTCTGTCTCTTTCTCCCCAAAACAATTATGTATTGACTGCCACTCCGTGCCAAGCACTAGTAAAGGTACTGGAAATAAGGAGAGGAAAACCCCTCGATGCCTGTCTGTGCGAGTCTTAGTGGGATGAGGGGAGAGATGAGGAGAAAGAAAAGAGGGATCCGGAGGGGGGTATGTCTAGCTTAACTACTTCCTGGTTCAACTGTGTGTGTGTGTGTGTGTGTGTGTGTGTGTGTGTGTGTGTGTGTGTGTGCACATGCACATGTGTCTGCTTCGTGGCTCTCCACTTCTTTTTTTTTTTTTTTTTTTTTTTTTCGGAGCTGGGGACCGAACCCAGGGCCTTGCGCTTCGCTAGGCAAGCGCTCTTCTGCTGAGCTAAATCCCCAACCCCACTCCACTTCTTTTGAGACAGGAATACTAGCTAGCCAATGAGCCTCAGGGATTACCTGTTCCCTCTCCACCCTCCTAACACTGGGTTATAGGCGTATACCTGGTCTCAGCTTTTTACATGGATTCTGGGGATCTAAACCTAGGTCCTTACTCTTCCGGTTCAACGCCTTCAGGATTCAGTGTTTTGCTTATTGCTGTTTTTTGTTTGTTTGTTTTTGAATCTGTAAGATAGAAATGAAAAGTTATCCACTTACAGCCCACTTCATGTGCATAGATCATAGTACATATCTGTACAGGTACAGTAGATAGGTATAAAGTGGAAACACACATTCACTTCCCAAAATCCAGAGTGGAGCTGGGCGCACACCTGTGCTCCTAGTGCTCCTAAGTCCGTCCCAGCACTCAGACGGGAGGAAGCGGGAGGATCAGGAGTTCAAAGCCAGATTCATCTACATAGACCGTATAGAGAGTTTGAGGCCAGCTTGGATACCTGAGACACAGTCTCAAACAATAGCAAAAATACCAAAGGTGTTTATGACAGCAATGCTCAGAATGGGAGAAAGCTGCGAGCAACCCAAATACCTAACACCTGTCAACTAATGATAGGTAGAGTGGGGCTGGAGAGATGGCTGAGTGGTTAAGGGCACTGACTGCTCTTCCAGAGGTCCTGAGTTCAAATCCCAGCAACCACATGGTGGCTCACAGCCATGTAATGGGATCTGATGCCCTCTTCTGGTGTGTCTGAAGACAGTTACACTGTGCTTATATATAATAAGTAAATCTTTAAAAAAAATAAAAAAAAAATAATAGGTAGAGTGGAATGTTTTACCTGGGCATTGCTACGCAGAAGGAATAAGGCATACAGCTGTCTGGGACAATATGCATAAAATGTCACAAATGTCATCATGAAGCACAGCAGTGATACAACTCCAGATTTCACCTAAAAGCCCAAGGAACCCCCTCATCTTTTGGAGACCCCAACATAGGTCAAACTGGATCCTTGGGCTCCTCTGTGGAAAAGGAGCTTCAGGACTAACCAGTATGAGGCACAGCTGAGGTTTATTAAAAATATTTTAATATAGACTTTAAGGGCAAGGGTTGAGAAGAGAGGCACTCAGGAAGGACACACCCCAGAGTATGAGTACCGGCTCCTCAAACACTTGTCTCATTTTATTGTCTTCATAATAACCATTCACACTATTTTGGTTGTGTTTGAAGCTGTTATCTTCAAAGAGTTGTTATGGAACTGAAATGAGATCACAGAGTGGTTCCCAGGGTTTCTGACAGGATTAAAATTGATAGTTTACTGTGGGGTGATGTCACAGGTGAGGCAGGCACAAGATAGAAGGAGGCCTGTCATTGGACAAGAAGGAAGGATGGGTGGGAGAAAAATTTGAAGGAAGAGGAGGAGCCCGGAACAGAAGAGAGGGTAGACAGCAGAGTAGCCGCAGAGAGAGAACATGGAGGCTAACGTTAAGATTCCACGCTGTACTCTTACAGGTTGTTATGAATGTTTGGATGTGAACAGGGCTTTGTATGTTTAGGTGGGCAATTATATCTTATCAATTGGGTTAAAGGTTATTGTGTTGTGTGTTCTTTATTGTAGCGATTTGAGTGTAAGAGAGTGTGGGGCGGCTAGGGACACTGAGCCGCCATGCATATTTTTGCCACGACAGCAACTGGATGGGTAGAGAGATTGCTGCCAGGCTCAGAGAGAGGCCATCGGCAGTGCGATATGGGATGGAGCAGAGCGGGTGAGACACTTTGTTGACTGAGACTAAGATATCTAGCAGACATCTTGGGCACTGCGGTGCCGGACCTAGAGCGGGTAAAAAGACTGTTTTACATTTTATATTTTTACAACAAAAGTTTACAAATGGAACAAAATGGAGAGAGAATTCCAAAGGACCCAGGTTCGATTCCCAGCACCACATGGTAGTTCACAACCGTCTGTAACTTTTGTTCCAGAAGATCTGACACCTTCTTCTGACCTCCAGGGCTACCAGGCATGCACAGACAGACATGGAGACAAACACCTATACAAATAAAACAAATGTTTGTTGGTTTGTTTTATGAGTCAAGGGTTTCTCTGTTTAGCCCCGGATATCCGGAACTCATTCTGTAGATCAGGCTGGCCTTGGATGCAGATCCTCCTGCCTCTTGCCTACCAAGTGCTAGGATTACAGGCATGTACCCCCATGCCTATCTATAAAAATGTTAAGAGACTAAAACGAGATTATCATTACTATAAACCAAGTTTATGGTCTTGCTTGGGATTCCCAGAACATGTCTGGAAAAAGAAACAAAACCCTAGCCAAGGTCATATACTCACAGGTCTTAAACCTGGCTGTGACTTTAATGTTTTCAATGCCCATTTTTAATGGTGGTTCTTAAATGCTTTAACTTCCCTTTTAGCCTACCATCCACCAGAGTAATGGAAAAGAGAGGTATGGGGTAAATGAACCTGATTAGAAAGTTTTTTTTTTCTTTTTTCTTTTTCTTTCTTTCTTTTTTTAGCAGCTCCCATCCGCATTGTCTGGAAATCAGCAGTTGAGCTCACAGGTCAGCAGTGACAGCTTCATCCACCTGCAAACACTTCAGGGATGTAGCAGCAGTTCAGTTCAGTAGAGTTGGGATAACAAACACAAATCAGTAATGTAACTACCTAACAGAGACAGCCAGGCCTCAGCCTGGACACACGTCAGCACGAGGGACCAGGGAAAGTCACCGGGAAATGTTCTTGGCTGTGTCTCACTCAACGGGACAAAGATCAGCGAAGACTCAAGACCAACAAGCGTTTAACACTACAAACGAGCCAAGCTCAGTCTCTGTCACTGTTGAGTCTTTTTATTCTTCATCCAAACATCGTGTGTCCTCTACTCATCTGGCCTCAGCATGTGTCTTGCCTCAGACATGAGTCTGCCTCAACTGACATCACTCTCCAAACAAACCTATTTCTCAAAAGCAACAAGAAGCTGCGACACATTAGTAAGAGGTTTTTGGTGTGTTTCTCTCTATAGAACCCCAACAAATGTATTTCAACTACACAATGTAAGGAGGCCAATAGATGGGTGCCATTAACAAAGAGTCCTTCATCACATGTCCTTTCACATGCTTACTTTAACAGAACATCCTTTCACCTGTGTCTACTTCAGCCAAACGTTCCTTCACTAGTCTGCCTTCGCCTTTCTCCTATGTCCACTTCAAGAAAACACTCCTTCATGTGTTTGCCCAAGCAAGACACCATCTGACAGAACTGACTTTCCCAAGAACCCCTAAGTTTCACCTGGCTCTTTGCTATCTTAGTAGAAAATATATGCTAAGGAATAGTGTCTCTATGTCTGCAGCTCTTACAGAAATGCTGATCATACAGTTAAGAGCACTTCCAGAGGTCCTGAGTTCAATTCCCAGCAACCACATGGTGGCTCACAACCACCTGTAATGGGATCTGATGGCCTCTTCTGGTGTGTCTGAAGACAGTTACAGTATGTACTCATTCATAAAATAGATAGATAGATAGATAGATAGATAGAAAGAAAGATAGATAGATAGATAGATAGATAGATAGATAAATAGATGCTGATCATGCTGCAGTCTTCGCTCCCCAGCTGGTGAGAAGCTTCATACAGACTGGGATGCGGGCTCTTTTCCTGCCCCCAGTTCTCCTTGGCTTGCTAATCTGCTTCAAGAAACCTCATGTTGGAGTACAGAGGCCAGAAACAAGAGGTGAACACTTGCATGCTCTGTTTCTTTCAAGTGCAGGGGAAATGTACAGTGTTAAAAGCTGAGTGAGCCAGGTGGAAAGCACACACACCTTTTTTTTTTTTTTTTTCCCGGAGCTGGAGACTGAACCCAGGGCCTTGCGCCTGCTAGGCAAGTGCTCTACCGCTGAGCTAAATCCCCAACCCCAAAAGCACACACCTTTAATGCCAGCACTCAGGAGGCAGAAGCAAGAGGATGTCTGTGTGTTTGGGGCTGCACAGAGAAACGCTGTCTTAAGAAAAAAAAAAAAAAGCCAAGTGAGTTGTCAAAGTAGGACCTCAGAAGCTCCATTATGTTCTGCGTTTTTTTTTGTTTGTTTGGTTTTTTTTTGTTTTTGTTATTGTTTTTAATTTTACTTTCTAACGTTTATTGGTTGGGGGCATACACACTCAGTTCTCCTTCTAACATGTGGGTTCTAGGGCTTGAACTCGGGTCGTCAGGTGTGAAAGCATGTGCTTTTACTCTCGGAGCCATCTCAACTCCCTGTTCTTCTTTTCTCTGGAAGTGTTCACTGCGTGAGGCGTCACTGAGCTGTCTCTCCTTCTGTGGCTGTGCTATTTTCATCTATGTCTGATAAACTTCGGAAAAATGAGCTTCACAAGGTGTAAATCAACTCCTGACACATGACAATTGCTCAATAAATGTTAGGGCTTCTCCCTAACATGTGCCAGATTATAGGCACATACCATCCCTCCTGAATTTTCGAGGAGCCTTGTAGCTCCAGTTCCAACACCCTTTTCTGTCCTCCAAGGGCACTGCACTCAAGTATATGCACACGACTATTTAGAAGGGATTAGCATTTAAACGTGGCATAGTGACTGACATGTTTTGGGAAACTGGGGTTGGGGGTGGGAATGGAGTTCTCAGAAGTTCAAGTCCGGCCTAGGCTATATAAGGAGACCCTTTCTCTTCCTCACATACACCCACACACACACACACATACTCACACCCACACACTCACCATACACACACGCGCGCACACACACACTTTAAAAAGAAAAAAAGGAAAGAAAAGAAGGAAGGGGGGAAGGGAGGGAGGGATATGAGCACAGTGACTCGCGTCAGCCATGGTACTTGGGAGGTGGAGGCAGCAGCCTGAGCTACAGAGCAAGGTCTTGTCTCAAAACAAACAAGGATGAATACTTAAAAGAAAGGCAGACAGAAGGAAGGAAGAGGAAGAAAAGGAGAAAGGAGGGTTGGGAGAGAGAAACACTGGGGTCTTGCTGCCACGAGGGAGCCATCAGCAGTCAGAACCATGGACAGATCCGAGGCTGCCTTCTGGAACCCTTGACAGAGAACCCAGAGGCTCACCTCACACTCAGACCTTCCTTTGATGAGGCTTGTGGTCCTCTGGGGATCATTCCCATTTGGCAGCCAGGAGAATTCCCCAGGAGTGTCTATCCGGTCTATGTGCAGATTCTCCTTCCCCTGCAAAAGGGTCTACAGTCCCTAAACCAGTGAATGCTGAACTCTCCCTAGGGGAGCTTGTCCTGGACCTCACAGACCCAATGGCTGTCCCCTTTTCTTCCTGTCATAGGCTTGTGTTTATCTGGCATGAAAGGACGTGATAGGGACCCCAAACTACTTAGAAACTCAGTCATGACCAGACCCCTGAATCTCACTCCTGAGTCCTATGCTCCCTGGGCATGTCTGAGCCTTTGCAAGGAGCACCAGTCTAAAGGGCCTTCTGATGTGTGTGTGTGTGTGTGTGTGTGTGTGTGTGTGTGCGTGTGTGTGTGTGCGTGTGCGTGTGTGTGTGTGTGTGTGTTTGGGCGTGGGAGGGGGAGGTGGGCAGTGGATTTCCTGGCCAGTTGCTCACCTTTTTAGGAATTTCACATTCTTTCTGTGATTTTACTTTTCCTCCTCTCCTATGCAGCCACCACCTGCAAGAACTACCTCTACTCCTCAACTACACACGAGAGCATCGAGGACCCGGATAGAACCTCAGAGCTGCAGGAGGCCGCTTTCAGCGGTCCTCTGGTACCCCATGCCTTCTCTAAGCCATGTACCTCACACCTGGGTGACCAGCAGGATTCTCCCACTTACAGTGTCCCAGATACTGCAACACAGGGAGGTAGTGACTACCCTATACCCAGGGCTGCATTTCTGACCCAGGCAGCTTTGCTCCCAGAGGCCCTGCCAGACTCTAGTCTTGCCTTCTGGCTTTCCTGAGAGGAGGGCTGTTGCCTAGCAAGTAATTGGGCCTGGGAATCCCAGAGGGAGATGGGGAGGGACTGGGGAGGAGCCCTAGGTGTGGTAGGAAGGGAAGCTATTAAGTGGCTCCTCCCTCAGCTCTGGGGACCCAGGGACTATATAGGCAGCAGGGTTCTTAAAGGAGACAGACAGGAGCTATTCTGACCCTGTCTCGAGAGGATCCCAACTCTTCAGAGTATTGCTCCGAGAGCCCTATTAGGACAATGGAATCTCTGACCTAACATTCTGCCTCTCCTCCCTACAAGCCCACCCCTTTCCAAGAACAGGATTTGTCCTGGGAGACCCTGTGAACAAAGGATCAGGGTATGGCTAGGCTTAGGCTTAAAGGAGATGGGGTAGCAGGCTGGCCCTGAACTCAGGTCTACCTGTCTCTGCCTCCCTCAGCTTGGATTAGTGGTGGGCCTCCATGACCAGCCATCTGTTTCTTTGAGGCAGCATCTCGTGTATCACAAACTCCTGTGTACTCAAGGATGACCTTGAACCTCTGGCCCTCTGCTCCTAAAAGCAGGATTACAGGGGGGCTCCAGAACACACTCATATATGCACTGCTAGAGCCCTGTACACGGTAGGCAAGCACTTAACCAACTGGGCTACACCCCCAGGTCACGAGTCCTCTTTAGAGGAGAGAAGTCCACCCTGAGATGCAGTTTCCTGAGCCAGTAGGTGCTTCGTGGCTCTGAATGTGAAGACAAGGTATGTAGAGGGGGTGGTGGTGGTAAGGAGCAGTCCTTACTGAGAGAACGGCAGGTTACGCAGAGAAATGCAGCGCTTGGACAATTTAAGGCCACAGGTCATCTCCCACAGACACAGGCCCATCACCACCAATCCAGAATACTCTGCTGTGTACACAAGGATGCCAAATTACCTAATGACTCACCACACAAAACCTGACCAACAGGAAGTAGAATAGCACACAGACCCATGACCGATCGAGCATCGTGTCTTCATAAGTCCTTCCATTTCCTGGTTGTATTTAAATCGGAATATCAAAGATCTGCCTTAGGGTTTGGCAATGATGATTAAAGGAGAACATGTACCCACAGTGTCAGTGTCATGTATGAATAGTGCCTGGCACACAGCAGAGAACTCAGAGTAGCTCGTACCTCACCGGACTTGCCCAGCCTGGAGCGGGTGGGAAGAAAACAATGCACGGATAAATCTCAGTGTAAAACGCTTCTGGACACCTGGCCCGTTCTGGCCTTGAGTGTGGTCCAGTCAGAACTAAGAAGGGTGGACTGCGTCCTGGCTCAGTGGAAAGGAGCTTGCAGCATAAGTCTGATGACCTTAGTTCAACGCCCAGAACCTACATGGTGGAAGGATGCTCCCTGTAAAACACACGCACACACACACACACGCACGCACGAACACACACGAACACGAAAGCACAAGCGTGCTCACACACACATAAATGAGAAAGATTTTTAAAGAAACAAAGACACCAGCCAAGGGATAGGTCATGAGGCTGCGCATGAAGCCCAGAAGTTATGAGTTCTTGCGCAGGCTTCAGTTTTGTGAAACCCCGCCCTGCCTCAAATCTGCACATGCGCAGAGGATTTGGCGGGAAAGTCCAAGGCTTCACTTGTGCAGATCAGTTTAGAGGCCGAGTTCAGATCGACGAGAACCTTAGTCCCTGGCCCTCAGTCTTTTGACTTTGGCGTGCTCTCTGAGAAAAGATTTCTGAGCAGGATCTCAAGAGTGGCTACTTTTCTGAGGTGCTAGAGGAACCCTAGTCAGTGTGCGAGCGGCAAAGCGTGGCCTCCAGAACCTGGGCGCTTCGAGGCTGAGGTAACCTCCCCGCTGCCTGGTGTCCCTGTGAGACTGACTTTGAGAGTGTTTTCCGCCTTTGAGGGCAGATTCTGGGCCCGGCCCCACTCCCCCACTTGTAGAGATCCCTTATCTCTGAAGTTACCTTCTCAGGCCTGGCTTGGGGATTGTCTAGCACATCCGTTGGATATCAGGCCTTGAACTGTAGGCTGGGCACTGGTGCAGATTGGAGGCTTGGAGAGTGTGGAGAGCTGGGGTGGCAGTGAGGGAGAGAGAATGGCGGCCATGAGCACTGGCTAACCACCAAGTCTCAGTCAGCCTCCAGATGGTAACCAGCTCAGAGATGATGAGAACTATGTCTTCTGGGCTGAGGAGTGTTCTTCAACCTTATCATGTCCAGGGTGGTGCGATGTTTGCCTATGACACCTATCCAGCTTTCTCAGATCCCCCGACCCAGTGCTTCTGTACAGAAACTTCCAGTTAGTCAAAGAAAGTGTTTATTCTGGCTAATAACTACTCCCTAATATATGTTCAGACAGACAGACAGACAGACAGACACACAGAGAGAGAGAGAGAGAGAGAGAGAGAGAGAGAGAGAGAGAGAGAGAGAGAGAGACTTTCCATTGAAATGTGACACAGGAATGTCACATGGTTTTTTTTCCCATGTTTTGTTTTGCATTCTTTGTTGCTTGGTGATTTTGTTCATTTCTTTCTTTTGTTTTGTTTTGGAGACTCATAGAATCAGGGTCTCATGTAGCCCAGACTGGCCTGAAACTCAGCATATAGCTAAGGATGACCTTGAACTTCTCACCTGCCTCCACTCCCCTGAGTGGTAGGATCATAGGTATGGACTACTGACCTATTTTCTGGGGCTGGAGAGATGGCTCAGGGATTAAAAGCACAGGCTTCTCTCTTAGAGGAAGCAGGTTTGATTCCCAGCACCCATACTGCTATTAGTAACTTCATTTCCAGAGGATCTGATGTCCTCTTCTGACCTCTGTGGGCACCAGGCTCAATGTGGTGTATAGACATATATAGAGGCAAAACACCGATACACACACACACACACACACACACAATTAATAATAATAATAATAATAATAATAATAGCAAAAACAATTATACTTAAAGAAAAATGCAAAGAAATTACTTTCCAAGACTCCCTGTTTTCCCCAGGAAGGGCATGTATATGTCTTCAGTTAATTAGGTATCTATCTGTTTGGCTTTTTTTTTTTTTCATGTGTATGTGGTGTGTGCATGTATTCACATGTGTGTGACGCCTGAAGTTGATGTTGGAATTGGCCTCCATTGCTCTTCCACCTTATCAATTGAGGCGATTTCTCTCAATCAAACCCAGAGCTTGTAAGTACAACTAGACTAGTCTTACTAGTCAGCTTGCTGTGGAGTCCTCGTCTCTGCCTCCTGAGGCTGGGATTCCAGGCCACCAGGCATTACATGGGTGCTGGAGAGACTGGAGACCCTCTTGGTCCTCACTCTTGCCTGGCAAACACTTCATATCTCAGAGAATCACAAATCTCTGAGCTATCTTGTCTGCTCTCTTTCCCTTTTTGAGACAAGGTCTGACTCTTGAGCCCAAACAGTCTTCAAACGTCTAACAGTTCTCCTCCTTCATCCTCTGAGGGTTAGGATTTCAGGTGTGAGCCATGATGCGTAGCCACAGGAGCCATCTTTGACCCTTTCCTGTACCTGGTCAAGTCCCCAGATGATGAGTGGGCATCTGTCAGGGCAGTCTGCACTGCAGCTCTGCTTTTATCTCTAAAGGCCATGCAACTGTTAGCTTCTGTCCAGAACCACAGGAGTCTGTGCAACGTGGTCCTGTTCATCTTCTCCTGTTTCAAGTTGTCTTCATTACTGTTCTGTTGCTGTGAAGAGACACCATGACTAAGGCAACTCTTATAAAAGAAAGCATTTAATTGGGGCTGGCGTACAATTTCAGAGGGTTAGTCCATTATCACAGTGGCAAGCAGGCATGACGCTGGAGACAGCTGAGAGCTACATCCTGATCCACAGGCAACAGGCTGAGAGACACACAGGGTCTGACACCTCAGAGTCCGTCCCTAGCAACACACGTCCTTCAAGGCCACACCTACTTCAATAAACTCACACCTCCTAGTCCTCCTTATCCTTCTCAAACGGTTTGCCAACTGCGGACCAAACATTCAAACGTGAGCCTCTAGGGACTATTCTCATTCAGGCCACCATACAGGCTGTTTCCTATATCTCAACCAGTAAACTGGACAGCTGCAGTCCTAGAAGGTGAAAGGCTCAGGCAAGAGAATCAGGAGTTTAAGATTATCCTTAGATACAGTTAAATGCCTGCCTGGGCTACATGAGAACCTGTGTCAAAACAGCAAAGCAAAGCAAACAAACAAAACACCACCAACCATCTATTGTGTGTGTGTACGTGTGTGTATGTGTGTGTATGTGTATGTTTGTGTGTGTGTGCGTGTGTGTATGTGTGTGTGTGTGTGTATGTTTGTGTGTGTGTGTGTGTGTGTATGTTTGTGTGTGTGTGTGTATGTTTGTGTGTGTGTATGTGTGTTTGTGTGTGTGAGTGTGTGTGAGTGTGTATGAGACTGTGTGTATGTTTGTGTGTGTGTGTATGTGTATGTGTATGTTTGTGTGTGTACATGTGTATGTGTGTGCGTGTGTATATGTGTGTATGTGTATGTTTGTGTGTGTGTGTGCGTGTGTGTATGTGTGTGTATGTTTGTGTGTGTATACGTGTATGTGTATGTATGCGTGTGTGTGTATGTGTGTATATGTGCGTGTGTGTGAGTGTGTGTGTATATGTTTGTGTGAGTGTGTGTGTGTGTGTGTTATTTATATACAAGTTAACATGAGGATGTGTACAGATGTGCATGCATGAAAAGGCCAGAGGCTTTTTTTTTTTTTTTTTTTTTGGTTCTTTTTTTTCTGAGCTGGGGACGGAACCCAGGGCCTTGCGCTTCCTAGGCAAGCGTTCTACCACTGAGCTAAATCCCCAGCCCCGGCCAGAGGCTTTTATGATGTCCTTCGATGCTTTCTCTCTTTTGGGTAGGCTCTGTGATCCATAAGGAAGGCTTTGTCCCTTCTCTGCACTTCCTCCCCAGATGATGTCATCCCCTCTAACAGCTCCAGCTTCACTGAAACACTGCTGACTCCATTTTGTATTTCCATCCTGATCTCCGTCCCTTGCACAGTAGGACACCGATTCCTCAGTGTAACCATTCTGTGTGTAAGTCCCGTCAGACCTCACAGAAACAGAGCTATAGGTTCTGTCCCTCACAGCTTTTTCTCCAGAGTCGGTGAGCACTATTGCTTACCCAATTTCCAGAAGCTACCCTTGATTCCTGTATCCTTCCTTTTCATTAGCGTAACGTGTCTCAAGTCTGGTTATCACACAGACGCTCCAGGTCCACATTAGCAGCAACTCTGTCCTGGAATAACAGCAGCTTCCTGAGCCTCTCACAGGCTTGACTGTGACTCACACAGTCCTTTTCCTCTTAGCAGCCACATATGAAAATTCCTAAAGCAGTGAGACGGCACCATGGGTAAAGGTACCTGCTGCCAAGCCTGATGCTGAGTTCCATCTAGGGGTCCCGCTGGGCAGAACTGACCTCTGACCTCCTGGGTTTGCTGTGACATATTTGTACCTACAAACAAAATAGGAAATTCTGAGATTAAAGATTAATTCTGAGTGCACTAGTACACTCAGCTGCTGGCCTGGTCTTAACCTTTCTGTTGGCCCAATCAGATGGCCTTGGGGTAGACCTGTCAGTTTAGGGTGTGTAGTAGGGATAGAACTGGGGGCCACATGCGTGCTGAGCATGAACTCTACCACTGAGCCTCACCAAAATGCCTGTCTTCATAGACTTAGGGAGTACAGTTTTATACCCCAATATCTCACCAAAAACTGAATTAAAGCTAATTATTTAAAATATTATTATTTTAAAATAATATTATTTTAAAATATTTCAAATTTCTTGAGTGAAATTTTCTTCCCTTATATAAAGAGGAGGTTTTCGTGGGTTTGTTGTTGTTGTTTGTTTGTTTGTTTCATTTTCTTTTCTTTTTTAAGAAGGGGTTTTGCTGTGTAGCCCAGGCTGCCCTTGAATTTGCAGCCATCCTCCTACCTCAGCTTCCTCTACACCAGCTTCATTTTTCTTATTAATTTCTTCAGAGAGTTCCATTGTTTTGTGCCGAGAACAAAGCTGTGTGTTCTGGGAGCTTTTTTTCACACTTCATGTCCCTTCCGTCTGCCTCTAAGAGTCCTTGAGGTAGGTGTCTCAGAGAAACAGGCTGTATAGCTCAACGTTGTAAAAGATCCTTTCTTTCTCTTGCTGAAGCTGCCCTTTGCCCTTCCAAAACTGTCACTTTGCTTCTCTTTCTTTCTTAAACTTCTAGTTTACTGCTTTAAGCAGTAGATCCAGTTGGTCTAACCAAAAAAATAAAAAGCCCTATTACCTGCAGTTTTACATGGAAATGATCCCTTGGACAGGTAGAATTTTGAGAGTGAAGTCAGTGTGATATGAATGCTGGTAGGTTGGTCATCATGTCGTAAGCTACAAATGGTGGGTGGAAGAAGCCAGTAGAAACAAATGATCCATCCATATACACACTGGGAGAGTCACATCAGCAGCTTGGTTTGGTTAGGAGAGGCTGAGCCCCTTGGAAAGGAGCTCATATATGACCCTCCCCGGTTTTAGCACCAGATGTTTAAAATGAGGACTTGACTGCTCCAAGGTATGGTTGAGGGGAAGGTTTTTTGTTTTTTATGAATAAGGGAGATACAGCCAGAAGCATCTGGAAGAGCAGTGATGAGAGAAGAGGGCGGAGAGAACAAGAGAGAGGACCAAAAGGCCGAGAAGAACAGAGAGAATCAAGAAAGCACATGTCTGAAATGGCAGGGTTATATAGGAATGAGACACTGGGGAAAGCTAGGGAAGCTTAGGGTAGGGACCTTGTGAGAAGAGCTGGGGGAGCCAACTCTTCGGTATGTTAATAGACACCACCGCTATTTGCCACCTGTTTCTTTTGGACCTGACACTGGGTTGGGTAATGAGATGAGAAAATATTGTTTTCTAGAGTGGGAATACAGTCCTGGACCTATTCAGCAGAGGTAACTTCCATAATTTCCATTGGCTTCCTATGGTTTAAGGGGAAATGGAAGATGTACTTAGATGAATGAGTAATTTAAGAGTTTGACTTCTGATTTATTGAGTCGTTTACTAAGACATTTTAATTTCATTTTCAGAGTATCTTTACAGCGATTGTTTACCCTTCCCTGCTAAACAAAACCAAATCTGGCATCGCTCTAAAGGCAGGTTTGTTTTTTTTTTTTTTTTTTTTGCAGCACAAAGGCTGGTGTTAAAGGTTATGTTTTACTAGAAAGGGTCGGAGGAAAATAGGTAAAAGAACAGAATGATCTCAAGAAGCATGAAAATACCCAAGATGCTGGAGTAGACCCTCAGTCTCTTCCTGTTCATATTTTAACACATTTTTTTTTCTTGAGACAGGA
The DNA here is from genome assembly GCF_011064425.1 of Rattus rattus. Classification (NCBI taxonomy): domain Eukaryota; kingdom Metazoa; phylum Chordata; class Mammalia; order Rodentia; family Muridae; genus Rattus; species Rattus rattus. Next base: position 1,495,120 of record NC_046155.1, on the reverse strand, counting down.
TCTTACTATGGAGACAAGGCTGGCCTGGAATTCACAGATTCACCTACCTCTGCCTCTGGAGAGCTGGGGTTCAAGGTGTGAACCACCACACCTACACTTAACACTGTTTGTTCTCTGTGTAGCCCCGGCTATCCTGACACTCACTATGGAGACCAGGCTGAGTCTTCCTGATCATCTTCCTTCCTTGGGAAGAAAGACATGTCCAGCTCTCAGAGAGAAATGTGGCGTAACTCTTCATACCCCAAGTCATAATTTTCATAACAACTGATCGGAAAAGTTGATATTTTGGTTTAATATATTTGAACCAGGATGAGTTTGCCTGGAATTACCTGGGTTAAGGAGTGCCTGGGGATATAGTTTAGTAAAATGACTAAACTATGATAGGCTGTAGTGAAAATTTTATGGACCGAAGGAATCATACTGTTTTTGTTTGTTTGGTTTGTCTTTGTTCTTTGAGACCAGGTTTCTCTGTGTAGTCCTGGCTGTCCTGGAACTCACTCTGTAGGCTGACCTTGAACTCCTGAGTGCTAGGATCAAAGGCATGCGCCACCACCTCTCAGCTAGGAAGCATACTCTTTAATTAATTAATTAATTAATTATATGAATACACTGTAGCTGTCTTCAGACACACCAGAAGAGGGCATCAGATCTCATTACAGATGGTTGTGAGCCACCATGTGGTTTCTGGGATTTGAACTCAGGACCTCTGGAAGAGCAGTCAGTGCTCTTAACCACTGAGCCATATCTCCAGCCCAGGAAGCATACTCTTTTTTTTTTTTTTTTTTTTCCTTTTTTCTTTTTTTCGGAGCTGGGGTCCGAACCCAGGGCCTTTCGCTTGCTAGGCAAGCACTCTACCACTGAGCTAAATCCCCAACCCAGGAAGCATACTCTTAATAATCAATTCATGTAGCACTCTGACTGAGAGTAGCATTTCCTCCTTTGGTAAGGTTGCTTCCCTCCAATGTCCCCTAAAATTAAACAGTTTAACCTGTAAGTGCCCTGTCTGCAAAAATCTAGTGGAAAGAAATAGGCTTTGAGATTCTGAATCGACTTCAGCTATAGCAGGAAGACCTCTTGAGACTACCAAGGACTTTGGAAAGAGAACGTGGTCCTGAGACGTGGGTGATGGGTTTGTAGAATCAACAGGATCCCCTATATCGCTCCCACACTCATTTGTGGTCTCAGCAGCTTGCCATGTTAGGTTCACTGTGTCCATGTGTTTTGAATAAATGTAGACAATATTTTCCAATGTGGTAGAGATATTTAGTGACTGGTGACTGTGCTTCCCTACTGTCACCTTCCACGGCAACCCATTACCACACTCATTAGCATTCGGTCCCCCATAGGTTCTGTGTACTGACCCAGATGTTTCTTTATGTGAAACAAATTACTCAAACCTTGAAAAATCTTTCTTAGATGTCTTTTTAAATTTAATGCTTGGGAAGCTCAAGGGAGGCTCAGGTCAGATGGTGTGTCTGGGTTAAAGCTAAACAGTTTTGCTCTCTTAAATTCGCTTTTCTTGCAAAACAGTAAGAGGAAAACTTTTCAATAAAGGGTTGGAGGGGGTGGCTCAGTGGGTAAGACTATTTGCTCTGCAATCATGAAGATATGAGTTCAAATCCTCAGCATCCATATAAAGGAGCCAGGCATAGCCGTGCTTGCCCATAACCCCAGCATTGAGGGGGTGGGGGGTGGGGACAGAAGGGTCCCTGGAGCTCAATGGTCAGCCTAGCCAAAACAGGACACTTCTGGTTCAGTGAGAAACCTCATCTAGAGGCAGAAAGGCAGAAATCGGTAGAGGAAAATTCCCAGTTTCCTGCTTTGGCTTCCCCACTGCACACACAGGAGACGCACCTGCACACTCACATGTGTGCACCATACACACATGCACACAAAAGGCCATCCTTCATTGCTGATGCCTATATAGTATTTTGGGGTTTATGAGGCAGCCATTTATAACATCTCCTTTAGTCCTGCAGTTTCAGGAGAAGGTAGAATCACTGCTGTATGTGTAGACGCTAAGAAATGAAAAAGCTAAGTAACTTCAGGACTAAGACTTCATATAAATGGACCACTAGCAGAAGTGGAACTCAGACCCGGTGTTTTAGCACATGCTTTAGTCCCAGCACTTGTGAGGCTAAGGCAGGAGGATTTTGAATTCCAGGCCAGCCTGGGCTACATAGTGAGACCCTGTTTAGGAAAAGAAAATAACAACTCAAGGTATGATCTCCTAAACTCTTAGGTCTGTTGCACAACTAACTTCCTGAACTTTTCTGGATTTGTTTTCTTATATCCAGATTTTTAGAGTCTGACCTTTATTCTATAAGGTCCCATCAACTTAATAGTTCCTGGCACCTAATGTCACCATGACTACAGTAGTCTGTAGCTGGTCTTGGCTGCTTGTGGGTTCTTCTTTTTCCCATCCTTTATCCCCGCACCCCAATTTTACCTCTCCTGTCACGAAATAGGAGAGAAAGGGATAGAGGGGGAGAGAGAGAGAGAGATCCATGAATCTAATCTCCTTCCTTTTGTTTTTTCTTTGAACATGACTACGAACAAACCACAACCAACACCCCTGAATGACCACCAGCCACCAACCTTACCTATTGAGGCTTTAGTATTTATTTACTCTCTGAAAAGTTCCCAGAATTCCAAACGTCACACAACTGCAGAAACTATCTGGAGCTGACAAAACCACACCTCTTATGGAGCACCAGGCAATCCATCGCTGCTTTGGTCAGTCTGAAGCAGCCCCATATTCCATATCTGGGATTAAAACGAAAGCACGTTCTTATAATATTTTTTTAAAGAAAGCAAAATTCTAGAATTGTCACTACAGTGGCCAAAGTTGGAAAATAACCGTATAAAATTTGTAAGCTACCATGTGGTTGTTTTGGATTATGCTGTCTAATCTTTATTTTCAAATGAAGTAATTAGTGTGTGGTGTTTGTATCTGAAGCAGGCCCAGCAATGAATAGGAATAGACCTCAGCTAGAAGACAGTTGTTTTCCTTTTCTCAGCCAGCCAGCCATGAAGTTTACTCTTTGGACTTTCTTTCTTTCTCTCTTTCTTTCCTTCTTTCTTTCTTTTTAAGATTTATTTTTTATATATGAGTACACTATAGCTGTCTTCAGACACACCAGAAGAGGGCATCGGATCCCATTACAGATGGTTGTAAGCCATCATGTGGTTTCTGGGATTTGAACTCAGGACCTCTGGAAGAGCGGTCAGTGCTCTTAACCACTCCAGCCCTGGACTTTCATTTTTAGCAAATGTCCTTCATTTATTTTTCTTAGGTGCCTCCAGGCCTTAGGCTATAAGGAGAGGACTAGATCTGCAGCGCTCTGAATAACTTGAGTTTCTGAGGCAAACCTAAGACTCACCAGGAGGGCTCCCTGCCTACTTAGAAAAATCATCTGGAACCAACCCTGATCCACTTCACTTGGACTCCTGCCATACCCTGAGCAAGGGAAAATTACCATTTTTTTTCCCTCAGGATGTGCGCAGCATTTCCTCTCTGGTAGCTTTGCACTTGGCAAAAATCACTTTTCTTTTTTGACTGAAATCCTAGTCTAAATAGTCCCTACCTCTAAGCAGCCAAGGCCAGACACTGGGGTATCTCCTTACTTAATGGCCCAAGCTTGAACTTTGGAAATTTCAGGAAATTCAGTTTCTTTGGCACTTAGCTTTTATAATGCTGCCGTACAAGATTTTCCTCTGCTAAACAGAAATGGAGTAAGATAATATAGAGGGGAAAAAAACAATGAAATTAGTACAGAATATGACAGTGCACGCATGAAATCCCAGAACTCTGGGAGACTGAGGCAGGAAGATTGTTGAGAACGAGAGACAAGTCTGGGCCACATTAGCCACATTAATGAGCTCAAGGCTTTGTAGGGATGCACATGGAAAGCCTGTAGTGTGATTTTGTGCTTATAATCTTTATTTCTTCCTCTCTGTAATGCAAAGAAAGTAGGCTAACAAAGTAGTTGATAGACACACACTCCAATAGTGCTTCAGGGGTTGGGGATTTAGCTCAGTGGTAGAGCACTTGACTAGCAAGAACAAGGCCCTGGGTTCGGTCCTCAGCTCCTATAAAAAAAAACAAATAGTGCTTCAGTCTCCTGGTCTGAGTTTATGCTGCAGGTTGCATAAACTGTGACAAGTGAGATAATACATATTCAAAATGCAGAACCCCTGCAGCAAAAGTGATTGTTAGCTGGCCACACCCTGTAGCCCCGGCTTGTTTCAGTAAATATTATTTGGGGGTTTCTACCCCACCTTAGATTGTTTAATTCCTAAATAAAACACATAAAATCTTTATAATACGCTTTAAAGCACTGGATCTGGGCAGACATTGACCCTCTGTGCTATTTTGGCTATTTCCCTGTCAATAACTCCAGGCATTACTTACCATGTTTGACCTGGGACGCTCCTATGCCAGCAGGCTGGCTCTCGTGGTCATGCCTTCAGGATCCACCTACCTCATGGCACCTTCTTTCTTCTTCTTCCTCTCTCCTCCTGTGGTCTCTGCCTTAGACACTGAGCCCAGGAACTGAAGCCCTGCCTACGTCTCTTCGTCCTGGCTACAGGTTGTAGGCCTCTTTATTCAACCAATAGTTATGAATTAAGGAGTTAGCTTTGCACAACAAAAGCTGGTGTTTGGGAGAATTCTGTCTTGAGGCAACTAGACTTTGGGAAACAGAATTTAGCCTTGCAGTACATAGCTATAGACCAAACCTCAACACTAGCTATTCAGAAGGCTGAGGCAGGAAGATCACCTGAGCTCAGTAGCTCCAGACGAGACTGGGTAACTAACATACCAAGACCACACCTTTAAAACAAAAAGACAACAACAACAGCAAAATCTGTTATCTCAGCCCTTTGGACTTTGGTTGAGGTTCCCTCTTCCAGATGATTCTAGCTAGTGTCATGTCGACACTAACAAACAAGCAAACAAACAAGAAATTCCGTAACTAATCAGCATAGTCATAAAATAAAAAATTAAATCTTGAATGTTGTATATGCCTTTAATCACAGCACTTGGGAGGCAGAGGCAGGTGGATCTCTATGAGTTTGAGGCCAACCTGGTCTGAAGAGTAAGTCCTAGGTCAGCCAGGGCTACACTAAGAAACCCCATCCCAAAAACAAAACAAAACAAAACCCAACAAACCTGAATGGTGGTTTCTGCCCTGATATAAACATGGTTCTACTACAGCATGCACCCTCACTGTACAGGTAGGAGAATGGTCCAGTAATAATTGCTGTGCTGAGGGGGCCTGGCTCATGGCCACTGATGCTGTGTTGAACATTTTACCACTGAAGAGAAGCTGTGGACTAGATAGGCTTCCTTCCCTAGAGTTAAGGAGCCATCTTTAGCTTTTTACTGATTACTATTTCTACTTTTTTTTTTTTTAGGCTACCATCAACAACGATGAGTTTAAAACCGTTCACCTACCCATTTCCAGAGACGAGGTTCCTTCATGCAGGAACCAATGTGTATAAGTTCAAAATCAGATATGGCAACAGTATCAGGTAATTTGAAAGGTAGGAACAGAGCTCATGCAAGCTCAGGCCCGTGTGTTCCCCCAGGCATCCTCTCTCTGCCTCCCTCAGCCCAGAGAAGTGACTGCAGTAGCACCTGGTCAGGCTCTTTCCCAGGTACTTAGGGTTCATTGTATTTGTGCTTGTTATAATTTCCTAAATAGGGGCAACATACCTTTGAGAAGATATTTCTTAGAATTATTTTTGCTTGGATTTGTCTCAAAACATGCATGCATGCATGCATGACACACACACACATACATACATACATACATACATACATACATAAAATTGTAAATAGGGTTGGAGAAATTATTTGTCAGTTAAGAGCACCGATGTCTCTTCCAGATTCCAGCTCTGTTCCCTGAACCCATGTGATCGTTTCTCCTGTAACGTTACATCTAGCCTAGCCTCCACATGCACCACATGTATGTAGTACACAGACATCCATACAAGCACGCCCTATCTGTCTGTCTGTCTGTCTATCTATCTATCTATCTATCTATCTATCTATCTATCTATCTATCTATCTATCTATCTACTACCTATGAAATAAAACAGGCCGGAGAGATGGCTCAGCAGTTAAGAGTGTATATTATGGGGGTTGGGGATTTGGCTCAGTGGTAGAGCACTTGCCTAGCAAGCACAAGGCCCTGGGTTTGGTCCCCAGCTCCAAAAAAAGGAAAAGAAAAAAAAAAGAGTGTATATTATTCTCCCAAAGGACCCAAATAAGGTAAGATTCTCAGAACCCAAGTCGGGTGGCTTATAACTGCCTATGACTATAGCTCCAGGGGATATGATACCTTGTGTCTCTGAGAGAACCCACACACATCCATACACCCATTCACATCCATACACATCCACACACACACACACATCCATACACACACACACGCCTGACGTAAGAGCTTGGAACTAATGAGCAGATACAGTGTGTCAGGTAAAAATTTTAGAAATTTAATTTAAAAAAAGAAGAACCCGGGCTGGAGAGATGGCTCATTGGCTAAGAGCACTGACTGCTCTTCCAGAGGTCCTGAGTTCAAATCCCAGCAACCACATGGTGGCTCACAACCATCTGTAATAGGATCCGGTGTCCTCTTCTGGTGTGTCTGAAGACAGCTACAGTGTACTTATATATAAGAAATAAATAAATCTTAAAAAAAAAAAGAACCCAGACACATGCCTGTAATCCAGCACTGAGGAGATGGAGGTGGGAGAGTCAGGTGTTCAAAGCCAGCCTGGGCTACATGAGCTTCTGTCTCAAAACAAGCAAGCAAGACAACAAACAAGAAGTCAGTGCTATAAATAAGCAAATTTTCTTTTGGATTTGGATTTAATTTTTGATTTGACATTGGTTTATTAAGTAAGACACCAAAGAAACAAACAATACAAGAAATAATAAATTACAATTTATTTTTTAATTATTTAAAGAGGGTTTCGAGAGAGTCTCACTATGTAGCCCTGGTTGGCTTGGAAATCTCTATAGACCATGAATGGACAGAGAATCTTCTGCCTCCCCAGTGCTGGATTAAAGGTCTCTGCCGCCACTTCTGGCTATTTAACTTTTAAAAATCGTCAAAGGTCATTTTAGCAGTAGTGTTGGAGAAAGTGTTTACAAATGATGTATCTTTGAGGCTTTTAATCTCCAGGATGTATAAAGAAGTGCCAAGGGGCTGGAGGGAAGGCTCAGGGGTTAATAGTACCAGCTGCTCTTGCAGAGGGTTGAGCTTCTGTTCCCAGCACCCACATCCTCCGGTGGCTTACAATCTAACTATAACTAACTATAACTATAACTCCAGTTCCCAGGGTGCAGCGCCGTGTAGCCTCCTAGGACACACACACACACACACACACACACACACACACACACACACACACACACACACACACGTGATGTACAGAAATTCCTACACTTACATTTCTACAAATCTCATCAATGCCCAGCTCAATAGAAGAGCTGGAGAGTATTGGAGGCTGGAGAGATGGCTCAGTGGTTAAAAGGGCTTGGTGCACAATTATGAGAAGCAGAGTTCAGATTCTAGCACTCACAAATGAGCTGGGATTCACGTGAGTGCCCATAACTCCAGCTCTGAGGGATCTGACAAGCTTCTCTGGCCTTTGCATATACTCAGGCAGATGTGACCTCATATATGTGCGCCTACACTCATGCAAACTCAGACAAAAATAAAGTCTTCAAAACCTGAACAGCACTAGAATGTTGTATATGCTTGGGCATTGAGTCTTGAGAATATTTTGGTTTGGGGATGATATGCGAGAAAGTCCATTTCATGTGGATCTGTACTGGGGAAAGGTAGGAATATATTAATAACCCTCTCAGGTCACTATAGATATTCTCTTGACACTATACAAATCTTGCCTGGCCTGAAGGTGTAGCTCAGTAGTAAAGCACTTAGCTAGAATGTTCTGGGTTCAGTCCCTAGTACCATAAAACAGAAGCAAAAACTTGGAAAAGTCGGAGTTTGGGATTTCTACATGGTGGTTTATGGTTAGTTGCATTGAAGATCTGGGATCATGACTACAGGTTTTGAACTGTACTACATTAGAATTCATTGGTCTATTTCCTTTGGTTGTTGAGGTGCTTTGTATAGCCCAAGCGTCCCTGTGCTGAGCCTCCTGAATGCTGGGTTGCAACTACCATCTGCAACTTTTGAGTTTCTGGATTTGGGGATTTTTTGTTTTGTTTTTTTTTAGACAGGGTCTCATTGTGTAGCCCTGGCTGTCTTGAAACTCATGATGTAGACCAGGCTGGCATAGAACCCACAGAAATCTACCTGTCTGTGCCTCCTGAGTGCTGGAATTAGACGTGTGCCAGTAAGCAGGGCCTAGGTTGTGTTTTGATGAATGTTTTACTCAGCTTGACATTATAATATGAAGCATTCCATTAGTCATCTGGAAAGTTGATTCATTAACTTATGTAGATTGTCTAAATAATGACAGAGTTCATTATATAATACCAAGTAATAGTTGTTGGGCTGGAGAGATGGCTCATTGGTTGAGAGCTCCCACATGGCAGCTTACAACCGTCTGTAATTCCAGTTCCAGGGGACCTGATGCCCTCATACAGACATACAGCACCGGCAGAATACCAATGAACCTAAAGAAAATAAAAACAAATTATTTTTTAAAGTAATACCTGTTAATATTGCTACCAGTCTTATCTGGGGAGTACTTAAGTTATGAAAGCTGTGAAACCCACAGTAATGGATATAAGTTTCCAAATTTCAAATCTTTCTTTCGAAAACCCAAAACTTATTATTGACAACAAATATCGTCAGGTATTTTGTTTGGACATTCCCACCCTACTCATTTTTGAGAAAATACAAGTATTTTTCCATAGTGCTTCCTGTCTTACTGCATATTGTATTAGTTAGGGTTCTCTAGAGGGACAGAACTTACAGAGTAAATTTTTACCCTGGTCTTGGATATATCTAACATGATATAACTATCCCTTGCCCAGCTGCAGATGCATTATGAATTTTAGAATAGGTGGCAATGTAAAAGAATGAGAGGCATTCTTTTAGTATCTCAAACTTAAATATGATAACCACTGATAGTCTCCTTATTGATGTTTATTACATGATGAAGAAATCAAGGAAAGAAAACACAAATATCTGTACAAACACTTTAACAAAATGTGGCAAACATTTATATCAAGTATAACCCTTGTTTCTGCAACTGGTCACATGGTCTTAGCTGATATGTATAATTACTGTCTTTTACTACCCATTCTATATTTCCTCTACCCTCAGTAAGCACCTCAGTAGGTCTCGGTTCTGTTCTTAGAGGAGTGACCCATACCTTCATTCCTGAGGAGTCCAAGGCCTTTGTCATCCTGCCTGGACTAGACTGTTGTAGTTTCCCATTGACTTTAATCGCAGGACATGCTAGCACCAAGACTCTCCTGCACTCCAGACATAATCTCTCTTACCTCCATTGTGTAGAGGCAATCCAGTTTCCCCTTGGTAATCTCGATCAATCACTGCACCTACCACTGTTATTTGTTTCTTAGCCTCATGGCTTAAGTGGCCAGGGGAAGTCTGCACTTCCAGATTGAAGGAATGTTTGTTTTTCCTCCCGGCAAGAGTGCTCACCCATCTGGAACCAGAATTTCTAGGCCAGCAGATCTTAAGGCTGCAGAAACACGAAGCAAAACTTTTCCTAGTGGGTCACTAAGGGTGGTAGTGAGTGTAACTATTCCCTTTTCCACCCTTAATTCTTGAACCTATGGATCCTGGCTATCTGAGAAATTATAGCATGTATTGGACACTGATTCAAAGCATAGCCTGCCTTCTGCAGAGCCCTGCTGCAGCTGTCCAGGCTGCTGCACCTGATTGTCACTGTCACTGTGTCTTCAAAGGGCAGTTCTGTCTTTGTATCAGGCCAGCTGCTTCAGGATGTTGGGGAACATGGTAAGACCAGTGGTTTCCATGATCATGAGACCATTGTCACACTTCTCTGGATGTGAAACGAGTCCCTTGGTCAGAAGCAATACTGTGTGGAATGATATAATGGTAGATAAGGCATTCTGTAAGTCCATGGATGATGGTTGTGGCAGAAGCACATGCAGGAAAGGCAACTCCATTACCAGAATAAGTATCTACTGCAGTAAGGACAAGACATTGTCCTTTCCATGGAGGAGGTGGTTCAGTGTTGTCAACCTGCGCCTGGTTGCTGACTGGTCACCCTGGGGAATGGTATCATATCTGAGGCTCAGTGTTGGTCTCTGCTATTTGGCAGACCTGGTACTCAGGAGCAACTTTAAGCAGGTCAGCCTTGTGGAGTGGAAGTCATGTTATCAAGCCTATGTATAACCCTATCTCGGCCACTATGGCTCTTTTGTTCATGAGACTATTGGGCAATGACAGGGATGCCTGGGGGAAAGGCCGACTGTCCACAGGACGGGTCTTCCTATCTACTCAGTTATCAAACTCTTCTGCTGACGTCACCTTTGGATCAGCATTTACCTGGGACACAAGTATCCTCACGTCCTTTGCCCATTTAGAGAAATCTAGTCACATACTTCTTCCCCAGATTCATTTCTCACCACTTTTCCAGTCATGTTTTTTTCAAGTCCCTGACAATCCAGCCAATTCATAGAATACAGTCCACGAATCAGAGAACAATTGTACATGTGGTCATTTTTCCTTTCAAACAACATGTATGACCGTGTGCACTGCTTGAAGCTCTACCCATTCTAAAGACTTTCCTTTGCCAGTGTCTTTCAGGGCTGCCCACCAAGGGGTTGTAATAATGCTGCAGCTGTCCAGGGCATGCAGAGCCATTGGTAAACCAAACTCTAGTCTTCTTTTCCTCAGCCAACCAATCACAGGCCATATCTGTATCCAGAAGCTTTTCTACCCAGCCATTTTGTTCCCATAAGCTTTGACTTCCCCTAAGTTTTGACTTGTTCCCCAACTAGCTTGTAACTTTATAACTCATGTATTCTAGTCTGTGGCTACCACATGGCTAGTTGCCTCTTCTCAGCTTCATTTGTCTGGCTCCTCTGAGTCCGGGGCAAAATCTTCCACTTTTTTTTTTCTTTTTTTCAGAGCTGGGGACCGAACCCAGGGCCTTGCGCTTCCTAGGCAAGCGCTCTACCACTGAGCTAAATCCCCAACCCCAAAATCTTCCACTCTTGACTCTTTCCCAGAATTCCCATTTCTCTCTGCCACATGTTCCACCTTCTAATCCTGCCTCAGCTCATTGGCCATCAGCTTTGTATTGACAGGGGAAGCTGCACAGTGCACAAGAGATCGTCTGTGCACATACCTCATAAGGCTATAGGTGCAGGCTTGAAAGCACTTGGCATGGTAATGGGGGTGGAAACCAGAAGCATTTGGACAAATTCTTCATGTAACTTGTTTGTGCATCCAGGATCTGCTTGGGCCCAATCATGCCTTGATATGGATTACTGCTAGGCACATCCTATTTCATGATTTGGTGGATTAAGTTAATACCCAGCCCACGATAAGCAGCTCAGGTCATATGGCAACATGGTGGCCCATTGTCAAATGGTCAGTTTTCAATAAAGTCCAATATCAGACCAAGAGCTGACTTTCAAGGGGAGAATGGTTGTCTGCAGATGATGTTAGAGCCTTGCTCCAAAATCCCAAAGGTATCTTGTGATTCACTATAGGGACCTTCCAAAGGCTTCAAACAGTGTCACTGACTCCTCAAGTACTATCAGGTCTGCTAGATCACATGGTCCAAGTGGTAAAGTAGACTTCATAGCAGTCTAGACCCGTTGAAGAGCCTTCTCCTTTTCCAGCCCCCACTGAAAGCTAGCAGCTTTCCAAGTCACTTGATATATGGACTGGAGTAACACCCAAGTGAGGAACATGTTATCTTCAGAATCCAAACAGGCCCTCTAAACATGTCCCCCTGCCTCCTTGGTAGTAAGAAGATTCAGGTACAATAACCTATCCTTCACTTTAGAAGAAATATCTCTTCATGCCCCATACCACTGAACTCCTAAGAATTTCACTGAGATAGAAGCGCTTTGAATTTTGGATGGATTTCTCTCCTGTCCTCTGATGCATATGTGTGTTACCAACAAGTCCAAAGTGGTTGCTACAACCTGATCACTTGGTTCAATCAGCATGATGCCAGCAACATAGCGAACCAATGTAATATTTTGTGAAAGATATAAGCCATTAAGATCCTTTCTGAGTTATGACATAGGGCTGAAAAGCTAATAAAATTTTTGTGGTAAAACTGGAAAGGTATACTGCTGGCCTTGCCAACCAAACGCAAATTACTTCTGGTGGTCTTTACGCACAGGTACTGAGAAAAAAGGCATTTGCTAGATCAATGCTGCATACGATGTACCAGGAGATGTGTTAATGTGTTCCAGTAAGGATGCTACATCTGGTACAGCAGCTGCAATTGGAATCACTATTCAGTTGAGTTTTGATCATCAACTCTCATTCTCCATGATCCATGTGTCTTCTGCACTGGCCTGATGGGAGAGTTAAAGGGAGATGTGGTGGGAACCACCACCCCTGCATCTTTCAAGTCCTCAATGGTGGCACTAATTTCTACAATTCCTCCCAGATATGATACTGCTTTTGAGTCACTATTTTCCCTGGCAGAAGCAACTCTAAAGGCGTCCGTTTAGTCTTTCCAACCATAATAGACCTCTCCATAGGTCAGGGAATCAACATGAAAACTCTGTCAACTTCTAAGGATACCTGTCCCAGTTATACATTCTGGAGCTGAGAACATAACCACAGCGTGAGTCGGGGAATCCCCTGAACTTACTGTGCGTGGGACTTCAGCCAAAACTGCTCGAATCACGTGGCCCTTATAAACATCTACTTTAACTGGAGGCCCAGATGTTTCTTAGGGTCCCCCAGAATCTGCATCAGTTCAGAACCAGTACATATTAGACCCCGGAATATCTGATTGTTTCCCTTCCTCCAATGTATAGCATTACCCTTTTAAAAGCCTGCATGTCCCTCTGCGGAAGGACTGGAGAAAGGCGAACAGTAAGACTCATAGGATTTTATCAAGGTCCTTCATCAGGGGAGCCTGGTTGTGCTTTCATTTAAGGGATGCTGGGTCTGCAAACTGGCTCAAGTCTAGAAATTGGTTCACAGGCTAAGATTTCCTTTTGCCAACAACCATTTGTTTGAGAATTTTTCCACTTATACAGATCAAACAAAAAATTCAGTAGGTTTCTTATCTATTTCATGCCTGGAAACACCGTGCTTGGTTAGCCAATACCAAAAGTCCATGAGTCACGCCACCATAAAAATCACTTTAGCTGTGCTGTGCTTACAGATTAAGTCATTCTGGACAGTGCTTTGTCTATGCTCCCCACTTAGCCATTCAGTACTGCCACTGGGCCCCGGCCACTCTGGGGCCCAGACAAATTCACTGCATTTAATTCAACCAACTAAGCAGCAGTGTCTCCAACCCGGAGGTCTGACACAGGAAAAGGGCAACCAGGAAGCTCTTTGATGTGCCGGTGCCCATCTTACAGGGTCAGTGAAGGGCATATCTTTCTGGCCTTCCATCGTGGACTGTCGGGTTTTACACAGCGTACCCACTTAGCATTGTAGTTTCCCTGTGCCATAAATCCCTTCATCAACACTAAGCCAAGGGTATGAGGCGTCTCCAACTCCTTTTCAGTTGGCCATCATTTGAGAAACATTCCAGCCAACCATTCAAGCAAACATTTTGACATTTGTACAAGCTTACGTATTAAAACTAGACTCTGCAGTCAGTGAGCCTGTATCAGGACACTCAGCCTGATTTTTTTTTTTTTTTTTTTTTTTGTTTATGTTCCTCACACCATAACCACTGAGCTAAAACCCCCAGCCCTTTATGTTCCCCACACCATTATCCCACACCCTTGAACTCCATCCCCACAGGTGCTCCCCAGGCTTGCTTGGACAAATTAGCAAACCCATTAAGCTCCTCAGTACAGCAGTCCTCATGGGCTGCACATTCTTTGTTTGTTTGTTTGTTTGTTTGTTTGTTTATTACTTTTTCCCCAGAAGGACAGGGTTTCTCTGTGTAGCTTTGGCTGTCCTGGAACTTATCTCTAGATTAGGCTGGCCTCGAATTCACAGAGATCCCCCTGCCCCTGCCCCTCTTGTGCTGGGATTAAAGGCTTGTACCACCATGTCCAGCTATACACATTCTACAACTATCGGTGGGTCCTGAGGGTCATTAGTAATGCCTGGCATTTCCTTCAGGGAAAGTCACTGCTGATAGAGCAGACAGTGAAGGATTGATTTCCTCAGTCAATGGTGGTGAGATTAAACTCTTGGGAATCTGAGGGTTCAAAGTTCTCAGTTTCACTAGGCTTCTCCCACACACATATCCATCTCAAATTATAGTATCCCATTCCTTAACCAATAAGTACTCATAATTTAACTGATGACTGTCCAAGCTAGGGCCTGAATTCTTGCAGTAATTCAGCAGCCTCATAATGAAGGCTTGTTTGATTTTCCACACCTGAGTTCTGTGGCTCCTGGGAAGATGATTCACTTACGACTTTAATCCAGCAAAGGCAGGAGAAATCTATATGAATTTGAGGCCAACCTGGAGTCCTGCCTCAAAAAACCAAACAAACAAAAACTAGAGAAACCCTGTCTCAAAATACATACATATACATATACATATATATCCTAAAATACATATACAATATACACCTTACAAGTACACACAGAACACACACACATATCCTAAAAAAATTTAAACCAATATAAGACCTTACAAGTTTTACAGAGAAGACTCTTTGGGGGGCAACCTTGTACTAACTCTCAAACTACACTGTGTAAGGTGAGCGCCAGGTCAGCCACAGACTTTAATATATCTTGTTTCAGATGCTAGACAGGGCTTGCTTTCTTATGGTACTTCTGTTTCCCTTCTAGAGGAGAAGAAATAGAGGATAAGGGAGTCATCATCCAGGAGCTGGAGGTAGGCAAAGAATGAAGCAACTTCTGAGGAAATTATTTACTCCTGAAGTCAAGGATGAATCCACACCCAAACTTCATTTCGTTGTTGATGGTGGTTGTTTTGTTGAGATAGGGTTTCTCTGTGTAACTCTGGCTCTCCTGGAACTTACTCTGTAGACAAGGCTGGCCTTGAACTCAGAGATCCGCCTGCCTCTGAGTGATGGATTTAAAAGTATGTACCACCACTGCCAGCGTCATGCCCAGACTTATGTTACTTCCTAAGACTGGGTCACAAACTCCCTCCGGTAAATTGGTATCTCCATGCAAAGAAGCCACGATTTTTCCAGGAAGTTTTAAAGCGCATATCCTTGCTCAATTCTTACTAAGTCCGAGCCCTTTGAGACCAGTCGTTGTTTGTTTCCACTGGGGTTCCCAGACAGGGCAGCTCTGTTGTGGCAGTTGGCACAAAGAGGCTTCCGGAGGATGGTTGCCTTCCAGGGCTCTAGGAATGCCACTGCCCCAACCACCGCCTGGGGTTTGACGTTCAGGAAACTGGGCAGTAAATACACTGACAAGTGCCTGTGTCTTCATTTTAATTGGAAACATTTGCTATCACTTTGTTCCAAGTTCATGTTCGTTCCTTTTCTACCCAGCTCTGCTTGTTAGAGATTTCCAGAAAGAAGACTGAACAGGGATAGAGCTTTGTAAACTGATGAAAGCATTGGGCCAGCAGTTAGAATTCTGGGGGCCTGGCCCTGTATTCCAGTATGTTCTTTCACCTGTCTGATGAGGTTAATCTGTTTCCAAGATTATGGTGTGGATTTCAAGTAGATGTGTCCAATGCTGGGCACACATACAGGTTAGAAAGCATTTACATACATTAATGTGCATATTAAAGTTTGCAAACTGCTTTTTTTGTTTGATTGGCTTGTTTTTAATTTATTTTGAACCTGGGGTCATTATATATTCCTGCCTAGCCTGGAACTTGTGTAGACAAGTCTGGTTTTGAACTTTCAGAGATCCTCCTGCCTCTGCCACCCAAGTGCTTGGATTACAGGTTTGAGTCTCCACTATTGATTGGTCCTTTGTGCGTGTGCGTGTGCGTGTGCGTGTGTGTGTGTGTTTCATTTTTGCAATGAGTTCTTTTATCTCAGGCTGGTGTGTGTAGCTGAGGATGTCCTTGAATTTTCATCCTCCTGCCTGGAATTATAGGTGTATATATCATCACACACACACACACACACACACACACACACACACACACACACACACTGGTTTATCCAGTGCTGGAATTGAACCCAGGACTTCATGAATACGAAGTAATGACTCTGCCATCTAAGTTGCATCTCAACTCTTTGTTTTGTTTTTGTTGTTCGTTGTTTTGAGACAGGATTTCTTTATATGTAGCCCTGTATGCCCTGGAACTCACTCTGTAGACTAGGCTGGCCTCAAATTCACAAAAATCCACCTGCTTCAGCCTCTTAAGTGCTGGGATTAAAGGCATGTGCCACCACTGCCCAGCTCCCGATTCTTTTTTTTATGTTTGTTTATTTATGTGTATGGGTACTTTGCATATATATCAATCATGTGTGTCAGATATCTAAAAAGGCCAAAAAGAGAGTATTGAATCCCTTGGGACTAGAGTTACAAATGGTTGTGAGCCACCACTTGGGTGTTGGGAATTGAACTCTGATCCTCTGAAAAAGCTGTCAGCTCTCTGAACCATCTCGCCAGCCCCTTTGCTTGGTTTTTGAGATGGACTATTGTATGGTAGTAACCCTTGCTAGACTGTTTCTCATCACGAAGCCCAAACATACCTAGAACTAATGGCAATCCTCCTGCCTCAGCTTTTCAAGGACTGGAATCATGCCTGGCTAAAAAGTATTTAAAGACATTTTTCTTTATTTTATTGAATATTTTATTTATTTACATTTCAAATGTTATCCCCTTTCCGGGTTTCCCTCCGCAAACCCCCATCCCATCCCCCATCCCCTTTCTTCTATGAGGGTGCTCCCCCACCCACCCACTCCCTCCTGCCTCCCTGCCCTGGCATTCCCCTACACTGGGGCATCGAGCCTTCACAGGACCAAGGTTTTCCCCTCCCATTGATGCTCGACAAGGCCATCCTCTGCTACATATGTGGCTGGAGCCATGGGTCACTCCACGTGTACTCTTTGGTTGGTGGTTTAGTCCCTAAAAAGATTTTTTTTTGAGACAAGATCTCACTATGAACCTCGGGTTGGCCCTGAATTCATTCTCCTCCTGCTGCCTTAGCCTCCCCAATGTGATTACAAGCATGTGTCACCATTCCTAGCAGCAAACTACTTTTTATGTTTTCTTTCATTTTTACACATTTTATTTACTCATTTTCTATGTGTAGATGTTTGTGTACCACCCATGTGCCAAGTGCCTGCGGGAGCCAGAAGAGGGTGTTGGGTCCCCAGAGCTGGAGTTACAGGTTATGAGTTACAGGTGTGAGTGCTGAAATCAAATCAGAGTCCTCTAGAAGAACAGCCCTTGCCACTGAGCCATCTCTAGTGAGAATTCTGGAATCTTGGTTTATTTGAAAGCAACAGAAATAGTATAAAAATGTGCTTTCATTTTGATCTCAGGTGTAGGGATGTGACCGTGATTTGCCTGCTCTAGCAGAAGTATGGTTTTGCCAGCTGCAGATTGTGTGGCGTTTGAAATTTTGGGACCTTTCAGAGGGTGCATAAAGCTAGGGCCCCATAGGTGGGGTTGATTGTTGGTGGTTTAGGGAGGTTGGTTACGCTGTGTTAGTAGAAACAAAGGGAAAGAAATCAGATTCAGGGATATCTCTCCCTTCCCCTCCCCCTCCCCCTCCCTTCCTCCCTGCCCCTCTCCCTCTCCCTCTCTCTCCCCTCTCCCTCCCCTCCCCTCCCCTTTTCCTCTCCCCCTCTCTCCCCTCCCCCTCTCCTCCCCCCTCTCTCTTTCCCTTCCTCTCCCTAGACATCCATTGATCTCTGAGCCCCTGTATATGTGCACGCAGGTGCATATGGACACATGCACCTACCCACAGAACATATGTTTACACCAGAAAATGCCATCATAGTAGATACTAGCTGCCATTATAAGCAACACACAACGCTAGTATAGCTGATACAACAGCAAATGAGTTTCTGTTTCCCAGGGCCCAAACTTGAGGAAAACAACATTTACAAAAGTAAAATTAAAAATGTTGGAACTCGGAATGTTTTCCATAGAAAATAAGTGGTCTTCAGTTAGGGCGGAGTTCAGTGGGAGAATACAAGGCACCCAAGGCCATAGGTTCAGTTCCAATACCCACCTCTCCCCCCTCAAAAGGTCATAGAAAAAATATTAAATACACTAATTAGCTAGTTAATTAATTAATGTATGTGTGTGCGTGCCTGTTCATGCGCCACAACTCACTCATATGTGGAGGTCAAAGGACAACTTGTAGGAATTGGTTCTCTCCTACAATATGGGTTTCAGAGATTAAACTCAAACTCTCAAACCTAGTAACAAATGGGCTCTTCTCTCCTGAGCCAGCCTGCAGGCAAAGCAGTCATTTTATACTGCCAAAATTATTTAGACTCCTTAAGGAATCTAATTAAGAAGCCAAATTATTTAGACTCCTCAAGATTAATTATGGACTAATTAACAGTTAAAGCAAGACTTTTTGACTCGAGCAAAAGCAAAGTAACCATATGTCAGTAAGTATTGTTATTATCGTTTACTCATATCTGTTGTTGAGGGCCTGTTATGCTCTGTTCCATTCTCAGTCTTAAAGTAAGACTGGTAAAGAGACGCCCTGACAAAGCAGGAGGACGGAGTACACAGCACTTCTCTCAGTAGGGAAAATGGATGGGGACCACTAACAAATCCTCATTGCTGCAGGGACAGCTCTCTGCAGGGACAGCTCTCTGCAGGGCTGTCTTCTGAACTGTACCTTCTAGGTAGAACGGGGGTGGGAGGGTGGGGTTGGGGGGGGACTTGGACATGGGCTGGTGGAAGAGTGCAATTCAGGCAGAAGGAACAGCAAAAACATTTGAAGGGGAGGAGCAGAAGACATAATAAGGAAACAGCAAATGGTTCGGTTTCATTAGGACATAGGTGTGAGGCTCCCGAGATGTCAGCAGGTAAAGGTGCTGCCTGGCAAGCCTGACACCTTGGGTTTTAGTCCCAGGACACACATGGCGGGGTGAGAGAACTTCTGAAGGCTGAAGGCTGTGCTCTGTAGCATGTGTCTGCCCCGCCTCCACGAGTAGGGCCTGTGTGCGCATGCACATTTTATTTTACTTATTTTATTTTATCATTTTATTTTTTTGACATTTATATATTTATTTTTTGATATTTATATATTTATTTTTTATATTTAGATCTTTATTTATTTGATAGTTATGTCTTTATTTTATTTTATTTTTTGATATTTATATCTTTTTTATATTTATATCTTTTTTGATATTTATATCAACCTTTTCTTAATTGAAAAAATTATACAAATATGGATATAGTGTCTGATATCTACAGTGGTGGATCTCTGTAAGCTTGAGGCCAGCCTTGTCTACACAGTGAGTTGCAGGCCAGCCAGGACTATGCAGTGAGACTCGACAACGACAAGCAGTAACAAACAGAATGCAGGTGTCTGAAGAGAGTGAACGGTGGACATGGGAAGAGCTCTAACAGCATGAGAATACTTTTACATATCTCTTTCAGGATTCTATCCGAGCAGTCTTGGCAAACATGGACAGCCTGCAGCCCTTCGTTACAGAACACTTCATTGTGTTTCCCTGTATCCTTTCTTTCCTGGTCCTTCCCCACCGCTCCCCCAGAAGAGTGGAGCTTGATGTTTAAGTTAACCCCTATCTCATGTGGCCCAGGCTGGTCCTAGATCCACTTTCCAAGTGTTAAGTTACAAGTGTAACACCATGTAAAACGCCATGCCTGACATTTGGGCTTTTGAGGTAGCTAACAATGGCTGGTCTCACCATGTAGCCATGGCTGTCCTTCCCCTCAGTATGTTGTCAAGGGTAGCTTGGGATTCACAGTAATCTTCGTGCCTCAGGCTCCTGAGTGTTGTGATTATTGTCATGCAACACCACAGCTGGGTTTTCCCAGCTCTTAATGGTCCACAGGTGACACTGTAGACTCAAATGGAAGCAGTGAGACGGAAGACCGCTTAGAAGGTAGGTCAGAGAGGAGAGCTGGTGTCTCCGACTTCTCATGGTTTACAGGGACACATACTGGTCTCCTTCCTCAGGTCCTTAGCACCATCCTCAGATAAAAGCAAATGGGAGAGAGTTTCCCACCTGAAGTTTAAACATGGAGAAATCATCCTGACTCCCTACCCATTTGTGTTTACTCTCTACATAGAGATGAAATGCTTTGCTGAAAGTCTGCCTTCGGGTGAGTAATGATGAGAAAGAGGGGGATAACAAAGGACACTGTCAGGACTCTGAGCTGACCGCCCTGGAGCCGTCCGCCCCATGGGGCTCTAACCACACAGGACAGGCCCTGGAGCATTTCCTTCAAGCTTGGTTCAGTGCCCTGTGGCTTAGGCACAATTTTAAGTTATTAATCTGCCTGTGACGCCCTTGTGAATGGTGAAGAGACACACTAGCCTTGGGGATTGTATGTATAAGTATTGGTAGGTGGGAGTACATAGTGTGTCTGCAGAGTAATTGCTCAGTGCCAGATGCCCACGTAAACATTTAGTTTTGTTTTTGTTTGTGAGACAGGCACAAGGACATGAGTTTGAATCCCCGTTGCCTTTGGCCACATACATGTACCTGTAACTCTGACCTCTGACCAGGGACGAGGGTAGTGGGTGGGGAGTTGGCAGAGATGGGCAGGTTCTAGGAGCTCACTGGTGGCTGGCCAGCCTAGATGAAATGCTGAAGCACTGATTTAGTGAGAGATACCTCCTCAAGGGAATGAGATGGGGAACAGAGGATACCCAGGCTGTCAGAGAGTAAAATTGATCCTCCTTTGAAGAGCATTCTACTGAAGTACAACTGGAATCAACTCCACTTCATCATATAGGAAAGAGTTGTTCTGGAGCAAGGTAGGGCAGAAGCTCAAAGTCACTATTTGTTCAGGAAAGTTGTACCAGTCAAAAAAGGAAAGGGCTCAGGCAGAAATTTTATCTCAAGCCAGTTCCTAGAAATAAAATCCAGAAAGTCAGGTAAAATAGTCTTGCTCCATTATGACTTTCAAATTTTCCATTGTAGGGAAACCAACAGATGATATTCCTCTTGAGTTGGTAAGTTTTGCCTTTTCTATACAGAAATGAAAATTGTCTCTCTTGCTTCAGAAAAAGTGCTGTTCTTGTATCTTCTCTGCTCCTCTTGGTGCTCAGGTCCCACTGACTGTAAACGTGAGTCCATCTGTCCCCCTTCATCTAGATTTCAGAGGCAACGTCTCTGCAGAATGTCTTGCTGAAGTGGAGATGTTACAAGATGCCTTTGGTAGGCAGTCCTCTGTGCTAGGCCCTCTAAACTGTGAGCCGCTCTAGAAGAAGAGGGGATGGGCTGGAGAGATGACTCAGGGGTTAAGAACACTGACTGCTCTTCCAGGGGTCCTGAGTTCAACTCCCAGCACCCACACGGTGGCTCGCAACCATCTGTAATGGGAGCTGATGCCCTCTTCTGGTGTGTCTGAACACAGCTACAGTGTACTCATATATAAGAAGAAGAAGAAGAGAGGTCCAGGAGTCTGGTTTCTTCTCTGCAGGTCCTAGCTGAGAAGGAAGCAGAAGAAGCTACAATGAGGAAACGGAAACTCATGGAAGAGCCCAGCACCCCTAGCAGGCCAGGGCCACACAGGTCAGTGGTGGAGAGGCTTTGCCGCCTATTCTGTTTGTTGACTCTGCCCTTGAGCAGCTGCTTGCTTTGGAGGGTTCTTCAGTACCTTGCCCGCCCTAGGGGAAACTGAAGAAAGGAAATAAGTTGATAGTTTCTATTTCATTTGACCAGTCTCTCAGCAAAGTAAACTTGTTCTGTTCCTCAAGTTAGAGGCTAAACTGGAGTGTAGCTTGACAGAATGCTCACCGAACAGGCATGAGGCCCCAACATCAAAACAGGCTGGGAGGACACCATCAGATCTATAGAACTAAACTCAACATAGTGAGTATGTATGGTATTATGCAATAGAAATCACAAAACGTAGGAATTCTCAGAATATTATACAAAACAGAAGGGGGCTGAAGACATAGCTTGGTTGGTATGTTTTCATGCCGTGCAAGCCTAGGGCCTGAGCCTGGTCCCAGAGCCCCTGGGGCTGACAGGAATGGTGGCACAGGCTTATAGCTATAGTACTGGAGAGATGCAGTCAAGTGGACCCATGGGGCTCACTGGCTAGCCAGCCTAGCCTACTTGGCAAGCTCCAGGCCAGCAAGAGACCCCGTCTCATATAAAAAGTATACTTGAGG
The DNA here is from genome assembly GCF_011064425.1 of Rattus rattus. NCBI lineage: Eukaryota > Metazoa > Chordata > Mammalia > Rodentia > Muridae > Rattus > Rattus rattus. The sequence goes on along the minus strand of NC_046155.1, from coordinate 1,472,737 downwards.
AACAGCACTGGAGGTTGAAATTTGCCCTTCACATATGTGTGCATATGTGTCCATTCACACCCCTGTACCTGCATACCTGGACATACACGAACATACACATGCAAAGGACTCTGGAAAAATTAAAACGAACAAAATAGAATGTTTTATCCCATGAACAATTGGCTAAAATGTATTGTGTGCAAGCTCCTGTCTGTGTGGGGGTGCATTCCCGGCCTCAGCTCTCAGGGGCAGAGGCAGTAGAACGGCTCACTGCGAGAGGCCGGTCGGGATGCTGGAGACACTGTCTTAAGGTGTAGTGTGCATGAATTGTCAGAGGGAATGCGGCATATCCCAACATGCTGACATTGCTGCTGGAGAGGTTACTTGTGTCAGTGGAAGAATCAGTCGGTAAGACAGTTTAGTCATTCTTACCGTCCCAGGAAGGCCAGCCACCCGGAATAATCCAAGGTGGGGCTGCTCTCCAGCCTAAGGTGCTTTCATGTCAGTGAAAGTAGGTTACAAGGGTGACTGCCTTCTGTGTGGATGTCACATATCATCGACAGCCATGTGGAGCGTCGACAGCCATGTGGAGCAGAGCGTGGTCATATCTGAGGTGTAAAACTTGGTTTTATTTTTATTTAACTGATTTTCCTACAGAGATGAGGCCCCACATCTCCCCTGGGTTTTGATGTACAACTGAATATTTCATAGTTTGATACCTCTTTCCATCACATTTACTGTGTCTTAAACATGCCTTTAGATGTCTCCAATTGAAATTGTATTGTGAATTAAAGCAACCAAAGAAAATCTTGCCACACAATTTATCCTGCCAGCCAGGAGTAGTGTAAAAATAGCCAACTTGCTGAAATATTCATTTGGGCTACATTTGCTTGAATGTGGTGATGTTGCCACAGCCAATGACATTTCCTGGGCTTCCCTCCCCCACTTCAGGGCCAAGATGGAGACATGGAGTGAAGCTTCCAGCACTGAGAAGGCTCTGCAGGAGCGCAAGAGGGTAAGCATCAAGACGAGGCTTGGAGACTCTGGCGGCTCCTTCTCGGTTCCAGGCCGGCTCCTGTTACCTGCTGCTCGGTCCTGCTGCACACGGACTTGACTGAACTCATTCTTGGGTTTCACTCTCTGTAGAACAACATTCAACTGTTCTGCACTTGTCACTGTCCCCAAAGTAGTTGTATAATGAACACACCCTGGGTCTTTTGATGATGACAGTCTTCTCGACTTAACTGCTCATGTTTTATAACTTAAAAATAGGTCTGTATTGAATAGGCATGAAATCCGATGTAGAATCCTCACCATAGAAAATATTTTGCCTTAATCTACACTGGAGTTTGAGTCTGGGCCTGTCTCGTCTTTGCTGGTGAGGTGGGCACCTCTCAGCACTAGGCATTGGTAGGGGTGGAGGTGCCCGCCTATAACTCTAGCACTCTGGCCTAACCACACTGTGAGTTTCAGGTCAGCCAGGGCTGTAGAGTGACACTGGGGTGTGTGTTTGCTGTGAAGTGATGTCTTCAGGGCTGATGCATCAGTGCATTCATAACCCCACAGCAGGCGAGGTTAGCTGAATTAAAACCTAGGCAAGGTCTAGGCAGTATCATCCCTTCTTAAACTCAACCCCCAACTAAGGAAGGGCAGATCGTGAACTGCTGGGGGAAAGGGGAGCTATTTTATGCTGGAGTGTAGCCACTGGAAAGCTGCCTGTGACTCAGTAAATAACCCTACACACAAACCCTACACACAACCCTATACACCAAACCCTACACACAGACCCTACACACAAACCACACACAAATCCTACACACAGACCCTACAAAAACCCTACACATAAACCACACAGACCCTACCACAGACCCTACACACCCTACACACAGACCCTACACACAGACCCTACACACAGACCCTACACACAAACCATACACACAAACCCTACACACAAACCCTATACACCAAACCCTACACACAGACCCTATACACAGACCCTACACACAAACCATACACACAAACCCTACACACAGACCCTACACACAGACCCTACACATAGACCCTACACACAGACCATATACCCAAACCCTATACACAAAACCCTACACACAGACCCTACACACAAACCATACACACAAACCCTACACACAAACCCTATACACCAAACCCCACACACAGACCCTACACAAAAACCATACACACAAACCCCACACAAAACCCCATACAAAACCCTACACACAGACCCTACACACAAACCGTACAGACAAACCCTATACACCAAACCCTACACACAAACCCTACACACAGACCCTACACACAGACCATACACACAAACCCTACACACAAACTCTATACACCAAACCCCACACAAACCCTACACACAGACCCTACACACAAACCATACAGACAAACCATACACACAGACCCTACACACAAACTATACACCAAACCCTACACACAGACCCTACACACAAACCCTACACACAAACCCTATACACCAAACCCCACAAACCCTATACACCAAACCCCACACAAACCCTACACACAAACCGTACAGACAAACCCTATACACCAAACCCTACACACAAACCCTACACACAGACCCTACACACAGACCCTACACACAAACCCTACACACAAACCCTACACACAGACCCTACACACAGACCCTACACACAGACCCTACACACAAACCCTACACACAGACCCTACACACAAACCCTACACACAGACCCTACACACAGACCCTACACACAGACCCTACACACAGACCCTACACACAGACCCTACACACAGACCCTACACATAAAAAGGACATAAACACAGGAGCTGGATGTGCTGAGAAGAGTGAGGGGAAGAGGATGAGTGTGGGAGCAGGAGTAAGGCGATCAGATATAGTATTTGCACCGATAGAATGCTGAAAGAATACATTTTAAATTACTTTGTAAAAAATGCAGGAAGTTGGACATGGTGGCACATGCCTTCAATCTCAGCATTTAGGAATCAGAGGCAGGGTCTGCATTCTCTGATTCGCAGTCAGCCTGGTCTTTATGAGAGTTCCAGGCCAGCCAGGGCTACGTAGTAAGATCATGTCTCTAAAATAAACTGAGGGTTTGCAAGATGGCTCAGAGATGGGAACAGGGTTAGAAGATGGCCCAGTTTTGTGTCAGCTGCACAGACCACCGAGTGGTCCTAGGTCGAAAGCTGTTTCCTCTGCACTCCCAGCCTCTGGAAGTCAAGAAGAGGATTGAGAAAGTACAAGAGGGGTGCATGAAGCCTTGGAGAACAAAGTGCTCTACAAGCAAGGTAATTGCTATAAAGGAGCATTTCCCTCGCGCTACCCTCCGTACCTTCCTATTCTTAGTTTGACACATCATCTCCTGTAAGAACAGTACCCACAGCTTCTTACTCAACATAATTACCTTTTCATCTCAACTCGGGGCTTAGAGAGAAGCTGAGCAAAAGGAGCATGTTTATTGATTTTGACTCAACGCCCAAAGACAGCCTCCGTCGCTGCCCCTGTTCCCAGGGAAAGGATTTCTCCCAAATTAATGCAACCACAGTGACTGTCAGTGCAAGCCACTTGAGCTGGAAGAATTGAATTTGCTCCTATGGTTCAGTGCTCGGCATCCTCCCACCCCTTTGTGGAAAGTTTGGGTGAGAGGAACACATACAGCCAGAGAGGATTGTGCATGTCTGAACACATTGAAAAGCTTTAGCAGGGAATGCGTAAAAGAATACAGTACTTGTCTCATGAGACCTGTTTGGGGGCAAATAGGAAGGGAAGACCCTTTCTCTCTGTCCTTTTAGATTCCAGACCCAGAGGGCCAGACTGGGAAAGGGTTAAAAGATATTAGCAGATAAATGGCCCCATGTGGACCAGACTGCTCAGGGTATTCTCTCAGTGTGCTCCACTTGTAAGGAGGTCTGACTCTGAACTGTGCGTGGCTTTCAAGGTGTGACACCTTGCTGGCCTTCTTCAGTGGCACCACGGTCTTCCTCAGCCTGTCTTTCTGCCCCTCAGTCTGTGCCAGTATACTGCCTGCCAGGGAAGCAGCCTTTGTGAGAGGACTTTCCCTGCTTCCGGGATGAGCTTTGCTCTCTCTCTCTCTGACCACTAAGACCCAGCCCTCATAAATGCTGGACTCTTCAGTCATCTCTGCAGCAAGATTTAAGTCCAGAATCATAGTTTCCTTAAGTCTGTAAGAATTATCCTTTCAAGAAACTAGATCCAGGCCCTGGGAATCTTCCTTGCTGTCCAGGAGGTGAGAATGGCTTTCTTCCTCCTGTAGCTCTCTCGTCTGTGTAGGAACATGGGCATGCCCACTGTAGACATCAATTTGAAGGGTTGGTGAAAACACTCAGAAAGATCTACCATTCTAACTTGAAATGTATGCTTAGATTAGGGGCCAGTGCAACTTCCTAGGGACCTACTGCAACTGTCTCTCCAGCACTCTGTACTTCACCAGAAAGCAGCTCACCCAGAATAGCACCCATGTGCTGTACAGTCAGGCCTCAGGCTATGCTGGGTGAGGAGAGGCCAACTGGCAGACATTCCAAAGAAAATGTATGTTTGTTTCTGACCATCAGAGCGTTTACTAGAAATGTGGACCTGGAACCACGTTGTATGATATCCTCTTCAAGGTACAAATTTCTACAAAGAATTTCTACAAAGAGTGGCACACGGAGATTTAAGGCTGTGTTGTATCATGAAGGCATTTCCACAACTGAGGCTCCTTTGTCTGTGGTAACTCCAGCTTGTGTCAAGTTGACACATAAAACTAGCCAATAAACCATCCTAGTCTACAGAGTTTCAGGATAGCCAGGGCTACACAGAGAAACCCTATCTTGAGAAAACGAGAGAGAGACAGAGAGAGATTTTATCCTTGGTCTTTTTGTTTCGTTTTGTTTTATTCTACTCTGTTTTGTTTTGTTGTTTCAATAGAGCTGGGATGAAGACTCCCAGCAGGAACACCAGGATACCCCAGCCTCAGATTCCACTGCTGTCACAGAGCATGGTAAGTTGGGGAGCTTCTTGTTCGTTTTCTTTGTGTCAGGCTCTTGTGGTAGAGCCCAGGGTGGCTTCTAACTCTTGAGCCTTCTCTCGCCTTCCCCTCCTCAAAACTGAGATTACAGGCATGAGCCACCATACCCAGCCACCCCCTGCTTCTGACATTGAACTCAGTAGCCCAGAAATTCCAAAGCATTTCCTAATGAAGTGGAAGGTTTCAAAGGAAAGCTGGAAGGGACGTGGCCCCCTTTTCTGTGGGGCTGAAGGACTATTCTGGGAAGTGTGTTCTCTTCACCTGGGGCATCAGCGTTAAGATCGAAGGTGCAGCCGAGGCTGGAGCTGGAGTTCAGTTGGTAAAATACTGAATCCATTCGCATAAAGCCTCAGGGACAATCCCCAGCACCTCAGAAAACCAGACAAGGTACACACCTGCATCCTAGAGCTCCAATGGTTTACCAAAAACCAAGTTAGAGGCTGGCCTGGGTTGCATAAAATGTTGTCTCAAAAAATAAATAAACTGAAGGTATAGACAGATGCTCTGCCTGGTCTAGGAATGCCCAAAGAGGACTCCTTCCAGCAGTCCGAGCTTTCCTCTGAGTAAGGACACGGAGCGGGATGCAGTTATCCAGATGCAGGATGTGAGCCTGCGAATTACTGGACAAGTTGTGGCTTCCTGTGGAAACATGTCAGTTCTGGTGGACGGCCGAGACTTGAGCCGTATAAATATCTCAAACTTGACTTTGAAAATATGCCAAGGTCAGAATAGAATCTTGCTGAGCAGAGATGAAATTGGAAAGGTCAGAGCAAACATTTCACCTGACTCTAAAGAATTCTCGGTGTGTGCGGCTGCCCTGTGGTCTCCTCTTAGATCAAGGAGTCCGTGGGTCGGCGTCTCTTCCCTGCCTGAGTGTTTTCCTTACAGATGCTATGTTGGGGCATAGCCTGCCAGGGCTGGTTGTCCCTGCACTGGAACACGGCAATCCACCACCACTGAAAGAGCCAGCAGCCAGAGGCTTCTTGGGGTTTCTAAGGTAAGACAGAGTTGTTGCCATCAAACTGAAAAGCAGTCTCTGGGTTCAGTTGCTTCACTGGGTCTTGGAGGGGGAGAGAGTAGAGGAGGAGAATCTTCCTGTGCTTTATTTCTCAGTTCTTTCAGAGATAGATAACAGGAATGGAATTGAGAGTGAGGGCCCTGACTCAAAAGACTGGGTACTTTTTTTTTGGAGACAAGGTCTCACTACAGAACCCTGGCTGGCCTGCTCACAGAGATCCCTCTGCCTCCGCCTCCAGAGTGCGATGGAAGGTGTGCACCATCGTGCGGGGTGCCCTTCCCTGGAGACAGGGCCTCCCTTTGTAACCCCGCAGGTTTTAGCTTGGGCTGCTCTGCTGTCTGTTCATTTTTGCACAGTTCTTTCCACCCTGAGGTCCCCACATGAGACCTGTCTCACAAATGTCGATTGAGCAGAAACGTCTGTCTTTCTTGGGTCATTCCGATGATTTGGAGTCTAGAATGCGTTCACTCTCCGTCCAGATCTTGGTGTGTGTTCAGAATCCTTTCTGCAAAGAACACTGAGCAAATCTTTGTCTATCTCGATCTCAGCCATTCCGCTGCACTTCTCTCTCCTTTATTACCCTCTTCCGGGGATAATCTAATTTGGGTGCCTTCTCAGATGCTGTTTTGGACTTGGGTTTCCATTCAGTGGTTCCTTAGAGCAGAATGCCCTGGCTAATGAAGCACTAACGGGAAGGAGGGAGAAAGGAGCCACCCCCCAGCCTCAGAGCCCTCTGCTTGCACCCTGCAGCGCCCTCTTCCCGTTTCGGTACTTCTTCAGGAAGAGCACTCAGTGAGCCCTCCAGGCACACAGCACGGGGCACGGGTCAGCATAGGAAAGAAGATGTCCCCTCTCAGTGACTCCTCCTCTGCTGTGCCACACCGCCTTTGCTTCTGTTTTCTTTTTGTCTTCTGCTTATTTTGAGACAAGTGTTACTGTGACATAGCCCAGGCTGGCTTCAAGTCTGTGTCTCGGCTCCCACGTGCCGTCCTTTTCTCCCAACCCCTGGTCATGGGGATGCTGGCACCAGACCACCGGGTCCTCGTGTGAGTTTATCCTGTTGTTTGCCTTTGGTTTTTCTATTTAAAACACTAAGAAGAAGGCTGGAGAGATGTAAGTACGATGCTATTGCAGAGGACCTGAGCTTGGTTCTCAGGACTCACATCAAGCAACCTACAGCGGCCTGCAGCTCCAGCTCTATCAGGACCTTCTTCTGGCCTCTGCAGAACCTTGTGCACCCCAGCCCCCTGCCCCATAATTGGAAAAGCAAAACAAAACAATGCTAAGAAGGGCCAGCAAGGTGTCCCAATGGGTAAAGCACCTGCACCCAAACCTCATCACCCGACTCCAACCGCCATATACGCACCATGGCTTGCACACCACACAAAATAAGATGTAATTGTATTAAAAGTTCTAAGATAAATAAATAAATAAAACACTAAAGAATTCTACTGCCCTAAGGTTTAAGTCTTCTGTCTCTCGTACATAGGATTCTAATGCCTGTTAGGTAACAGGATAACTGCTCATGATGGACCATTGGTTGAACTTGGTGAACCAGAGCATAAGAGAGAACAGGGGAGCAGTCAGGGCCTCCCCCAAACCCCCATCTCATGTTGTTGCTTAGTGAACCACATGAGATGTATACCTGCTCTCAGCTCTTAGTTCTTAACTAGGAGTCAGGGAATAAGGTCACACAAGGTTCACTGGCCTGAGTCCCACTCCACTGCCCCCAGCAAACTATCCCGTCCTCATTTGGGACACAAAGGATAGTGCTCCCTAAGGTACCTCGACAGGAGCACAGCCAGTGCTGGTTAGGGCCCTGGAAAAGGCCAAGGTTCCCAAACCCTTTCTTCACCCAAGAGCCATCTAGAGACCCATCATGGGCTTATGTGACCTCAAAGAGCCAAAAGAATAATTGTTGGAAATTTAGGAAAACCCATTTTAGCTTTTCAACTTAGTAAAGCCCAATATTAGGATGGACTACCCCAGTCTTTAAAGACCACTTGTCTGTCACATGCCACAAGGTTCCTAATGGGAAGCCAGGGTCTAAAGTGCTGATTCCTCTGAGTCCCTTTGCTTGGTTATCTCTCCCTTTGATAAGGAAAAGAAATAGGGTGTTGGGGGAGGGGGGCAAGCAACCCAGGACCTGGGGCCTGAGCAGGGGACACCAAAAGCAAGGGTGTAGGGATGAGGGACGAGCAACATGGGTGGTACCAGTTTCTCCAGACCCTGCTCACTACATCTGTCCTACAATCCTGAGGAGAACTTCACTCTAAAGCCTGAAGAGCTGAGTGCCCATGCTGGCTGGGAGTGGCTAACATCGGGACCTCGGCTGCCCTTTGTATCTGGAAAGTGAGAGGTAGGGTTTGAAGACTCTGAGGAACTCTCAAGCTCTGGCAGCTGTGGGCTGGTTAGGGCTAAGAGGGGCTGCCTGCAATCACTGAAGACCTTTGGTCTGGGTACTTCTTCATTCAGCTTCCAGCTGATGTTGACTAAGGTTTTTGTTATTGTTTGCTTGTGTTCTGGTGCCAAAAATGGATGGAACCCAGAACCCCAAGCTTCCTGGCAAGTGTTCTGCCATGGAACCACACCCGCAGTCCTCAACATGTCACATTCTTGTCTCAGGTGTCACTTAGCACCATGGATAGATACTATGATATGAGAATGTGACTCTTAAAGGGAGCCTTTCCTCTCTAAGCAGAGTCAGACTCAACGGAGCCACTGAGCTTGGAGTCTAGCTGGGCTTGTATGTAGGCTGGTCCCTGCTATCCCAGGGACTAGCGAGGCTTTCTAGCTCAGACTCTACCCTGCAGCTGGCCATGTCATGATTGAGCACTCCCAGGACTCTAGGAGACTGAAATGGACCTTCCCTCGTCCCCCACCACACAGCTTAGGTGCCCTCACTAGTGGGGCGCCTTGAACAAAAGAATCTCATTCTTGGATTGGGGATGTAACTCCACTGGTAGAGGGCCTCCTTAGCATGTATGAGGCTCTGGGTTCGACCCCAGAATAGCATGAACTGAATATGGCGGCTCGAGCCTCTGATTCCAGGACTTAGGAGGTGGAGGCAGGAGGATCAAGTTCAAGGTTGCCTCTGGGATACGTGAGATTCTTTTAAGAAAAAAGTTGATTTTCAATCCCATTCCTTTGCAATCACGAAAAGACAGATTGGCAACAGGGCTGAGGGTAGCAGGTTTAAGACAGAGAATGGCTGATCAGGTAAGAGTCCTGCCCAAGCTCACAGAGGGTGAAGAAAACCCAGCTGCCCACACGACACAACGGGCCACCCCTGGGCCTGCCTCACCCCCTCTAGGATTCAACAGTAGACAGCCTAATGGGAAGGGAAATGTCTGCAGACTGCATTCTGAAGAAACCCCAGGTCCTGATCTCCAGGTGGGACTGTACAGAGGCTTCAGGCTAGGAGGGGCCTGAAAGCTGATATCTAGGAGGGCGGGGCTCTAAAACACCAGCAAATAAAAGCCGGGAGAGCCAGCACCAGTTTGGAGACCAGCAGGAGGCACCTGGAGTCTACAGTTCCTGTCGGACTGGTAAACTGCTGGAGCCAGGCTGGTGGAGCTAGGGAGGGAGGGGCGCTGGGCCAGGGCCTTGTAGGCCGAAGTGGCCAGGGTTGGTATGTACCCCAGCCATGAGAGACATCCCAGGGGACAGTGCATAGAAGGATGGCATACACACAAGTGGCTGCTCACTGCCTTCCAGAGTAGCTGAGGCAAGGAAGCAAGCACCCCACACATTCCCACCCAAGGCAGAGAGGATCAACAGTGCCACCCAGGCACACCTCACCAGTCGGAAGACCCAGAAGCCTGGCTTGCGGGGGGAGAGACACAACTGCAAAGACTTCCCTTCCCACCCACTCCTTTTCAGATGCCCATGGCACCACGAGTCTTGCTCTTCTGCCTGCTGGGCCTGGCAGTCACTGAAGGGCATGGCCTGGAGGCAGCCGTCCCAATCCCAGGCTGCCACTTGCACCGTGAGTAACTCTGCTAGGACAGTGGATGGGGGTGGGGGTTGGAGGGTATATGGGGGTTGGAGGGATGGAGGGAGTGGGTAGCTGCAGACAGGAAGCACAGGTGACCAGGCCAGCACAGCCTTCACAGACTGCTTTTTGTCTCCTTCTAGCCTTTAACGTGACAGTGCGAAGTGATCGCCACGGCACCTGCCAGGGCTCCCACGTGGCACAGGCGTGTGTAGGACACTGTGAGTCTAGTGCTTTCCCTTCTCGGTACTCTGTGCTGGTTGCCAGTGGCTATCGACACAACATCACCTCTGTCTCTCAGTGCTGTACCATCAGCAGCCTTAAAAAGGTAAGGGGCCTGACCCCGTGGGGGCATGAGGGTGGGGGCCCAGGGTGGAAAGGAATGGGAACAAACTTGGGTCCTCCCCCCACAGGTGAGGGTGTGGCTGCACTGCGTGGGGAACCAGCGTGGGGAGCTCGAGATCTTCACGGCTAGGGCCTGCCAGTGTGATATGTGCCGTCTCTCCCGCTACTAGGCCCCGAAGGGCTCAGGCCTCCAGTCCTGCCACTGATAGGTCGTGCTTCTCTGAGACCAGCCCTCTTTGGAGTCTGAAGATGGGGCTTCGCCTCTGTTTACCTGGCCTCCTCAGCAGTCTCACTGCTGCTTTCTCCTTCGCCCCTATCCTCAATAAAGCAGGCAGTACTTGAGTTTCGCTCTTTATTAAGTCTGCCCCCTAGCCAGGTGAAGGGAGCAGACCATGATTACTGTGACCCCCCCTCACCCCAGGACAATGTGACTCTCTTCTTGCCTGTGCCCTCACCCCTCCCCCTGCCCAATAAATAAAAAGGGGATAAGGAAGTTCAGGGCAAGGGGGAGGAGAGGAAGATGTCCCTGGACAATGTCTTGTTGAAGGTGAGCTGGGCAGAATAAATAGACTGTGCCCCCATGGTGAGGATGAGGAAGGACCTGGCCAGACCAAGGCAGGCCAAGCCAGGTGCTGAGTGTCCATGGCCCAAGCCAGGAGCAGGGGGAGAAGCCCAGCTGCCGCCTGGAGCCTAGCTGTGTAGGGCAGGGGAGGATCCCCGATGGCAGCTTCCCAGTCGCAGACTTGCCCTGGTCTAGTCTTGCCAGAATCTTGCCACAAGGGCCTGAGAGTTCTGCTGCCAAGACTACCATCTTGCCTTCTGGTCTCCCCTCCATGAAAGCTGTTCCCATGGGGCTGGTAGGGAGTCCTAGAGCCACGCTGGCAAGGCCACGGGGAGGCATGGGCCTCCCTGGGCCCCTGGGCAGAAGGGATGGAGGGGCTGATAGCTCTGGGTCTAGCTTCTCCTGTTCTAGATTTATCTAGCTCTGACCCCCACTGGCAGCCACCTGGGGCGTAGGCCTTGGGACAGGGGCTTCCTTGGCCCCTTGGGTCCCCTGTAGCCGGCGTAACCGCAGTTCCTCCAAGCCTCGCCAAAGTTCCTGCCGCTCCTGGGCCTTCTGCTGCTCCCTGGGGAGAGAGGGTGAGGCAGCTCTTCCTCTTCTGGCAGCTTCACTGCCACCCCACTATAAAGTGATTAGGACTCTGTGGGGAACCCTCGGCTTAGAGAAGAGGAGAGGAGAGGGCAAGCTGGGTCTTGAGCTGTCCTGACTGAGGCGCTGGTACAGGGTCAGAGCAGCCAGTGGGCATGGGTACTGAAAAGAATGGCTGGGGTGTACTCGTACAGGACAGACACAGGATGCGGCTGAGCACCCTGGGAGGGGTCCTCTTCATTCTCCCCACAGCCTAAGGGTCTGATTCCTTCTTATTTCTCTGTCCCTCCCCAGTGGCTAGCCTCCTGCCCGGTACTCACTGCTGTTTTTCTAGCTTGTAGGAGGCTGTAAGCTCATCAAACAGCTTCCCATTCATCTCCATGAAAGTCTTGAGCACGTTGTAGATCAGGGACACGATGGTTCTGACATAGCAAGGAGAGGTGTGAGGAGATTCATGAAACACCACTCTGCTTGCATCCGGTCCCAGAACACTGTCCATCCATGTCCCTGCTTTTACCTCCCTTTGACATCCCAACATTTGCTCAGGGGCTGGACTAGTTGTGGTGTCTGTCTCCAAAGGGTGGGAAAGCTTGGGCACTCACTGATTCCAGTGCTCCTTGGACACTTGGTAGAGGGTCCCAAATACCGCAGGCAGCACAGTGTGGCAGTTGTCCTCAATGAGGCTCAGGATGTACTCATTGTTCCAGAAATACAGAGCCCGCTCTGCAACCTGAGCGGGTGAAGCAGGGAGAGGGCCTAGTCGTGGCTTTTGGGTGTGCAAGGTCTGCTTTTTCTCTTTAGCCTCAAACCCAGAACCCCTAACCTCCACACCCCATCCTGAGGGCTTATCTGACCCACTGGAGAAAGAAGTGGAGGGAGAAAAAACCCTGGCTTTACAGGCAACGTGGGCAGCCCTGCTCCTCCAGAGCCCACTGCGTGTGCACAGCCCCGCAAGGCATTCCGCTTCTAAGGCTCGGCTATCTGCTGAGGGAATGGGGTAAGAACACCCATCTATCTCCACCACCCTGTACTTCAAGGTGTTTTAAAAGTGAAATCCTAGAGCCATCATGAGGAAGAACAAACTTCCACCAGGTTATGACTCCTAGGGATGGGAGTAAGTATAGAATAGCATGGGGAACGAAACCTCCTGGCCAGAAATTGGGGACCAGTGAAGTCTAAAGTCAGCGAGAAAAGAGGAGAGGGGCCCACAACTGCAGCCCACGTTGGGTCCGTTTCCCTGGTTTACAACTATGAGCTCTTGTTCCTCTCAATAGGAAATGTTGGCCCATTTTATATTCAGGGAAACCCACTTAGACTCAGACAAGTGTAAGGCCTCTCAGCCAGTGGAATACATATCTAGGTCTGGCCCTAGGACTCATGACCCTAAGGCCATCATCTCCCTGTTACCAGACCTAGGGCTGAAAGAGAACTGAGGTGAGAAGGGGGTTATGTTAGGGTAGCTGAGAATCCTTGCCAGGCTCCGCCCCTGCCCTGATCCCACCCCACCCCCCTTTTGTCATATACCTGGAAATGGGGGCTGGAGACACAGCGAGCCACCTGCTTGAAGAGCGGCTCCTGGATCTTCACAAACTGGGAGGGCTCAATGACATCGAGAATCTCTTCCATCTCCCCCAGGAACATCACCTGGGGAGAGGGCAGGGCAGCAGCTCGCATTCCCTGCGTACACGCCTGCTCGCCTTCTGGAAGCCGAGCCCTCCCCACTACTGTCGGGGTTGTGAGAACCCTTCATACCTCCTTCTGGGTGCAGGTTTTAGGCCAGTATTTGAGAAGCCCCCGGATAACCTAGAGGGTGGAGAAGAAGTCAGACCTGAAGAGCGAGGGGCCCACCTTCCCTCCAAGGCACTCACATGCTCTGTCAAGGTCGCATCCTTCTCCAGGAACTGCACCACACAGTATGCCAGCTGCGGGGCCAGGGTGGAAAGAAGTAGCCAAGGTCAGGAAGGGCCAGGAGCCAAGAACCAGCTGCCCAGGACAGCGTGCCAGGCATCTATCTGCTCATTACTGCCTTCACACGCTTGTTCACTGAGCACTCACTGCTGCTCTGGACCTACAAGGCACCCGGCTCTGAGTGCTAGAGACTCACAGAGCTGGTGTGTGAGGCCAGCTCTCAGGTAGAGGACACTGAATGAGTAGAGACTCGGGGGTGAGAGAGGATCAGTAAGTGTCAACTTGACTTCCTGGCCCCACAGGCAGCCCTGCGTGTCAGCAAATGCTGCTGCTGCTGCTGCTGCTGTTGCAAGGCCAGGCCTGGGCTCACCTGAGCATGAAAGACAGACAGTGACTTGACAGAGTGCAAGGGGATGAGGACTCGAACCAGGAACTGTTTGTGCTCAGTCTTCAGGGGCAGCGCAAAGCCATTGATGATGCTTTGGAGTGGACAGAAGAGAGGAGCAGAGCTCAGCCAAGCAGGCCCCCAGTCCCTCCCACCAGAAACCCCAGGCCCAGCCAAAGCCCAAGGAGAATTACCTTCCTAAGATCTCTAACAGCTCAGCCACACCATTGAAGTGCTCCAGCTCATAGATGAACCTGCGGGAGAAGAGATAGATCTGGAGGGTGGGAGCTTTGGGACAGGTCCAGCTCCCCGTCACCCTTCCTGCCAACAGTTCTGACTCATCTCACACAGCTGTCCAACTTTCCCCACGGGAGTGCTCCCTTCCTGGTGCCCCAAAACAGCGCCCATTGAGTCCACACCCACATGGAAAGACCCAAAATGTCTTTCTCAGACCAGGCATCTCAGCCACTGTCAGCCCCAGTCTCTCTTCCTGGAGACAGCCCCAGCTCACTTCTTCAGGTCCCTAGCACTCCTTACCTGGTGCCCAGCCAGCCAGCAGGCACCTAGCCTAGGACTTTCAACTTCCACGCAAAGGCAAACACCTCTACCCCCGAGGAGACAGGGCCGAGGAAAGCCATTACAGAGATGAAGTTGAGACTCCGTAGCTAAAGGCTACTCACCTCAAAGTTAATAAGTGGGGGAGTAATGGACTCTGAGCCTCTCTGTTTTATCACTAGAAACAACAGCTAATGTTTCAGAGGCCCCACCTCAGGCCAGGAGCTATGCCAGGGGTTTTGGAGGCTCCACATTAGCACAGGCAGTGTGCCCACTTCAAAGGATGAAGCAAGAGCAGAACCTCAAGGGGTTGCCCAAGTTCACCAAAACACTGGAACCAAACTCAAATATAGAGCCATGGTCTCAACTACAAGGTCACAGGGACTCCCCATGTCCAGTGGATATGGTGTTCGGAACATGCTCAGAAAGGAAGAACAGCCTATAGGTGATTATAGGCCAGACTGGTAAAGATTAGATCAAGCTCCTACATCCCTGCAGGCTGCCTTGGTTCCTCTAAACTACGTAACTATCTTCCTATAGTATTCTCACTTGGCCTCTATTTTCTCATCTGTAAATGGGAATAAATACTTATTCTCTGCAGGTTTCACAGGCTCCCTATAATGAATACTACGTTGCACACCCAGAACTTGATAAACATACACCCCCGGAGGCCCAGCAGGTCCCTTCTTCCCCGCCTCCCTCCCAGATCTCTGCTGGGCAGGCAGGGCAACGCACCGGAGGAAGATGTGGTTGCACTGTTTGCGGATGTAGGCCCGGAGACCCAGGAACTTGCCGTATACCCGATGCAAGATGGTCTTGAGGTACTCACGTTCCCGGGGGTCCTCGCTGTCAAATAGCTCCAGGAGCTGCAGGACCCAGGGTCAGGGTAAGATAAAGCCAGATGTCAAGCTGTTTTCCCCCATCCTATCCCATGTCCCTTAGATAGCCTGTGCCTGCTGTATGGTGCCACCCCGCCTGGGCTCCCCAAGTCACCATCAGGACAAACTTTTGATCCACGTATCTCTTGGCCACAGAGGGCTGGAAATCTGGACTCTCCAAGAACCGCAGGAAAAACTCATATACCAGCTGGGGGTGGGAGACAGAGCAAGGAGTGAGTTTAGCTACAGCCTTTCTACTTCCCTTACCCTGCAGTTCTCGGCCAACAGTCAGGGTCTCCCCTGTCATCCAATCTACTCTGAAAAGCAGCCCCTGCTCCCCAGCCCTTCATACCTGTAGATGTGGCCACGAAGGCTCAAGGTTGGGCTCATCTTCTTCAGGGTCAAATTCAGGGTTCTCGCTGGGTGGCAGGGTCCGGAAGATATTTACTGATATCTGGTAGAGGAAGGGTTGGGGGGAGTTGAAGGATGAGACCACAGAAGCAGACGTTTGGGGAACTCTTAAAGCTCCCTCTATCCCAAGCAGGTAATGAGTTTGTGGCCTTCCTGCTCAGCCTTCTAAGTAACTAGGATTGCCAGTATGCAATCAGGTTACCCACTTATTTTGTTTGTTTTTTGTTTGTGGGGACAGGATTTTATCTGTGTAACAGAGCTCTGGCGATCCTGGAACTCTCTCTGTAGACCAGGCTAGCCTTGAACTCAGATATCCACCTGTTTCCACCTCCAAGTATTGGCATTAAAGGTGTGCGTGCCACCACTGCCTACCATGGCCAAGCACTTTCTAAGTACAGTGAGGACATGGGGATTGAACTTGAGGCCTTACGCTGAGTTTTACCACCAGTCCTCATTCAATTCTCCTGGACTGACCTACTTCCCAGCAAGGAACTCATTCCTCTGGGCCATCTTCATCTAAACACCAAGTTCATACAAGCCCTACGCCAAGGGCTGGAGACCCAAGGGTGGCTTGACACATCCGTACGTGGATGTGATTCAGCGGTGATGGAAAGGTTGTAAGCAGTGAAATCCCCAGGCATTCAGAGCCAAGGCGTTTCTGGCCAGACTGTGAGAGAGAGCTGCACAAAACAGCCCATGCCTTAATCAGACCATGGAAGACAAGTGGCCTGGAGGACAGCTACCCTAGGTTCATCTCACTAAGTATAGGGACAACAGGGAAAGGAGATCCTGAGAGGGTACTGGGAGGCAGCAGTGGGACTCAATAGAAACAGAAGCAAGACCTCTGAGGCCAAACTGAAGGGTGTACGTTAATTCTTCCCACCGGGGTCGAGAGGTAGATTAATAGGGTACCCGAGGCTGGCCAGTGCTTACCATGCGGATGATGTCTGGGTAGACAGGCTCAATGAGGACCCCCCGGGTGCTCCCCACACATTCCACAAGTTCATTGAGGGCTGCACGCTTCACCTCCTTGCCCTTGAGGTCAGCCACACAGTCCAAGAAGTCAAACATCACCCCGCATTGGGCCAGTTTCCGGCTTAGCAACTCATGTAACTCAGAGGCTGGCACATCTGGGGAGAGGGACAGGGAGACTGCCTGGATCAAGCTGTCACTCTGGACAGGGGTGGAACTCCTCATCCCTCGGGATGACTTTCCAGGAAGCCTCAGCTGCCACCATACAAGGTACTGTGGTACAGCAGGCAAACAATTCTAGTCCTATCCTTCACTCCTGGGAAGCTGAGGGTAGGAAAGTGGTCTTCTCTTCTAATCCAGGAGCAGAGACCTCATGATTTTAAAGCAAGATCACAAACCCTGAATATGCAGGCACGGCTCCCAACAGCCACTACCTCCCCTCTGCACATGGATCTGTGAACCAAACGTAGAAAGCGGGCAGGAGTGAAGTTGGGGGTGGGGGGCACGTGGTGATCACAGGGAATCATGCCAAGCACCTACCCAGGACCTAGGCAGCTGGCTGGACTGATAGTAGCCTCCTGAAACCTAGGCTGTGTGCCCCACCCTTGGCCCTTGCCTGCCCCTGGCACCACTTCAAGATGCCCCACCTCCAGAGATGACAGGCCAGTCAGGCCATGCGTCAGCAGAGGCCTGGAGACTGGGGGGTCAGTTCCAGCGGAGTTCCTGGCCTAAGAGAGTATCCAAACTCTACCTGACAGCTGCTTCTCCTTTGGTCCTCCCCCACCTTGCTTCCTTCTGGGCTTAGGTACCCTGGCAACCAACAACAGCTCACCTTTGAGCAGGGGCAGTGGAGTGAGCTCTTGCTGGTTGCTCTGATAGCGGAACTGAGAAGAGCTGTGTGAGCGACGGGGCCGGGCCCTGCGGAGGGACCGGCGGGAGAAGCCATCCACCTTGTCTGGTGGTGGCACTGGAGACAGCCCCGGGGAGGAGGGGCTTGTGGGGGTGCTCGCAGGGGGCAGCTTCGTCTCCATGGCCAGAGGGCAGCACGTCAATCTTTCAGAGCCCAAGGGGCTCCTTGTGGGTCTGGAGTAAGCTGAATGAGACCACACACACTAACTGGGACCCATCCTGTCCAGCGTGTTGGGGGGTGGGGGTGAAGACCACAGTCCTGACCCCCCCAGGGCCTCTGGCAACTGCCCAGTCCTGGGGGGGCAGGCAAAGTAGAAAGGCAATGGCTCAGGTCTTTCCTGGAGGTCCAGAAGAGTCCAGTCTGGGTTCCCACGCTGGCTCTTCTGAAAAGTCAGGTTAGAAAGGTCAGCAGGAGAGACACAGAGAGCAAGCAGGTCGGTTCTTTCCAAAGACAGCCCGCGCGTGCTGCAGTTACTCCTTCACTTCTTTTCCCTCCTTCCCTTGCTAGACCCCAAAACAAGGGTGCAATCATGGCCCTCCCTTCTTCCAGACCCAAGCTCTAGAGTAGCCCCTCCCCAAATACGGCCTATGGCTTCTACTCCGGATAGGGACTCTGTTTAGCATCTCCAGCTCCTTACAGCAGTGTGACTCTCCAGCTCCACTAATGTCTCCCGTCCCGGTGCATTCACCCAAAAAATATGGGTCCTGCTCTCGTGCGCCCGCTTTTAGCACCTCTAGCATCCCTCCCCATATCCCGCTCCTTCCTGCTCTCCAAACCTCAATGTGGTATTGGGGTACACACTCACTCCTCAGAAATCCAGACTTTGGTCGCCGACCCTAGAGGTTGCCTTGATGGAGGAGACGACGGTTCAAGGGTCCTTAGCGGTGGTTCCGCCGCTCGGGGCGCTGGGGCTGGGCGGCGGCGCTCCTGGGTTCGCTCCCAGGCTCTGGGGGTGCTGGAGCATGCCCCCAGCTCAGCCCCAAAAGGGGTCGGGCGCTCGATGGGCTCTGGGCTGGGCCCTGGCAGCACGCGACCCTCGGCAGAAATCTCTGGACTCAGATCCGCGCGGTGCAGCGCAGCGGGAGCCCCGGCTCGCTGCGCACCGGCACCCGCCGCCCAGCTGCTCAGGATGACATCAAGTCACCTCCCCCCTCCCGGCCCTCACCTCCCTCCACTAGGGGGGGCTGCGTCAGGGAAGACTCAGGGCCGCTGGGAAATGTAGTCCCCACTCTGCTTAAAGAAAGCGACAGAACCTTACGGGTAACCTCAGAGCAAGGGGGAGAAACACCGCAAGACAAAGCTGAGGATTTTAAAACCTGCAAGCAAAGTGGGACAGACCCAGCTCAGAACTGGACTCCAGAATTCTGGAAGGAACACTGTGTAGGGAAAAAAGAGGAC
The DNA here is from genome assembly GCF_011064425.1 of Rattus rattus. Lineage (NCBI taxonomy): Eukaryota > Metazoa > Chordata > Mammalia > Rodentia > Muridae > Rattus > Rattus rattus. The sequence continues at coordinate 1,453,789 of NC_046155.1, read as the reverse complement.
TCTGGTGTTGGAATCTGCTAATGCCAGGACTGCAGCAGGACAGAGGCCTAGAATGATGTACCAGGCCCAAAATTTGGTCTGAGCCACTGTGCCTCAGCCTATTCCCACAAGAGCCTCATACTCAGCCCAGAATGAAGCTGGACACTTACAAAAACCCCTTGAATCCGGCATTGGAGGGGTTAATAGTCTGCTTTGCGTTAGCGCCTGCTGGGAGGGGTGTGGCTCACTAGAGGCTCCTGGGAAATGCAGTCCATTCTCCCGGCCTGCAGTGCCCCTCCTGTCACTTACTGTCTGTGGTGACATCATGGTCTGTAGTTTAAAGGGACATCCCTGTGATGCCAAAGCAAGGAGGGCAAAAGGCGCTTGCCCCTGGAGCTGCCCCCATCCTAAGGCACAGAACCTCCCGCTTCCTCTGGCCCCAAGATGTGCCCTGGAGAGTGGGGAGTTCTTGATCAAAACCCCATTGCTGGGTATGAAAGTCTCAGCTGTATTCCAAGAGTTTGGCATTCTGGCCAAAAGTTCCCAACCTGCAGTCCTGAACTCCAACACTCTATTCCCTACAGTAACTGTGAGATCTTTACCCCGAAGTTTTACCTGGGTGACAAACTAGTCCGTGCTGAGCATGGAGAGAGAGAGAGAGAGAGAGAGAGAGAGAGAGAGAGAGAGAGAGAGAGAGAGAGAGAGAGAGAGAGAGAGAGAGAGAGGTTGGGGAGAGGGGTGAGCTTGAGGGGGGGATTGGGGTGCAACTCACCCATTTATGGACCCTGGTGATCACTTGTAGAGCAACAAACGCAAGGCCTGTATTGAGGACACCGTTCAGTCGGCCTAGAATCTAGCACCTCAGTCATGGATACCCAGAGACAGTTCTCCCTTTGCTCAGAAATGGCAGATCCTGACTTCCTGTTTTGGTCTGCTCTTCATCTGCCAGACAGAACAGAAACCTCTAAACTACTACTTGACCCACCTCCAAGGCTCAGACATGGCTTCCCTCTCCTTACTCCCTACGAGTAAGCTGGGGAAGCCAGACCCACAGAGCCTCTTACCACCAGACCAGGACCCAGGACTAAGACAGGAGGAATGCCTTGCCTATGACAATATCGTGCCCTCCAGACTCTCTGGGCTGCAGTTTTCAGGTCGGGCTGTCTGAAGACAACTGGCCGTGCCTGGCAGGGGCCTAGATGATGCAGGAAATAAAACTAGTGGAAGAAGTGGCTTTGGGATTCTTCACTTTTGATGCTGAGGATGACAGGTGACGCCTCACACAGGCTGAGCAAAAGCTCTACTACTGAGCTACATCCCTTGCCTCAGAAGTAGAATTTAAATTAACTTTCAACAGACATTGAAAGATAAAGGGGTCAGGCTAAAACGTCTTTTCTTACTATTTTTAAACTTGAGGGAGGGGTTGGTTTTGTTTGTTTGTTTGTTTGTTTTTTCCTTTTTTCTTTTTTTTCGGAGCTGGGGACCGAACCCAGGGCCTTGTGCTTGCTAGGCAAGCGCTCTACCACTGAGCTAAATCCCCAATCCTTGTTTGTTTTTTTAAGACAGGGTTTCTCTATGAAGCCCTGACTGTCCTGGAACTTTCTCTGTAGACCAGCCTGACCCCCGAACTCAGAAGTCCACCTGCCTTTGCCTCCCAAGTGCTGGGAATAAAGGTGTGTGGCACAATGCCCACTTCTTTGTAAACTCCTGTTCTTAGCAAAGTTTCATTATATTTATTTATATCTCTCTGTACGCCTGCGATCCTATGTCATCCTCGCTCTCCTGGGACTCACTGCTTGAAATTTGTGAGGGAATCCTCCTAATTTTGGCCATTCTTTACAATTTTGAGATAAATGGTGGAGATTGGACCTCATTATTGAGAACAGGCTGGTCTCAAACTCACTGAGATCTGATTTGTTTCTGTCCCCAGTGCAGGGATTAAAGGTCTAATGTGCCACAACCATGTCCTGTATACATACTTAAATAATTTGTATTTTTTTGAGCCAGGGTTTCTTTATGTAGCCCTGGCTTTTCCTGGAAGTCCCTATGTAGGCCAGGCCAGCCTGGAGTCCACAGAACCTTTCTCTGATTACCAAGTGCTGAGATTAAAGGTGCAGGACAGCCAGTTTGGTAGCCCAGGCTTACCTAAAGCTCACAATGTAGCCCAGGCTGGTTGATTGACAGCCAATCCTCTGCTTCGCTTTCTCAGTTGCTGGGCTTGCAGATGTGAGCTACTACATTACATTATTAGTAGTAATTAATTTTTTTACCTTATTTATTTATAATTAATGTTTGTTTGTTTGTTTATAAATGGTCTCGGGTAGCCCAGACAGGCCTTAGCCTTTTTACGTTGCAGAAGGTAACTTTTAATTGATCCTTCTGCCTCCACTTCCCATGATTACAAATTAGCCATCACCAAGCCCAAATTATGCCAGGGGTCAAACCCAGGGCTTCACATGCTCAGCAAGTGCTTTACCAACTGAGCCACATCCCTAGCCCTAATCTTGTCCAATGGTTACTATTATTGATTAAGTACACAACTGATGAATACAGGACTACCCAAGCCTGCCAAGGACAGATAGATCTCTCGATTCAGTCCATAAACATTTTCAAAATGGCTACTGCCGTCAATCTATCTCTTTGAATGGGGCCTCACAAAGTTTCTCACTTCTCTCGGAGGCTCTCTAAAGGCCCTACTACATACTGAGCTGCCATGATGCCATTGTAACAGAAAGGTGGAAGATGTGACCATAAAGAAGGCAAATCAAACAAACAAACAAAAAACCCCAAACAGCAATAAATAACTAACAAACAAACGAATGAATGAATGAATGAATGAATGAATGAATGAAAATAAAATAAAAATAGAATCTTGGACTGGAGAGATGGCTCAGTGGTTAAGAGCACTGACTACTCTTCCAGAGGTCCTGAGTTCAATTCCCAGCACCCACATGCTGGCTCACAACCATCTGTACAGCTACAGTGTATTTATATATAATAAATAAATCTTTTTTTTTTTTTTTTTTTGGGGGTTCTTTTTTTTTTCGGAAAACAAAAGTAGAATCTCCTGTTGGGCCTGAGGTGGCATGCCTGAAGCTCCACCACACCATGAGATAAATGACAGCAGAGAATTAGGAGTTCAAAGCCAGACTTGACTACAGTTTTTGAGCAGCCCAAACTGTCAGACCTGGTCTTGAAGCTCATAGATGAATAATTTGCATTTGGTTTTGGACCCCTGGACAAAAGACTGGTTGATATAATATATATGATTTACTTATTTATTATATATGTGAATACATTGTCACTCTCTTCAGACACACCAGAAGAAGGCATCAGATCCCATTACAGATGGTTGTGAGCCACCACGTGGATGCTGGGAATTGAACTCAGGACCTCTGGAAGAACAGTCTGTACTCTTAACTGCTGAGCCTCTCTCCAGCCCTGAGGTGCATATTTTACATACCAAAGCAGACCTGGCCTCCAGGTTCTCCCAGCAGCCCTCAGTTCCTTTCTGGCAGATGCCACTCAACATCCAGCTCAGAGGCTGGGCTGCCCTTCCCCAGAGGTTCTTGCTTATAAAATCCAGGCATTTTAGTCTCCCTCTTTCTCTCTCTGCTCTCTTCCCCCTCCCACTTTCCCAGCACCATGGTGACTCCCCTGGCCTCAATTCTTGGGGCCAGTGAACTCACCTGAGTGTAGCTTCCCAATAAATCTGCCTTTAATATAATCTAATCTGGCTTGAATCGGTTCATTTCACAGATGGTAAGGAAATAACCTACCACTTACCAAGAGCTGAGAAGAAGCCAGGTCTCTGCCCCAAGCCAGGATTTTTGCTTATGCCTGCTTCTACATAGTTTGTCTGTCTGACTGTCTGCTGTTTGTTTTTAAGAAAGGGTGTGGTGGGTGTCCTGGGTGGGAGGCAGAGGCAGGTGAGTTGAGGCCAGCCTGGTCTACAAAGTGAGTTCCAGAAAAGCCAGGGCTGTCACACACAGAGAGAAACCCTGTCTTGAAAAACTAGAAAGACAGAGAGAGAGAGAGAGAGAGAGAGAGAGAGAGAGAGAGAGAGAGAGGTGAGGAAGGAGGAGAAAGAAAGGAAGGAAGAAGGAAAGGAGGAAAGGAAGAAAGAAAGAAGAAAGAAAGAAGAGAAAGAGAAAGAGAGAGAGAGAGGGTAAGGAAGAAAGAAAAGAAGAAAGGAAGGAATGAGGGAAGCAAGAAAGAAAAAGAGGGGAAGGAAGGGAGATCATCCCTAGCCCACCCAGGAAGTAGCTATGTAGTGGAGAATGACCTTCTAAGTTTCTGTTCTCTTTCCCTCATCTCCCAAACTCTGGGGTTACGGGGGTGCACCACACAGTTGATGCGGTGGTGGGGATTAGACCCAGGGAGGGCTTCATGCTAGGCAAGTCCTGTGCCAGCTGAGCTACACCTGCAGCCCCCATCTCCCAGGGCCCCTGAGACTCCTCTGAGCTGGCCTTTGGTGTTATACCGAGTCAACTCTCCATCAAAGCTAAACTAGAGCTGCAGTTACTCTGGGTGTCCGTGGAGAAAAGTTCAGCAGCCAACTCTGTAGGACAGTGGAGGGAAGACTCATTCTGTAAATGATAGGAGATTAAATATTTTAGGCTTTATAGGCTTCTGTCTTGATTCCTGAGCCCTGTCACTGTATCAGGACAGCGGCCCTAGACTACATTTAACAGTGTATGGGCACTGAAGTGAATTTTGAGAGACTTTTTTCATGTCAAAAACTGTTATTTGTTGGGAGTTGGGAGAGACGGCTCAGTGGTTAAGAGCACTGTCTGTTCTTCCAGAGATCCTGAGTTCAATTCCCAGCAACCACATGGTGGCTCACAACCATCTGTAATGGGATCCGATGCCCTCTTCTGGTGTGTCTGAAGACAGCTACAGTGTTCTCGTATAAGTAAAAAATAAACCAGAATACAAACAAACAAACAAACAAAAACCCAAACCTGTTGTTATTCTTCTTTTCCTATGTCCCCAACCATTTAAGATCAGAAAAGTCCAAGAGGCAGGAGCATCACCACAAGTTCAAGGCCAGCCTCCTTTGTATGGTGGAGTTCCACATCAGCTAGGAGGACACTAGCCTCAAAACAACAAAACAAAAGCTTAGAAGCCATCTTTAGCTGCCAGGCTGTAGGAAACAGGAGATCCCAGTTTGTGGGAAGTTGAATTATTGATTTTAGGATTAGAGATATAAAAGCCATTATTTCAGAGAGGGCCCCAACAGACCGCAGAAGGGACCTAAATCTCCTGCTGTGCACTCTTTAGATAGGAATGGAAGAGGGGGGAAGAGAAGGCCTTCCTGGTGATGGGCTAGACAACCTTCACAATCCTATGTCCTAGCTCTTAAGTTGGGAACAATAGCAAACTGAGTGAAAACGAGGACAGGGTTGCTCCTAAGTATGGCTGAGGAGAAGACCGGCGTCCCTGTGGATGTGAGGACGAGTACAGCCAGAGCAGGGGGAGAGAGAGAGAGAGAGAGAGAGAGAGAGAGAGAGAGAGAGAGAGAGAGAGAGGGCTGGAGAGGCTTAGGTGACAGGGTATGTCAGCCAGGATGGCTCTGTACCATGTACTTATGAGTAGGGACTGAGGGAGCCCAAGAGGGTAGCATAGACCTTGACAGATAGACATTAGGCACAAAAGACTTGATGAAAGAGACATAAGCCTTTGCCAGAAATAAGGAGAATGGCTCCTCTTAGCAAGTAGGAACTATCCCCCCACTAACACAGGACAGGTTTCTCTGTGTAACCTTGCTGTTCTGAAATTCGCTCTGTAGACTATAGGCTAGTCTGGAACTCACTGGCCTGGTGTATGTCCCCAAGGGAATCCTGGTTTTGATCTAAATGCCAGACTTTGGGAAAAGGGGACCTGACAGAAATTTTAAAAAGGAGAGAAATGTGTGTGTGTGTGTGTGTGTGTGTGTGTGTGTGTGTCCGAGCGCGCGTTCATGTGAGAGAGAGAGAGAGAGAGAACACGTCTTCGATCCCAGCTTTTAGAAGCAAAGGCAGATGCATCTCTCAATTCAAGGATAGCTTAGTCTTCAGAGAGTTCCGAGACAGCCAGCACTACACAGAGAAACTTTGTCTTGGAAAAACAAAAAAAAGGAGGAGGAGGAGGAGGAGGAGGAGGAGGAGGAGGAGGAGGAGGAGGAGGAGGAGGAGGAGGAGGAGGAGGAAGGAGGAAGAAGAAGAAGAAGGAAGAAGAAGAAGAAGAAGAAGAAGAAGAAGAAGAAGAAGAAGAAGAAGAAGAAGAAAAGAAGAAGAAGAAGAAGGTGCCTAGCGAACAAAGCTCCAAAAAAAAAAAAAAAAAAAAAAAAAAAAAAAAAAAAAAAGAAGAAGGAAAAAAAAAAGAAAGAAAGAAAGAAAGGAAGGAAAAGAAAAGAAAAGTGGAAACAAATAGTGCCTCTTAGGGAGTTAATAAGAATGGATAAGATAAACGGCTAAAAAAAGTTTTATAGGGTTGGGGATTTAGCTCAGTGGTAGAGCGCTTGCCTAGCAAGCGCAAGGCCCTGGGTTCTGTCCTCAGCTCCGAAAAAAAAAAAAAAAAAGTTTTATAGGGCTGGGCGTGGTAGTGCATGCAAGCCTTAAATTCCATCACTATGAAGGCAGAGGAAGATGAGTTTGAGGCCAGCCTGGTCTACAGAGTGAGTTTCAGAACAGCCAGAATACAGAAAAACTTGTCACAAAAAAAATGTTTATAAAATGCAGATGTGTATTTGTTGCCAAAATGCAGTCTGCAAAACTCGCACTGACTTTACTCCTCTGATTAGCGGTCTACAAAGTTAGGTGGGTCGCTGTTCCTTTAAATTCTTCCCAATCAGCTAAAGAAGGTGGACAAATCGGCACATGCGCACTCTTCCTGGCCCGACTGTCGCCCCTACGGTTACAGCCTTCCCGCAGCTTGTAACAAGGAGGTTAAAGGTCCTCCCACTCAGAATTTATGCGCAAGCGTAAACTACGATTGGGAGCTTTTCATCTCGCAAAGAGTCCAGTCCCTTTTTCGCTCCTTAAGGCTCCGCCTCCCACGGCCAATCAGTGGGCCTCGCCCTTCTCAATGACCAATGGCAGTGAGCGTGGGGGCGTGGTTGGGCGTCCGGGGGCGCGGCCTGGCGCTGAGAGAAGCGGCGGGGCGAACCGGGGGCTCTAGTGAACAGCGCAGCCGGACGGAGATCGCCGGCTGTCGGCCAGCGGAAGCGGCCCGGGCCCGGCGGTCCCCGAGATGTCACGATGGCTGTGGCCATGGTCGAACTGTGTGAAAGAGCGTGTCTGCCGCTATTTGCTACAGCACTACTTGGGTCACTTCTTTCAGGAGCACCTCAGCCTGGACCAGCTCAGCCTGGATCTGTACAAGGGCAGCGTTGCCCTGCGGGATATTCACTTGGAAACCTGGGTGAGGAGGCACAGCAGAGGCGGGATGGTGCGGAGAGAGGGATCACGGGCCACCAAAGGGTCCTCGCTGAAGATTTGGGCTGGAGGACTGACACTGTGCTTGGAGAGGCCAGTGGGTCCCCGACAGCCTTCACCAGGCCCCCTGGCTGGTCCTTCACCTCTTAGCCAGAAGCTAGAAGAAGAGTCCCTGTCTTCACCTCTCTAGGGGAGGGACAGATTAGGAAGTGAGATGTCACTTATCAAAAGAATGCCACCATCATCATGCGGAGTTTGGGGGAGCTGGTTGGGTAAGGGGATTCCCGAGAGTTTAGGAGGGGGGCAGAGAAACGTGGAGAGCTGGGCAGTGAGTTGGAACTAGGGTGGTTCAGGGGAGGCTTTGAGGGTGTTAAGACCCCTTCCAGGGGCACCTGTGGAAAGATATGTGCTGACCTCCTCACCCCGATGATCCTGTGCATAAGGGGAGGAGATCTCCCCCGGATGTGGATGTCAACAACAGCGTCACTGCCTACTGTGTTGATCCACTCCTCGTGTGCCTGTTGCAGCTTTCTACTTCCTGCTTTTGGGAGAGTGGGAGGGGCCTACCTTGGGTTTAGGGAGGGACTTGGTCTCTGGGATCTCTACCTGGAGGGCAGCCCTCCAGGAAAGATGTAGAGGTTTAGCTTCGGGCTAGCTGGGGGTGGGGGATGGGAGGAGAAGCTGGGATATCTCCCAGCTTAGGAGATCTGAGTCCTAGGGTATGGAGTTGGAAAGGAGAATGGGCTGGCAAGTGAGGGCCACTGAGTCACAGCTGATGACTGGGGAGTAGCCATGGAGCCACCAATTAGAGGTACCAGCTTAGGGTTGGTATGGGGTCATCCTTCTAGCTCCAGAGAAGTAGAATGGGCATGTGGCAGGGCTTTCTCTACTCTGGCTGGCCTCTGGGTCTGCAGCTTCACTCAGAGCTAGAGGTGAGCCATGCCTCTGGGAACAAATGTGGGTTGAAGAGATGGTGCCATCTCCTCATGGCCTGTAATAGCAGCAGTCTAACCTCCGCTTCTTAGGCTGCTCAGAAAAATATCCAGCATCTGGGCTCCCCCTTTTTGCTTTCAGCCAGAATGCCTTCCCAGTCCACTCCTGTTCCTTTTGTGTGTGTGTGGGGGGGGGGTGTCCAGGGCACTGGGTGTTTTCTACCCCCCCCCATACACACACACAGCACAGGCACTTCACTTAAGCCCCCCTCTCAGCTCTTCATCCCACAGCCCTACCTTGAAGGCTTTCAAAGCAACTGCATGGCCCAAGGACTAAGCTGAGAAGGGGATGGAGCCCTGGGTCCCAGCCTGTTTTCACAGTATCTCGAGTGACTAAGAGAAGTGCCTAGGCCTCAGTTTCCCCATCCGTGGATGAGGAATTTTGACTCAACTTCTACTTGCCTCCTGGCTCAGCCTGGGTTTGTTTATTCATGGCCCCAGCAGGTGTTTACCGAGGACTACCCAGAGCACCTGGGTTCACAGGGAGAAGACCAGTGACTCATGGCCTTAGACACTCCCAGGCAGACCGGCATACAACCCCAGCACAGACATTTCCATCCTCTGTCTCGAATGCATAGCTGTACTGTGGGTCTAGGATTGAGGGTCCATTTGGCCTTGGGTCAGTCCCTCTCCCGGACGTGACCCCTGAACTTTTTTGCTTGCCTAGGATGGGCACGCACTGCTTGTTGCCCCCTTGACTAGGTCTCTCCACTTGTTCTCACGCCCGGAATGGGGGCCACAGTCCTATTTCCTTGTTCTTCATTCGACCAGCTCATCGTTGGTATACTGCTGGGTTAGGTGCAGGCTCTACTCACCCCTTCCTGGTTCTTGCTGACTGAGTCGGAGCCTGGCATTCTGAGACCCTGGCTACAACCTGGCCAGGCTGGGAGGTGAAGGCATTTCTTATCTTTCCCTGCTGCTGCCTCTGGTTGCCACATAGAAGGTACTCAGAATCGCATATATTATGTAGCCCAGGTTGGCCTCTAGTTCAAAATACACACCTTGACACACCACCCCCCCAATCTTCTGGCCTCTGCTTCCCTAGTGCTAGGATTACAGGTGAGTTCCGGTACATCAGCTGTACTCTGCTGGAGATGGAACCCAGGGCTTAGCATGTGTTAGGCAAGCACTCAACCAACTGTATACCAGGCTGGCCTAGATCTTGAGAATCCACCTACCTACGCCTCCTGAGTACTGGGAAAGGCATGGGAGCCACCACACCCAACAGTAAATGGAGTTTTGAACCAAGCATAAGAAGGAGACTTTAGCCGGCCCAAAGGGTTTGATGGTGAGACAAAAACAGATCAGGGCCTAAGGGAAGGCCATGTAAATAGCATAAGGGATGACCATGCCAAGGGTGCTCTCCAAGGCAGTGGCTGTGCAAGACTGTGGCAGGTAGCCATATTTGGAGCCTCGGTGAACTGATTTACCTTGCCTCTTACCCAGTCTGTGAACGAGGTTTTGAGGTCAATGGAGTCACCACTGGAACTGGTGGAAGGCTTCGTGAGCTCCATCGAGGTGGCTGTCCCCTGGGCTGCACTTCTCACTGACCACTGCACTGTGTGTGTGTCAGGCCTTCAGCTTATCCTGCAACCCCGCCAGAGTTCAGGTGAGAGCAGGGTAAGACTAAGGGTGGGGCAATTGCTGGGAGTGGGCCCAGGAGATGTCTGGGGTTCTTATCTTGAGTCCTTGCTCCTTTCCACAGGACCAGAGGCTGCAGACTCTCAGACTTGGGCCTCGTGCATGACCACAAGCCTGCAGCTGGCTCAAGAGTGCCTTCGGGAAGGGTTGCCAGAACCCTCAGAACCACCACAGCCCCTAGAGGGGCTGGAAATGTTTGCACAGACCATTGAGACTGGTGAGCAGGCCCCTGCTTGCTACTAGTCTGTTCTCGGGCCCTCCACAGTCTACAGGACAGGGATTTTAGATAGTAGTATGGTGGCCACCTTCCTACTCAGACTGTGCCAGTGCCCCACCTAACTCTAGACTCTCTTCCTTCCTTCCCAAGTGCTCCGGAGGATCAAGGTGACCTTCCTGAACACTGTTGTGAGGGTGGAGCATTCACTGGGTGATGAGGAACGGAGTGTGGCTGTGGAGGTCCGAGTGCAGAGGTAAGGAGTGCAGGGGAAGGACAGAAGACAAATGCCTCCATCCCATCTCCGAGCCAGGCTCCTAGGAAGGGACAGGGTCTAGTCAGGTTGGGCATTGGTGAGATTTGGAAAGTGGGCTATGTTGGGAGCCTACACTGTGTATAGACCTAAAATCACTCAGATTGTAAGAACTTTGAGACTTAGAGAACCAAAGGTTAGTTGAGCTTTCAAGATGGAAGCCAGGTTCCTCAGGCCCATGTTGCTAGGACAGCTTTAAAGAGGGGGGCTTGGGGTTGTCTGGACAAGGCCAGGCCTTTCACTCCGCAGACTGGAGTACTGTGACGAAGCAGTGCGGGACCCAAGCCAGGCACCACCTGTGGACGTGCACCAGCCACCTGCCTTCTTGCACAAGCTGCTGCAGCTGACTGGGGTCTGCCTGTACTTTGAAGAGCTGCCCTCCCAGGTGGACCCGCCAAAGCCACCTTTGCAGATCGGCAGCTGCACAGGGTACATGGAGCTCATGGTGAAGCTGAAACAGAATGAGGCCTTCCCGGGGCCCAAGGTGAGTCCCAGGCCTTAAGAATTTGACCCATGGGGCTGGAGAGATGGCTCAGTGGTTTAGAGCACTGACTAATCTTCCAGAGGTCCTGAGTTCAATTCCTAGTAAACACATGGTGGCTCACAACCATATGTAATGGGATCTGATGCCCTCTTCTGGTATGTCTGAGGATGACGACAGTGCACTAAATAAATAAATCTAAGAAATAAAACTGATAGAATAAACAAGTCTTTTAAAGAAGAGTACACAACAAATGAATGATCATCGTATTCTAAAATTCTTCATCCACACATATATACACTGAAAACTCCCCCCTCTGTTTAATCATTGAATCAAAAATAAAATCATTTCAAATAAAGAAGAAAGAGTTTGACCCATCTATCCCCGGAAGTGTTGGCTGGCCCCAGGCGGACCCTACCTGTAATCCCAGCGTTTGGGAGCCTAACAGAAGATTACCTTCGGTTCGACTCCAGCCTAGGCTACAGAGTAATTCTGGTTCTTACAGTGAAGATTACTGTCTTCTTGGCAACTGGAAAAACACTCTGAAAGATCAAGTTGGCCAAGGCCACTCAACTGTTTAGCAAGTTTAACATTACAACTCATGTCCCCAGGGTACAGGCAGGTGGGTTGCCATTCTTGGGATGGGTGGCATGTAAAGGCTGCATGGCTGTGTGTGCACTTGGCCCTCAGTTGGAGGTATCAGGACAGCTGGGATCCCTGCATCTGCTCTTGACCCCGCGTCAGCTCCAGCAGCTCCAAAAACTGCTCAGTGCCATCAACCTTGCAGGTGAGGCTGCTGGGCAGTGGGTAGCAGATGGGGCGCGATCTAGAGATAACCAGGCAGGCTGTACTGAAACATCTTCCCTGCAGATCCAGGAGGCCTGGCAGACAAGCTGAACAAGAGCCGCCCACTAGGTGCTGAAGACCTGTGGCTCATTGAGCAAGATCTGAACCAGCAGCTGCAGGCGGGTGCCGTGGCTGAGTCCCTCAGCCTGCACCCCATCACCAGCCCCCTCAATTTGGACAGTGCAGGTCGGTGCCAGGCCCTTTCAAATTGAAGGGGCAGTTTGTGTCAGTGCAAAAGCTGAGGGGCCAAACCTGTCTGTTTCTGACTTCTCCTCACCTCACCCCCAGACCTATTCTTCTCCATGGCTGGCCTCACAAGCAGTGTGACCTCCGGTGTCTCTGAGCTCTCCGTGTATAGTGTAGACCTGGGCTCCTCGGTTCACAGCAACATGGCCTTCCATCGACCCTCAACCCCAACCCACTCAGGTGGTAAGTCACTGACTCTCACAGATGCTTATTTCAGGAGCAGGGTGGTGTGGAAGGAACCTCAGGACAGTGGGTAGATGTAAGCAGGAGACCCCAGCCATGTCTGCAGAGCCACCATCAGGGGGGTTCTCCAGGGTCCTAACTCAGTGGAAGCTGGTGAGGCAATCTACACAGTCTTGGTTTTATAGTAAGTGCTTTTGGAACCCTGCTCCCCTTTCTACAGAACACACATAGTAAGACCAGGCTGTATGTTGTAGTTCGTAGGTAAGTAAGTGGGTAGGGCAAAGACTGGTATGTGTGTTTCTTTTTTTTTTTTTTTTTTTTTTTTTTTCTTTTTTTGAGCTGGGGACCGAACCCAGGGCCTTGCGCTTGCTAGGCAAGCGCTCTACCACTGAGCTAAATCCCCAACCCCGGTATGTGTGTTTCATATCAATTGATCCTTCTAGCACCATCTTGCTGTCCCATGGTCCAATTTAGCCAGACTTTATTTATTATTTCTCCTCCTTAAAAAAAAAAAAAATTTATTGAGACAGGGTTTTTCTATGTAGCCCTGGCTGTCCTAGAACTCATTCTGTAGACTCAGATACGCCTGTCTCTGCCTCCCAAGTGCTGGGATTAAGGCATGTGCCACTATGACCAGCCTAGCCAGGGTTTCTTCAACCCCCTTCTCAGTGGTCAACTGTGACTCCACTAAGATACCAAGGGGCCCTCATTGAAGCCTCTGTTCCCTCAGGCAAGACGGCTCCGACTCCCCTTCTGGATACCATGCGCCCTGACTCACTGGTGAAGATGACCTTGGGAGGTTTGAGCCTGACGTTGCTTCAGACAGCTTCCCCATCTTCAGGATCACCTGACCTCACCACCCACTTTTTTGCTGAGTTCGATGCTGCCAAAGATGGGCCGTTCGGGTCCCGAGACTTCTACCACCTCCGGCCACGCTTCCAGAGGGCCTGCCCTTGTAGCCATGTCCGGTACACCACAACCCTAGTCAGGGACTCACAAGGAATACCCAGAGCCCACAACCCAACCCCTGAAGCTTGTCTTCTTGCCCACAGATTAACAGGCACAGCCGTGCAGCTGTCCTGGGAGCTGCGTACTGGCGGCCACAGCCGGAGGACAAGCAGCACAGGAGTGCACTTCGGACAGCTGGAGGTGCTGGAGTGCCTGTGGCCCAGGGCTGCCTCAGAGCCAGAGTACACAGAGGTGAAGGCAGAGGAAGGGCCTGGGGTTCCGGTGGGTGTCAGGGCCAGCCTGACCTTGTTCGCCTGTGTTTCCCTTACAGATCCTGAGTTTCCCCAGTTACTCTGGCTCCGAAGCCTCAGCTCGGCCCTGCGCCCATCTGCGCCACACACAAACCTTTCGCCGGGTGCTCAAGGTAAGCCAGAGTGCCGGCTGCCCTAGCCAGACTGCACCTCCCTTCAGGGTTCCCTGCATATCTGTCCCCATTCTGACCTTGCTATTATTGTGGCTTTCTCTTCCCCTGCCTCTGCTGAACCACTAAGGTCGACAAAGCCAAGTGTTGCTGGCTTTTGTTGTATAAACCAGCATAATCTGGGTGTGGTGGCTTGGGGTGTTTAAAGCCCCTTCTGTTTCTGCTGTGGCTCCAACCCAGCTCCTCTCCCACCACTGGGAAACCTAGGAACTTTGGTTTACGGAAGCTGCTTCCTACCCTGTCCTCACTCAACCCCACAACCCTTGCTGACCTGTTCACATTACCCCTAACTAGAGCCGGTCCCGGCGCTCCACTGCCTGCCATTGTCACTCAGAACTCTCCCTGGACCTGGCTGACTTCCAAGCTGATGTGGAGCTGGGGTCGCTGGACCGCCTTGCTGTCTTGCTCCGTCAAATCACCACACCCTCTGAGCCACCCGCTGGCCTACTAGTGAGATGCCCTGCTGGTTCTATGCTGGGGTGGGAAGTAGGCACTTAAGCTCTGTCAGTCCCCTGTAGCAGCTCTGATCCCCAGCCCTTCCACAGACAGAGCCCCCACAGGCCACTGAGCAGCAGACAGTGTTTCGTCTCTCAGCACCCCGGGCCACCCTGAGGCTACGCTTCCCCGTCCCAGACTTACGGCCTGAACGGGACCCCTGGGCTGGCCAGGCTGTGCGGGCTGAGCAGCTGCGACTGTTGCTGAGTGAGCCTCAGTTCCGCTCAGAGCTCAACAGTGGGCCTGGCCCCCCAGCTCCTACCCGCTTGGAACTTACTTGCTCAGACCTACAAGGTAAGAGTGTCCAGGGAACAGCTGGGCTGGTCCCCAGGACAGGTAAGGAAGCCTTTTATCCCCGGGACACTGATAGGACTCTGGGTGGGCAATGGTAAGGAAAAGAAGAGGTAGCAGCAAGGCTGTCCTTTCTGTCCCCTGCAGGAATCTACGAAGATGGAGAGAAGCCACCTGTCCCCTGCCTGCGGGTCTCTAAGGCTCTGGATCCCAGGAGCACTGAGGCCAAGTACTTCCTACCTCAGTAAGTGGAGTGCTAGAAGGGGCGGCTGGGGAGGAGCCATCTATTGGTACTTCGGCAGGGCACCAATAGGCCTGTGTCCTGGCAGGGTAGTGGTGACCCTGAACCCCCAGTCCAGTGGCACACAGTGGGAGACAGCCTCTGAGAAAGGCCGGGATCTAGAGCTGTCTACCGAGAGTCCATGTGAGCTCCAGCAGCCTGAGCCCTCACCTTTCTCCTCCAAGCGGACCATGTATGAAACTGAGGAGGTGAGGCTCCCTGGCTTTTCCACTGTGGGTGCCATTTATGGGTCTGGGCTGTGGCAAGGGGCCTCCTGCTGAGAGGAGCATCTTCTATTCTGGGTACCAAGAGACTCTGAAGGATCCATCCCTGCCCAGGGGTGGGGAGGTAAGTTCAGGAGAATAGGCCCTTCAGTACCAAGATCAGGATCCCATGGTCAGCACCTAACACAATGGTGTACTCAGGTCTCAGGATCCTCCTCTGAGGTTGACGAGTGCAAGGGCTAAGTGTGAGGCAGCGAATGGCCTGGGACAGGACACGTGGGTTCCTAGACATGCTCCACTGCCTGGTGGCTTGTGTGCTTCCTCCCAAAATTGCTGTCTTGAAGGTTATTGTGAAGATTACAGGGATTCCCATTCATGAAGTCGTTAGGTTAGGGAGGAGATTCTTGGGTACTCTGTCCCAGACAAACATAACCCACCCTGGGAGAGAAAGGATGGATGGATGGATGGATGGATGGATGGATGGATGGATGGATGGATGGATGGATGGGTCTATGGATGCCAAAATCTTCGATTCTGAATCCAGAAACAGGCCAGTGCAAGTCTCCTGGCTGACTTTCTCACCTGTCCAGATGGTGATCCCTGGAGACCCTGAGGAGATGAGGGCATTCCAGAGCCGGACGCTGGCGCTGTCCCGCTGTACTCTGGATGTGATCATGCCCAGTGCCCACATCTTCCTGCCCAGCAAGGAGGTCTACGAAAGCATCTACAACAGGTGGCGAGACGGGGCCGGCTGGGCTTGGCTGGGCTGGGCTGGTGACCGTGTCCTCTGACCTCTGCTGTTGTTGCTCTCTCCTGTCAGGATCAACAATGACCTGCTCATGTGGGAGCCTGCAGACCTACTTCCCACATCCACCACTGCTGCTCGGCCGCCCGGCTCTTCTGGGTTCAAGATGTGCAAGTCAGCCTTCAAGCTAGGTATGAGAAGAACATTGGCTGGACAGGAAGGGGTAGTACAGGTCTGGGTGGGGCGGGGCCTTCCCTCCACATCTTCTTCCTACTCAGCTGCCCTATTCACTCAGACTCGGATTCGGATGAAGAAGACACCCAGTTCTTCTCGATGGCATCAGGTGCCCCCCGGACTCCTGCCCCGGAACCTTCCCATCGTCAGTCTCAGAGTACCTTCTCCACACTGGTGACAGTGCTGAAGGGTCGGATCACTGCGTTCTGTGAGGCTAAGGTGAGGCAGCCCAGAGCAGGTGAGCTTCTGACTCCAGAGAGTTCTAGGAGCCATACAAGCCTGCCAGCTTCAAGTTAGGAACCAGGAGAGCAGAAAACTTAAAGGGCCAGCGGTCTGCCTCCCCACTCCGACTGCCCATCAACCCTCATAGCTGCCAGCCACTTCCCAGACTTTCTCTGTAAAGCACAAAGGTCCCAGTGCAGCCAGGTCCTTCCCCTTTAGTAAGAAACACATGGTACAGACCTCCAATGATATCCTGAAGGAACCCGGCCTGCCTCAGGCCAGGATGTTAAGAGGCCCCTGTCCCTGGGTGTCAGGGATGCTGGGTGCAGCAATGAAACTGAGCGTGTGCACATCTGCAGGATGAGACAGGGAAGCGGCTGGATGCCACTCACGGGGAGCTGGTACTAGATGTGGAGCAAGGCACCATCTTCAGCGTAGCCCAGTACTGTGGCCAGCCGGGGCTTGGCTACTTCTGCCTGGAAGCTGAAAAGGCAACACTCTACCATCGAGGTGTGGGGGCCGCTGCAGCATACATCGCTGGGCAGGGAGGTTTCAGGAGGGCTGTGTGCCGTGAGTGGGGTGGTCACAGCCTCAGCTGGGCTTACAAGGCTTTTTTCTCAGCGGCCATTGAGGACTACCTGCTGCCCACTCACTTGGAAGTACCCAGCTTTGCTCCCCCAGCTCAGCTGGCTCCAACCATCTACCCATCAGAGGAAGGGGTGACTGAGCGGGGAACGTTGGGCCGCAAGAGCCAGGGTCCCCCCATGCTGTCTGCAGCTGTCCGCATCCACCTGGACCCCCACAAGAATGTCAAGGTACAGGTTCCTCTGCTGCTCACCCACATGCACGACTTAGGTAGCTTCCTCTGCACACTGGAGCTGGGTTTACACCGTCCTGACTAACTGCTCTTCCGTCCCCAGGAATTTTTGGTGACAATACGGCTGCACAAAGCCACTCTACGCCACTATATGGCCCCTCCTGAGCAGAGCTGGCACTCCCAGGTGAGCAAAGTTTCTTGGGAAGTCACATTGCCCTGTAACTCCAAACTGATTTGGGTAAGCAGGTCAAACATGGGCTGAGGAGACCAGTGTGAAAAATATAGGCTGACAAGGGGTGTGGTAGACAGCTGGTGGGCAGCAGGTGTGGTGCCAGCCAGGACAGGGTCTGGACAGGAAGGTATTAGAGGAGCTCATAATGTCCTTACTGTCCCCTCCCCTGTCCCCTCCCCTTCCCCTCCCTCCGGCCTGTGCAGCTATTGGACTTCTTGGATGTACTGGATGACGCTGTGCTGGGCTACCTGCCCCCAACAGTCATCACTATTCTGCACACACACCTCTTCTCCTGTGCTGTGGATTACAGGTGCCATGCAGGGGGGCTGGGGGACACAGGGTCAGGGGCCAGCCTTACATGTAAGAAACCTGCTCCAGCCTAAGTCTCCCCCTCAGGCCCCTCTACCTCCCTGTGCGTGTCCTTATCACTGCTGAGACCTTCACCCTCTCCAGCAACATTGTCATGGACACATCGACCTTCCTGCTCAGGTATGCAGGCTGCCCCTAGGCCTGGCCCATCCTATTCCCAGCTGGGCTGCAGCTGACTTCCTGCTGCCTGTCTACCCGGAGCCCCATGTTCTCACATGTCCTCAGGGATGTGCGTTGTCTCTGCTTCCACCCAAAATCAGTCTTGTAATCTCACTCTGGGAGTTCTACAAAGCATACAAAAGGACAGCAAGCTAGAACCAAGTGCATAACTAAATGCAGCCCAGGCTTGGGGTTCAGCTCCACACGGCACTGAAAAGGAAGGAGAAAGAAAGCTATTCCTGTGAGCCTGATTTCAAAAGCTGGTAGCGGTAGAGTAGTTACGGGATCCCAGCTCTTATGAATCTGAAGCCAGAGAATCCTGCCTGCACAACTTAGTAAGTCTGTCTCAAAAAGTGGAGAGAGGTGGCCCACATTAGACCATGTATGTACCTGATGAGGGCAAGGTCCTGTGTTCAATCCCTGGGACTATGTGGATGGATGTATAAACGTGTGGTAGGGGGATGGGAGAGGAGTACAAGTTCAATAAGAGAATTAGAAATGTTTTGAGTATCTTTAAGTCCCAGGAGAGTGAGTACTGCCTGCTGGGTCTTCCACACTGAGCCCAGGCCCCATGTCCGTCCTGAGACAGGGCTGAGGCTGACAAGGCGCCATGACTGCAGCTCCTTAGGCTCTGGGAGCCCTCTGCCCCTCCCCTCCTGGACCCCTGCTGCCCCTTTGCCCAGCTGCCACTGAGCTGCCACCTGCAGTGGCTCCTGGGCCCTTCTCAGCCCTGTTCCCCACCAGGTTCATCCTCGATGACTCCGCTCTGTACCTGTCTGACAAGTGTGAGGTGGAGAACCTGGACCTGCGGCGAGGTGGGCAGGGCCTGGGTCGACTCCCCCACTACCATGGGTGACACCCAGCTACTAGTCCGAACTCCACATACACGCATGCACACGCATGTCTGCACAGCTGTGTCTGACAGTGAATTCTTCCCCTGGTGAGGGGTGGGGCAGGGGCAGTGTGGACAGAGACCATGAGAGCCTTTCTTCTGTTCTCTGCCTCAGATTATGTCTGCGTCCTGGACATTGACCTCCTGGAGCTTGTAATCAAAACCTGGAAGGGCAGCACCGAGGGCAGACTGGTAAGTGTGAGGCCACCAGGAGTCGGGAGAATTGTGGCTGTCACAATGTGCCCTTACCTTGCCGGGCTGCCGCTAGTGTTACTCCGGGGAAGGGTCATGTCCCTGTGAGTGTCCTTCCAACCCACTGAGGGCAACAGATGGCACCTGAGGCAGGACAGGTGGCCCAGGGAGACAGCCACTGTGGAGCCCACATCACTAGGCTGCAGTTGCAGGGCTGTGTATGTGAGCAGTACTCCATCAGTCGTCTGGAATGACTACATATTTGGGCAGCCTTAGCTGGCCAGACAAGGGAATATCCCCTTGCTCTCCCCCCTCTGTGTGGGAGACAGAGCTGAGATGCCCTGTGGGAAGGGGAGCCTGGTTTGTGTGTGGCTCCTGTGCCAATGCCATGCCCACCACCCACAGAGCCAGCCGCTGTTTGAGCTGCGCTGCTCCAACAATGTGGTGCATGTACACAGCTGTGCTGACTCCTGCGCCCTGCTGGTCAACCTGCTCCAGTATGTAACCAGCTCCGGTGACCTGCACCCCCCACCCCAGCCCCCCAGCCCTACGGAGATCGCCGGCCAGAAGGTACAGATGAGGTCTGGCCACACAGGCTACCAGAGTTTGGCCAGGCCCCTCTCTTTACACATACACAAGGCCTGGGATGAAGCAGCCCTGGAGCTGCCCCTCCCTCTGGTGTTCACTCCTGCCCCTCCTCTTTCCTGATTCAGCTTTCAGAGAGCCCGGCCTCCCTGCCTTCGTGCCTACCAGTGGAGACAGCCCTCATCAACCAGCGAGACCTGACTGATGCCCTTCTGGACACTGAACGGCGTAGCCTACGGGAGCTGGCCCAGTCATCAGGTCAGTGAGGGTGCCCCAGGGATAGCAGGCCCAGGCAGGTTCCCCCAACCACATCTCACACTGGCCTCTTTCTCCCACAGGTGGCCCACTTCCTCAGGCCTCTCCCGTCTCCGTCTATCTGTTCCCAGGTGAACGGAGTGGGGCCCAGGCCCCCTTGCCTCCTCCTGGGGGCCCTTCTCATACCTTGGGGTCCTGTTCTGAGGCAAAGGAACATGACAAAGAAGAGGAAGGGGATGGAGACACCCTGGACAGTGATGAGTTCTGCATCCTTGACGCCCCTGGCCTAGGCATTGCGGTGTGTGTTGGGATGGGAGTTCTGGATGCTCAGGGGTTGCTCGGCCCTTCTAGAGCTCTTGGGTAGGAGAAGCAGCCCTGGCTCTTGACTTGAAGGAACAGATGGGACAGTCCAGAGGAGGACACAATACAGACACGGACTAGTTAGCAGAAGGGAGGGCTGTGTAACTACCAAAGCTGGTACAATTAATGTCCACGCTCTCTGAAGCTCCAGGTGACAGGCCCAGCAAGAGACTCCTGGATAGACCGCTCAGACACAGGCACTGGGCTGGTAGACTGGGAGGGCCAGTTTTTGTTAAAAGGGACAGTGAGGAGACATAAAGGTCGGCTCTGCCATAAAGGGGTTGAGTGTGCGGTCACACCTCTTTGTTCAACTCTTTCTTGGCAGCCCCGAGACGGCGAGCCCATCGTGACTCAGCTGCATCCAGGCCCCATCGTTGTGCATGATGGCCACTTCTCCCAGCCCCTGGGAAGCACTGACCTGCTGCGGGCGCCTGCCCACTTCCCAGTGCCCAGCAGCCGTGTGGTACTACGGGAGGTCTCCTTCATCTGGCACCTTTATGGGGGTAGAGACTTTGGCCTTCACCCCACTTACAGGTTAGAGGCGTGTAGGTAGCAGCTGGTGGGATTAGAATCCGGGTATAGCCTAGCTGTGACCTCCAGCAGCCAGCACCGCAAGCCTCATGCATCGCCCACCTGCCTATCCTGACCTTGATTCTTCCTCACCCTCAGGCTCTCCTACTCCAGGCTAGAAGGCCTTTGCTGAGGCTGTAGATAGAAGATGTTTCCTCAGAGTCAGTTTGTCCCCATGTGCCTTTTTTCACAGAGCAAGAGTAGGCCTCGCAGGCCCTAGGGTCTCACCTTCCCGTTCCTCTGGTCCCAACCGGCCACAGAACTCCTGGCGTACCCAAGGTGGCATTGGACGGCAACACCAGGTCCTCATGGAGATCCAGCTCAGCAAAGTGAGTGGCTGAGTTGGGGGTGAACACAGAACATAGAAGTGAGACTCTGGGGAGAGAAACCATGCCAGCTAGCACCAGGCAGTAGGCTATGATACAGACAGATTCCAGAGGGGCTGGACAGCAGGAGCCACAGGTTCAATACTGTGTCTATGTGAATAGGAGCCCAGTCCAAAGGGACGGAGCCCAGAAGGGTGTTTCTTAGAGCCACCTACCTGGTTGAGGAAGCATGAAGACAGATGACAGAAAACACAAGGCTGTTAGTAGTAGAGAGGGCTTAAGAGGCTGCATCCTAGCAGGGTAGGAGCCAGAAGCATTCAGAAAGAAGCTTAATGAGACAGATGGGGGCCTGCAGGCCGGAAGCCAGTGAGTCACAGTGAACAAGTCAAGGCCCCTGTGAGCCCAGAGCATGCCCACCTGTGGTCACAGAGCATGGCTTAGAGAGGCTGGGGCCATCCTGGGCAGAGAGCAGGAAAGCATTTAGAGACCAGTGAGGTACGAAGGAGCCTCCAGGGTCACTTTCAGGGAAGCAGAGGCTGGGGGTGGATTTGGGTGGATTTGGGCGGATTTGGGTAGGCCAAGTTCAGTATGCCCAGATTGGTGGTCATAGGTTCAGCTGTGTCGGCACTCAAGCATGTCCCACTCATGGGGTGGGACAGGGACAGGAAGGCTCTCTGGGAGGGAAAGGACCTCAGCCGGACCTCCCCATCCCTCTTGGGCCTGGCTCCCAACTCAGGCCTCATCTACCTGCAGGTGAGCTTCCAACATGAAGTATACCCAGAAGAGTCAGCCATAGCTGGGGGCCAGGACCAGGAACTGGATGAGCGACCACTGTCCCGCCAGGTGCTCATTGTTCAGGAGCTAGAGATCCGAGACCGGCTGGCCACCTCCAAGATCAACAAGTTCCTTCATTTGCACACGAGCGAGCGGCTGCCACGGCGCACACACTCCAACATGGTAAGAATGCACCTGGGTGTGGGCAGTGTCTTTCCCATAGTCTCCCTGAAGGTACGTCTGGAGGGCAGGGGTGATGGCAGTCAGGAATAGGGCTCACAAGGCCCAGCAGACACCTAGTTTATCCTCTGCCTTAGCTCACCATCAAGGCACTGCACGTGGCTCCCACCAGCAGTGTAGGAGGGCCGGAGTGCTGTCTTCGAGTCTCCATGATGCCTCTGAGGCTCAATGTGGACCAGGTGAGTCGATGGTCAAAGGCAGAGCCTCAGTGTGAGCCCTTCCCCATTGCCAGGCGCTGGATCTGACCCAGAACTCTCCCTACAGGATGCCCTCTTCTTCCTCAAGGACTTTTTCACCAGCCTAGCAGCCAGCATCAACCCCATGGTCCCAGGGGACACTTTGGAGGGTGAGAGACCCGGCCAGGGAGGGAGTCTAGATCCTGGTTACCCCACATCCTCTGTTCCGTCCTTGATCTCTGACCTTTCTTTCTGCAGCTCACCGAGAGACCCACAGCCGGCCCAGCAGCCCCCAGGAAGGGCAGTCTGAGGGCACAGAGACAGCCAGCAGCCCCCAGGAAGCTCCAGGCAGTAGCCACAGCTCCTCTGACCAACAGCCCATCTACTTCAGGTAGGGTGGAGGGGCTCTGGGCCAGGCTGTCTGAGAAGCTGGCCAGTGACCAGGTTAGAGACCAAAGGTTCTCCTCTCCCTTCTCTCCCCCGCAGGGAGTTTCGCTTCACATCTGAGGTGCCTATCTGCCTGGATTACCATGGCAAACATGTCACTGTGGACCAGGTGGTGAGTAGTTCCATCCCGCAGGAACGAGCTACTCTCTATGGGTCCAATGTCTGGGACCAGGATTCACAGTGCGTATCCCAAAACATAGCCACGCAGCCTGTGTTCCCTCCCAACAGGGCACTTTCATGGGACTCCTAATTGGCCTGGCCCAGCTCAACTGCTCCGAGCTGAAGCTCAAGAGGCTTTGCTGCCGGCATGGGTGAGCTCCCAGCCCCTTTGGGGAGAGTCTGCCACCTTCCCTCTGCAGTTTCTCATGGGTCGTATGGCCTTGGCCAGGTCCTCATTGCTCTCAGGCCTCGGCTCTCCTTGTAGTAGCTTTTGTTGTCCACAGCTCTGGGTAAGACCCTGAGATGAATGGATGCTCACACTTGTCTTAGAGGGACTTAGTCCACTGCCCCGGCCCTCAGTGTGTGACTCTCCGCCATCTCATCCTTGTTGCCTCTCTACCTTCCAGGCTCCTAGGTGTGGACAAAGTGCTTGGCTATGCCCTCAATGAATGGCTGCAGGACATCCGAAAGAACCAGCTGCCTGGCCTGCTGGGAGGCGTGGGTCCCATGCATTCGGTTGTACAACTCTGTGAGTGTCTGGCTTTGAGAACTCTGTTTTGTTTGGTTGGGGTTTTTTACAGAACAAATATAGATCAAGGGAAGTAAGGAAAGCTCCCAAAAGTGGGAGAGGTTCCCAGGAAAGACTCCACTTTCTGAAATAATTCCATTCACTTTGTGTGTACACGTGGGTGCCTGCATGCCATAGAGTGCGGGAGTCAGAGGACAGCCCATGAGTATTAATCCCTCCTCCCTCTCTGCAAGCCCTCAATATTGAACCTGGGCCAGCCGACCTGGTGGCAAGCACCTCTATCTGCTGAGCCATCTTGCTGGCTCTCCTACTTTACTTTTTATTTTTTATTTATCTATTTTTTTTTCGGAGCTGGGGACCGAACCCAGGGCCTTGCGCTTCCTAGGCAAGCGCTCTACCACTGAGCTAAATCCCCAACCCCTACTTTTTATTATTTATTTATTTATTTATTTATTTAGGTTCTTTTTTTTCGGAGCTGGGGACCGAACCCAGCTACTTTTTATTTTTTAAACTGGAGTCTCACTATGTAGCTGTCTGTCTGTCCTGGAACTCACTATTCTCGGACTCGCAGAGTCCACCTGCCTCTGCCTTCCAAGTGCTGGGATCATAGGGCACTGGCACTGTTTTATTTTTTGAGCCAGTCTTGGTAGCCCAGGCTGGCATCACAGGCATGTGATAGGACTTCTGGATGCCAGGTGCTATGTCATGTGCCTGTAATCCAAGCACTGGGGAAGCATAGGCAGGAGGATTGCTTGTTATTTCAAGAACACAAAATCAACCTGAATATGGGCCAGGGTAGGCCAGAGAAAGCTACTTAGCAAGATTCTGTTTTTCAAAAAACGAAGGAAAAAGAAACTATCAATCTCAGCACTTGGGAGGCAGAGGCAGGCAGATCTCTGTGAGTTCAAGGACAGTTTATTCTACAGTGTGTCCCAGGACAGCCAGGGCGTTCACACAGAGAAACCCTATCTCAAGAACAGGGAGGGAGGGGGAGGGGGAGGAGGAGGGAGGGAGGGGAGGGAGGAGGGAGGAGGGAGGAAGGAACTGGCTTGGGAAGGGGTAAGCGTCCTTGGGCAAGCTCGGCATCTCTGGTAATCCTGTCCTCCAGTCCAGGGGTTCCGGGACCTGCTGTGGCTACCCATCGAGCAGTACAGGAAAGATGGGCGCCTCATTCGGGGGCTGCAGCGTGGCGCTGCCTCCTTTGGGTCATCCACAGCCTCTGCTGCTCTGGAACTGAGCAACAGGCTGGTCCAGGCCATCCAGGTGAGTGCAGGGCTCGAACAGGCTCCTGACTCTGTCCCCACAGTCCCCACAGTCCCACTGAAAGCTGGAACTTGAAAAGGCTGGGTGTCTTTAAAGGCCACATGACATGGAAGTTCCCATGGTGGGGCCAAAGTGCATTCTGCAATACGGTTATCAGAGCCAACCGTATTTCCATGCTCCCAGCTACCTGTGATGAATGTACCTTGAGCAGATGCAGAAACCCGTCCTAGTTAGTTCATCCGGGTTTTATACTTTACTGGGCCCCGGAGGCCACCCCCTACCAAAGTTCGGGTCTTAGGGGAGTGATTGAGTCCTGGGGTAGGGCTAGGCGAGCCTGCAGGCTTGTGGGAACACTGCGTGGAGAGAGCTTTGAGCTCAGCCCTCAGGGACAGTCAGAAGGCAGTCTTGTTTGGATAACTCTTAGGGTCTATCTGTACAGGGGTGCCCTCTAGCGACAGCTCAGGCCGGCCTCAGCATGCGCAGCCCAGGGGTGAGGCCCACAGGGAAGTTTTCCAGTGCCTTCAAGCATTGAAGCCCAAAAGATTCCTCCTCATCCTCCTCCTCCCCCTCCTCCTCCTCCTCCTCCTCTTCTTCCTCCCCCTCCTCTTCTTCTTCTTCCTCCTCCCCCTCCTCCCCCCTTCTCTTCTTCCTCCTCCCCTCCTCCCCTCCTCCTCTTCTTCCTCCCTCCTCCTCCTCCTATTTGCTTATTTATTCTGTGTGTGTGCCATGGCTTATATTTGAAGTCAGACATTCTGGGAACTCAGTCCTTTCTACCATGTGGGTCTCTGAGGTTGGGGATTGATTTCAGGTCACCACACAGCAAGTGCCTTGACCTTCGGAGACATCTTACCAGCCCTGGAAGGGTGTGTAGATATCTCCTTGAGTTACGGAGGTCCTTGAAGAGGTGGAGAGGTAGCCCAGCAGTTAAGGCCGATGCTGCACTGCAGAAGCCTGGGTTTAGTTCCTAGCACTTCACAGGTGGCTCTAACTCCAGCTCCAAGGGATCCAGTGCCCTCTTCTGACCTCCAGGAGCACTGCATTCTCACAAATCACACATAAATAAAAATAATTAACAAAAATGTAAGGAAGTTCTCAGAGGGAGGTAATGAAGGGGAAGAGGAAGGAGGAGACAAAGACCAGTTAGGACAGGCAATAGTTATGCTAAAGGAGGTCTGGTCTCCAGACTGGCCTGCAAGGCGAAGGCCACTGTCTGCTTGGCCACCTCTCACCATCCAACTCTGGTGTCCTTCAGGCTACAGCTGAGACAGTATATGACATCCTGTCCCCTGCATCTCCCATCTCCCGATCCCTACAAGACAAACGTTCTTCACGGAAACTACGCAGAGGTCAACAACCTGCTGACCTCCGGGAAGGCATGGCTAAGGCATATGACGCTGTTCGAGAGGTGAGAACTACCCTAGACCCACTTCCAGCTGCCTCCACCCCCAACCCCTCACTCTCACTGACCTCTGACCTCCACAGGGTATCCTGGATACAGCGCAAACCATCTGCGATGTGGCGTCAAGGGGCCATGAGCAGAAGGGACTGACAGGTGCCGTGGGGGGTGTGATCCGACAGCTCCCCCCAACTGTGGTAAAACCAATAATTGTAGCAACAGAGGCAACATCCAACGTGCTAGGGGGCATGCGTAACCAGATCCTGCCAGATGCACACAAGGACCATGCTCTCAAGTGGCGATTGGAGGAGACCCAGGACTGACTGCAGGCACCCAAGATCCACCCACTGTCCCAACATGCCCACTGTGTCCAGCCAGCCACAGTGGTGCCACCAGCTCCCTGTTTTCCTGATTGCTGTGACCCACAGCTAGGCCACCAGGTCCTTCAAAGGATGGCCACTGTGAAGGATACCTGCCCAGCCTGCTTGTTGCCAATTGACCGGGAGAGTGGGGCCTCCCGGCTCTGGGGCCTCTGCCCTGTCTGTGCACTTTCGTCTGGGGAGAAAGGATGCTGCTCCTCCCTGCTACCTGGGCCCACACTGCTGCCTTGTTCCAGAATGAGGATGGAGGCTTTTGGACCTATGGACCCCACTCAGCCAAGTGTCTCTCCGTGTCTCATGGGGAGGTGGGGGATAGATGCCATGTGGGTCAGTGTATTTTTAAGCTCCCTGAGGGTGTGGGTCAGTGTCTGCATGAAGTGGAATAAACTTGCCCACCGCCAGGTCCTCTGTACCTGTGAAGCCACAGTCTGCCCCTGCCTGCGCTGCATAAACCTTGACCTGCCCATTCCCACCCCTGCACGCAGTACCCATCTGTTGCCACCAGGAGGCACCACACTCCACCCTCAGCCTTAGGCAAACCAGCCTCCCTCTTCCACTTTGGGCTCAGCCTACCTACTATGCTGGGTGCTGTCATCTTGGCACTACTTCCAAGTGAATCTGGGGGAGTTGCCTGGCAACCCCAGAGGAGGCATCCCTGGGAACCTGCACCAAACCCCATTTCTTGGTTCTATAACTGTCAGACTCCAGGGTCCAGCCTTAATCTTGAGTCTGGAGCAAAGCTAGGCTCCTGGCCTCTCCTGAGAGGCTCCGAATTGTGACCTAACGCAATACCTGTTAAGTCTGCCAGCCAAGACAGTGTCCAGGAGTTTCCCACTCTGGAAGGGTGAGTCGTAGGCACTCTGGAAGCTATTCCCACCATTTCCAGAGAATGGCTTTTGAGGTGTCCAGGTCTTATGCGGGGACAATGCTATGTTGTCCCAAAGACACCTGTTGCCCCCATCCCACACACATTGTTCACAAGGGAGCACCCCAGTCCACCCTCAGGAGCACTGACAGGAAGTGGGTGGGCCTGTGGGAAGAATCACTTTTGGGTATCCCTGATTACCTCTGAAGTTAGCTGTGGTCTCCCCTTTTTGGCCCCATCATAGATCTGAGTATTGAACAGAGGAAACCTTTCCTTGTCCCCCACCCCAAATTTGCCAGTGGTTAGCTAGGGCCAACAGACTAGGCAAGAGGTCAGGCCAATAAAGTCTGAAGAAGAGACAAGCCCATGGGTGGCCAAGGTCTGATGCCACTAGGTAGCTGAAGGCCCACTCTGGCACTTCCTGGACCCGCCCCTGCCAGCTGGGGCACAGTCCAGGCCTGCTGCCCTTCGGACCCCACTTAGGACCAGTATTGATGGCAGTGGGCTAATCATTAACACTACCAGGGCTGGGCCAACGGCTCAAAAGGCTTGGCCTAGGGTGGCCCCACTTCCTCCTTATGCCCCGAAGGCCAGCTAGGTGCAAGGTAAGAGCTCCCAGGCTGTCCTCCAGAAGGCTGTGGAATATTCCCAACTCCAAGCCTTCCTGCAAAGCCATCAGCTCTTCTGAGCAAGGGGCTTTAGGGGAAGCCCATTTCTCTTCTGTGCCTCAGTTTCCACCTTTGGGTAAGGTGGCTCCGGCATCTGTGCTGGAGCTTCCCAACATTGCGAAGACAGGATTCCTAAACAGCTATGTCTCTTCTGGAAGGGCAGTGCCTCATGCAGCAGGAGGCTGGGCTTACCTGGGCCTTGAGGGGGCTGCTGGGCTCTGGGGAAACCGTAAGTCTGGCACTTTCCTTTGCTGGTCTGTCCTCCTAGGACGAAGTCAGCATCCCCTGTTTCTCTGGGCCTTTATCTGTCACTGCCAAATGGGGCATGACCCAAGCACACTCTAGAGGCTTCCTTTTCTTTCCTGAATCCCAGCAGGACCAACACTGGCCCTGTCACTGAAACCTCTTGGGCCAGAATCTGGGGAAGGGATGAAAATGGAGATGTGTTCCCAGACACTTGGGTCAGCTCAGGGATTCCATCTCAAAGCTCCTTGTCACAGCAGGGACAGAATGGGTGGAAGGATAGTCAGCTTCCCACCAGTACAGACCAGTGTGCAAGACAACCTTCGAAGCCCTGGTTTGCAAAGGTAGAGGGTGTAGTACTTCAGAGAGGTTAAGCTACTTGTCTGAGGTCACACAGCTCAAGGCCCTTGCTGGCTCAGACTATTAAGGTACTGAATTCTAGCTACTGGCTCGCTATAGTCCTGCTCTTAGCACTCACTGAGCTGGGTTGGGTAGCAGCACCCCACTCCCTCCTCCCTTCTTCCTTTTTTGCTGTGCTGATGCTTAAGCCCAAAGCCCTAAGCCAAATACTCTACCACTGAGGGTCCCTGCCCTCCCCCACCTCTTTCCTTCACCTCTCTAGCTTCCTGTCTGTCCTTTTTCCTTTTGGTTCAGCCTCATTTCCCTCTCTCATCCCTCCTGTTCCTTCGGTCTTGTTTCTAGCTTCCTGGATAGGGCCACCCTCAGGCAAGTGGCCTTAGAGATCTTTGATTACAATCCAATCATCTTGCTGTCCCTCTGCCCATGGCCGCAGCCAGGAGGGTGGGCAGAAGCTGAAGGTAGGCTCCAGCTCTGTTTAGAAGGAAAAAGAGGAAACAAGAGATCTCGGGGCAGAGGGTGTGGGTGTCAGTGGGCTACAGTAGAGTTGTAAATCAGAACCACTCCCAGTCTGATGAGGCAGCTCTAGGGTTGAGCCTGGACTTCGCCCAGGAAGAAGGTTGGCGTCCTACGGGGTGCCAGGTGTGGGCCTTGGATGAATGATAAGAAGCCTCAATAAAAAGTGTGGACTTGGAGCCGAGAGGCCTAGGGGCATGAGTGGGCAGCTGTGGGGCTCTTCCCAGGATCCTGCCAGAAAGGAGGTGCCTGCAACTGTGCTCTGACCCCCATGGCTCCCACCCCCTGTAACAGCAACTCCATGTGGAAGTGCCCGCTGGTTCCAGTGGGGCTGCTGTTATCTGGGGTGGAGGCTGGTGCCTGCAGAGGAAGAGGAGTCAGCCACCCAGCACTCCAGGAGAAACTCAATGGCAGTCCTCAGGCTGGGAAGGCAAAGAGTGGTGGGCTGTCAGCAGGCTGCCAAGATGGAGTGCACAGGGCTCTGACCTATGAATTGACAGCCAGTACTCTGATCTCGCCTCTGGCTGCCAATTCCATAGGTCACAGGTATGTTCGCCTCAATGCCAGCCATAATGACGCGAAGGAGCGGGGCAGGAGTGAGGGGATATCAAAGGCAAGGCTCCTCCTCCCTCACCACTCCCTCCTTCCTGTTTCCCGTTGTGAAACCCTGCCCTGCAGTGCGCCCATGGGTTCTCTTCCCAGCTTCTTTGCCAGGTTCTTCCTTGGTTGCTGGTGGGAACTTGCTATGTGGACTGGTGTAGCCTTGAACCTGTCTCTGCCCGCACAGTGCATAGGTATGTGGGCTTGTGCCATTGTGCATAGCACCAAGGACACTCTGGATCTCTTTCCAGGCTCAGCCCAAGCATTTGCCACCCTTGTTTCTGAGGTGCTGTGGGCTCCATAACTTCCTGGTTCTTAACCAAGAAGCTTTTCTGTTTCAGAGACAGGGCTCGTGTAGCCCAGGCTGGCCTCAAACTTTGTGTAATGTAGGGTGACTAGGAAGTTTTGATCCTCTTCCCTATGCTCCTGAATGCTAAGACTGTGAGCTAAACTCCACTCCCAGTCAGGACTCTTTTTATTTTTGTCATCTTTTAAAAGTGACTTATGTATATGCACACACCGTCACTCTCTTCAGACACACCAGAAGAGGGCATCAGATCCCATTACAGATGGTTGTGAGCCACCATGTGATTGCTGGGAATTGAACTCAGGACCTCTGGAAGAGCAAATGGTGCTCTTAAACTCTGAGCCATCTCTCCAGCCCGTAGCCTAGGATTCTTCTTGGATTTTTGTTTTGTTTTGAGACAGAGTCTCATTCACTATGTAGATCTAGCTGTCCTGGAACTTACTCGGTGACCAGGCCAGCCTCGAACTCCACCTGCCTCTGCCTCCCAAGCACTGGGCTTAAAGGTGTTCACCACCACCACCACCACCACCCCCGACTCCCCCCACCTCACCCCACCACCACCCCCCCTCACTCCCCACCCCACACCACCACCACCACCACCACCACCACCACCACCACCACCACCACCACCACCCCCCAGTCTCCCCAGCCCAGGGCTTTTCTTAAAAGTGATTGATTCCAAGTGCCACCTGGGCTCCCAGGGCCTCCCACTTGCTCCCAGGCGTCCCCTAAGCACTGTAGTCACGGAGTCCCATGCTGCACACAGTTAATCTGTGTTTGTACACCCATCCCATGAAACCAACCCCATGCCCTCAAGCCCATACATGCACCAATTAAGTTTTACCAAGCATTCTGAGATTCTATCTTGCACTGCCAGAGGCAGGGGACTTTAATGCCCAGGCTGGGCTCTCTCCAACTGCTCCTTTCTCTTGATATTCTCACTTCTGAGAGACCTGGAAACTCAGGCTCCCTAGGCTCAGCCTAGGCTGATGCAGAGGCATCTGAGAGGGCAGGACCACACGCACTGCCATCCCACCCTGCTTCAGCCCACTCCCACCCCCTATTTTTTTAGATTTATTTATTATATATAAGTACACTGTAGCTGTCTTCAGACACCAGAAGAGGGCATCAGATCCCATTACAGATGGTTGTGAGCCACCATGTGGTTGCTTGGATTTGAACTCAGGACCTCTGGAAAAGCAGTCAATGCTCTCAACCACTGAGCCACCTCTCCAGCCCACTCCCACCCTTTCTATTCTATTGTTTGTGAGACAGGTCTCAGTATGTATACCAGGCTGGCCTGAATTCACTAGGTAGAACTTGGAGATCCACCTACCTTCCCCTCCTGAGTGCTGAGATCACAGGTGTATCTCACTGTATCTGTAAATCCTTTTTCTTAGCAGAGGAACTTGAGGAAATTTCTATTTAAAAACTAGTTCCTGCTACTAAAAATGTTTTCTTTTTAAATGTTTTCTTGTTGGTCTCATACAGCCCAGTGTAGCCACAAATTTGTTATCCATTTGTCTTGTTTGGAGACAGGGTTTCTCTGTGTAGCCCTGGCTGTCCTAGAACTCACTCTGTACACCAGGCCAGCCTTTAATTCACAGAGATCCACCTGCCTCTGCTTCCCAAGTGCTGGAATTAAAGGTGTGCACCAGGTGCCATTGTCTTTTTAAAAAAGATTTGTGGAGTCAGCAAGATGGCTTAAAAAAGATTTGTGGAGTCAGCAAGATGGCTTAGCAGGAAAAGACACTTGCTGCCAAATCTAAGGACCTGAATTCAATCCCTGGTGCCCACACAGTGGAAAGAGAAAGCAGACTCTTCCATAGTTTATCTTCTGACTTCCACACACAATCTGCACACAGAGAGTAAATAAATATAATTTAAATGTATTAAAAAGATGTGTGGGTGTGCATGCACAGACACGCGCCTCACGTGTGTGGACATCCACAGAAGACAGAAGACAATGCCAGATACCCTCAGGCTGGTGTCAGACGGTCGTGTGACACTTGGCATGGGTGCTTCCTTATGAAGATCAGCAAGCGCTCCCACACACCGAGACATCTCTCCGGTCTCCCTTTTTTGCATATTTTTGAGACATGGTCTCTCTCACTCTACATCCCAGGCTGGCTTGGAACTTGAAGCTACCCTTTTACCTTTGGCCAAAGTCATACAGGACCTTCTCCGAGGACCTTTGCAACAACATGGGTGACTGAGGTCCCAGCTTTATCTCTCACAGTTTCCATTCCTGAGTGTCTTTGACCCCTCTACCTCAGCTATCTCCACCCTTGGGTTCCCATTCACCACAGCTAAGATGCAGATTAGGGACCTTCCTGAATCCACAGTATCTGCCCCTCCCACCTCCCTTATCTGAATGTGTATCTTATCCTTGCCTGGCCTCAGTCTCGAGGGGACAAAGTCCTCAGTTACTCATCTTGCAAAGCTGGTTCCACACCTCCTGGTAGGGTAGGCACTGGAGATGATGCCCCGACTGAACAGATGGACACTGTAGAGTGACACTCTTGGGCCCAGACCTTACTCCCTCCCAGGTGCTAGCTTAGGACGGAAGGGATGGCAGCCTGCCCCTGGCCAGGGTGTCCTCCATCTGTCTCCACTAAGCTCATCGAAGCCTTCAGTGGTTCAGGGAAATGTCTCAACTCAGAGCACACTCAGCTCCCTCTGGGCCAGTGTCTTCATCCCTGTTGGCTTGTGGGTCTCTCTGCAGCAGACCCTGGACCTATAAACATCTCTCCTTGCTGGCTCCTTCCCAATCTCCTCTCAGACACCCCAATGTCTCCAGGATACCTTCCTGTGCCCCTGGAAACTTGCTTGAGTCACTTGCCCCATCCACTTCCCCCATAATGGAAGAGGTACAGGTGGCCTGTTAGTGACACTGTCATACCCCATCACCAGTATCTATTTCCTTTACAGCATCCCCTTGGGAAGGACGGTCATTGACTTTGTTTCCTGTAACCTCAGAAACTAACACAGGAAATAATAAATGTTTATTGGAGGACCCATCACTTGTGTGAACAGAGATTCCGAAGGAGGGACATTATGAGGAGGGTTGGCGGAGTGCCTGGTGGTAGGAGATCCGTAGGTGTGGTTGGTCGTCTTCTCCACCACTGCCAGCATGGCACACATGTGGAACCGCTATCTTAACCAAGGATCCCAGGAACACCCTAACTCACATTCCCATAGCAAAGAGATGGCCAGTAGGGAAGGGAGTGTGAGCTGGACGAACGTGAACAAGGATCCCTGAGAGATGGATCTGAGTTCAGCTTTTCCTGCAGGGAAGGGTGGCAGTTACAAATACATACAGAAAGGAGAGAAAGCCACCCGACCCTGCAGCTCCTGGAGGAGGTAGCTTGTCCTTCTGCAAGCCTCGCTCCCTAGAATCACCACCAGGGGGTGTCCGGGACACCTCTATGAGCTGGGCCTGTTCTTTACCCCAAGACCCACATCCTGCCCTTCTGCTCTTTCCTAAGCCAACCGCAGTATCTCCCCAGGGTCTCCCCTGGCACCTCTGAGCCACAATTTTGTCGTCCACTGAGTGAGTTTGAAAGTGGGTCCCTGTGTAATAACCACATAATGGGTCACTAGTGTTTATATACAGGGAGTGGCGTGGCTGGGTCTGGAACCCTAGTTTATTCCATCACTACTGAACAGTATTTTGTTATATGAATGAAAATAGAATTGATTGTTTTTGCATTTTCAGTATAAATAGACTTAGCCCCTGTCCTAAGGGCTAGGAGCAATGGGGCTCCAGAATTGTCTCTATTATGGGGGGAGGGGTGGGGAGATGGCTGGGGGGAAGGGGTGGGGGAGGGTATACCTGGGTTAAGGCCACTTTGTTTTTCTTTTTGAAAATTGTGAAACCTTCGGAAATGTTGCAAGAACAGAACAATCAACAACCACGGACCCTTTATTTGGATTGGTGGACAGCTAATATTCTAGGGTAACATCTGCTTCCCCTCTCTCACACACACATTTTTCCTGAACTATTAGAGACCAGCATACAGGGCATGACCCTTCACCATGAAATTTTTCACCATGTATCTCCTAAGAAAGTATGATACCCTTACACAACCACAAAGTTACCAAATGTAGGTCCGCCCCACTGATGCAACCCTGTTCTCAATTCACAGTTGGCTTCTAGATGTCACCGAGTGCCCTGGACAGCTAGGGCCTGTTAGGGTTTCCTCCTTAGTGTCCCCTCTGTCTTTCAACCTGGAGCCACGAGCTTTCTGGTTTTTCAATACCTTGGTACTTTACTCTTATTATTTTTTAATGTTGCAGGGATAGAAACCAGAATCTACTTCCAGGTCCATCTCCCTGCAGGCAAAGCAGTTTCCTTGCCACGGTGATATTACAGCTCCATTGCCTTGTCCAGTGGCTGCTGGGTGTCCCTCTCTGCTCCTCAAAACTCCACCTTTCTCTCTAGGCTGTCTCTGTCTTCAAATCAACAGGAAGAAATGCTCTTATCAATCTTGCAGCATTGGGGATTGAACCTGAGGCCTCCTGCACACCAGATGGCCACTCAGCCACTCCTGCCCACTTACCTTTTACTTACTTAAATTTTTTAAAAATCATTTGACGTGTATGGGTTTTGTGCATGTGTGTCTGTGTATCATGCGTATGCAGAGCCCCAGAAAGCCAGAGAGGGTGTCACACGGAAAATGGAGTTGTAGATGGTTCTGAGCTGCCTGCCGTGTGGGCACTGACGATAGAACCCAGCTCTTCTGCAAGAATAAAAAATGCTTTCTACCTCCGAGCTGTCTCTCCAGCCCTTTAGTTTTTATTCACTAGTTACTAGTGTGTGTGTGTGTGTGTGTGTGTGTGTGTCAGAGAACAGCTGCTAAGAGTCAGTCCTGGGGTTGGGGATTTAGCTCAGTGGTAGAGCGCTTACCTAGCAAGCGCAAGGCCCTGGGTTCGGTCCCCAGCTCTGAAAAAAAGAAAAGAAAAAAGAAAAAAAAGTCAGTCCTCTCCTTCCACCTTTGAGATCTGGGCTTGAATGTAAGTCCTCAGGTTCGCACAGCAAATGCCTATCCCCAGTGAACCAGCCTTACTTCCGTTTTGAGACAGGCTGCCCAGACTGGCTGGCCTTGAATTTCTGATCTTTTTGCCTCAGCCTCCCAGGTAGCTGGGCTCATGGGCCTGAGTCACTAACCCCAGGTACACGGTGACTCATTCCTGTGCTTTCTGGCTTCCTTTTCTGCAGCTGTCCAGCTAGAGAAATCTGTGGAGGTAACAGGAGCCACACGCAGCCCCTTCTGCCTGTAAACCCAGCACCCTGGGAGCATAGGCAGAGAAATTCAAGGCAAGCGTGGGCTGCCTTGCAAGACTATCCTAAAAAACCTCAAAACAGTTGGGTGTGAAGTACATACTTGTAATTCCACAGTTCCGGAGGCAGAGGCAGGACAATCACTGCGGATTCTAGGCCAGTTCAGCTATATAGTGAATTCCTCTTTCACAAACTAAAAAATAGAGCCAAACGTGGGGACTCAGGCCTTCTTTAGTCCAAGAACTTAGGAGACAGAGACAGGCAGATCTGTGAGTTTAAGACCAGCCCAGTCTTCTTAGTGTATGTTAGGCCAGCCAGGGCTACCTAGTGAGATGCTGTTTCAAAATAAAATTAATCCACCGAATAAACAAAAAAGCTAAGGTAGCCTAGCAGCCTGAAGGGACAATGGTTTTATACAAAGAAAGGTGTGCCTTCTAACACAATCCACAGGAGTAATCCACAGTGAGCTCGGTCCTAGGTGAGGTGTGTACCCCAAAGACTGATGGATCTTGGAGACACTTTGCAATTCTACCTGCCACAATGCCCAAAAAGGCAAGAACGTGTTTCTGGGGCTGGTTGTGAATGGAGGGGTCCCAACATGTCCTAGGGGTGAGCAAAGAGAAGGGTATACATGGCCTTGGTAGAAGGATTCAGTTTCCTCTCTCAGATCACCACTGCCTGTTCTTCAGAGTAGGGTACAGATGATCTGGTGAGAGGAAGGTTCTGCGGGAGCACAGGGTCGAGCTCAGTAGTCTGGCCAGCTGCGAGGACTACTCAGGAGCCATCTCACATCTCCTGCAGAGAGAGTCTCTGAAGGGATGAGGGAAGGGAGTGTTACGTCCATGGCGGAGCTGCTCAGCAGATTACACAGCCCGGCCCCTACCCAGGTGTGGATGTGGGATCCCGGGCCACAGAGCAGAAGGGCTGCACTTGCTGCAGGTGTCCCAGGCTCTCGGTCTTGGTACTTTCTGAGACACAGAGCAGGGACCACAGCTACTCTCTGTTCCTGAACTGTAAACCTTACAAGGAAGCTCAGTGTAACACCTGACCTTAGAGGAGACAGGATGGGGAGCCTTGATCAAGGAGATACAGCAGAATAGGACACAGACTGACTTCATGAGCTCAAGACACAGGCCAGGGCCACCCTCCAAAGTGCCCGGAGGGGACATGAAGAAGTTAATGGCCACGCTCACATATGATGGACTAAGAAACTTGGAGCCAAGCTGGGAAGCCACATCTTGCTATGTAGTCCAGGCTGGCCTCAAACTCTACGATCTTCTCGCCTCAGCCTCCTATAAGCTATTATCATAGGTGTGGACCACCGTAACCCCTGCAACCACCATCTCATCATGTAATTAAGAGGAAGCCAAGGATTTGGCCCTCCTCTACTGTAGAAGGCAGAGCGTTCCTGTTTCCAAGTTTTCAATAATAAAGCACTTCCTGGGAGGCCTGCAGGCTCACTACCGTCCTCAGGGTACTGCCTGTCCTTAACTAAAGTGGTTTGGGTTGGCCTTGTTTTTGCTTTTTTTTTTTTTTTTTAAGATTCATTTTGCTCTTCCTGAGGTCCTGAGTTCAAATCCCAGCAACCACATGGTGGCTCACGTAAAGGCAGCTAACAGTGCTCATATACACGATAAAATAATAAAAATCTGTTATCAGCTGTCTTCTTCAGACACACCAGAAGAGGGCATTAGATCTCACACAGATGGTTGTGAGCCACCATGTGGTTGCTGGGATTTGAACTCAGGTCCTCTGGAAGAACAGTCAGTGCTCTTAACCACTCAGCCATCTCTCCAGCCTATGTTCTTTTTTTTTTCTTTTTTCTTTTTTTTTTCTTTTTTTCGGAGCTGGGGACCAAACCCAGGGCCTTGCCCTTGCTAGGCAAGCGCTCTACCACTGAGCCAAATCCCCAACCCCATGTTCTTTTTTTTAAAGATAGATCTCTCGATCCTATCGAAATGAGTGAACACTGGTTTTGAATCTCATAGGTAGCCAAGGTTAACCCTGAATTGCTGATCCTCCTGTGTCCGTCTTCCAAGTTCATCATCATGCCTGGTTTCTACACTGCACTGGTGAACAGGAAACAGCGTTGTATGAGGCAAGCACTCCACTAACTGAGCTACCTGCACCCTGAACTTCCGCTTGGCTGAGAGTGTTCAGGGGAGTCTAGACCTCAGCTTTTCGAAGCACTGTGGAGTTGGGTGCATGTGCACGCTGTCAGGTACGGGGCAGGGGCATGCCTAAAGTGAAAGGTGTGGAGGAGCTGGTGAGCTTCAGGTCAGAGTTCCCTCTAGCCTGTTCTTTAGAAAGAGGCTTTAAACCTCTGCCTTTCCACCTGCAGGACCTTGTGGGTGGGATGGGCCAGAGTGTAAGTAGTTTAGATTCCAAAGGTCTAATTTCTCCTTCAGGCCTGTGTTTCTTCAGGCAAATCACCTGACACTCTGGTCCTCAGACCTTTTCCTTACTAATATTTGACAGCAACCAAGATTCAGCCAGCAGTGAAAGACCCAAGATGTGTAGGAAGGATAGACCCCCCCATCACACCCCCCTCTTTTTGGATACAGAGACCAGTCTCATCACATAATTCTGGTTGATCTTCAACTCACTATGTAGACCAGGCTACCTTGAACTCAGAGAAATCCACCTGCCTCTGGCTGGTAAATGCAAGCAAGTGCACCTGGGTCCGTGTTTGGTGCTTTAGATGTTTGCGTGGTGCACATGAGCCCTTGTGAGCTTTGAGAGGCCAGAGGAGAATGTCAGGTGTCCTAATCTCCATCTTACTCCCTCGAGGCAGGGTCTCTTGTTGACCTTGAAGCTAGGCTGTCTTTACTGTCACAGCTCTGGGGTTTCAGGCTTTATATGTGGGTGCTAGGGACTTGAACTTAGGGCTTTATGCTTGGATGGCAAGTGCTCTTAGCAGCTAAGCCATTTCTCCAGTCCTGTTTATTTTCTAATAGAACTGGTCTGCTGCCAAATCTACTCCTAACTGCGGGAGCAGAAGTCTGTGCTTATGTATAGACTTCCTAAGTGGAAAGAATGAGCCACTGCTCAGCCAGGGAGAAACCTGTGTTTTGGGCTTTCCCCAGTCCAATTTCTTTGCCATATTTGGAGAAAAGCTCCTCCACTTTTTTTTAAAGTTGTTTTTAGGGGTTGGGGATTTAGCTCAGTGGTAGAGCGCTTGCCTAGGAAGCGCAAGGCCCTGGGTTCGGTCCCCAGCTCCGGAAAAAAAAAAAAAAAAAATTTAAAGTTGTTTTTAGGAAGCCTGATATGGTGTTATACACCTTTAATCTCGGCACTCAGGAAGCACAGATAGCTGATCTCTGAGTTGTGGGCCAACCTGGTCTACATAATGTCAGGCCGGGACTATAGAGTGAGACCAGGTCTCAAAAACAGGGACAGGGGAAGTTGGACATAAAGAGATGGCTCAGCTGGTGAGTACTGGATATTCCTCAAGAGGACCAGGGTTTGATTCTCAGCATCCACATGGTAGCTTCACAAGTTGCTTTAACTCTTGTCCCAGAAGATCTGATACACTCTCTGGCCTCTGATGGCACTGCAAACATACACACACACACAGAGAGAGACACAGACACACAGACACACACACACACACACACACTCACAGACAGACACACACACAGACACACACACTCACACCCACACACTCACAGACACACACGCACACACACACACACGCAAACTCACACACTCACAGACATACACTCACAGACACACACACACAAACACACACATGACACACAAACACACAGATGCACACACACACACACACACACACACACACACACACACACGACATTGTTTTGTTTTGTTTTCTTTTCTTTTCTTTTTTTCAGAGCTGGGGCCCGAACCCAGAGCCTTGCGTTTGCTAGGCAAGTGCTCTACCACTGAGATAAATCCCCAACCCCACGACATTATTTTAAAAATAAAATTTGTCTTTAGAAATATTGCAAACATATTTTTTTCTTCTGTATAGCTCTGGCTGTCTTGGAACTCACTCTGTAGACCAGGCTTGCCTAGAACTTATAAAGCCCTGCCTGCCTCTGCCTTCTGAGTGCAGGCATTAAAAAGCAGGTGCCAATGGAGGGCCCCAGTCCAAAAATTACTTTCTTAGGGCTGGAGGTGGCTGAGTTCAATTAAGAACTGACTGGGGGCTGGGGATTTAAAGCTCAGATGCCCTCTTCCTAGGTATCTGGGCCCTGGGTTCAGGTCCCCAGCTCCGAATAAATCTTAAAAAAAAAAAAAAAAAAAAAAAATAGAGTCAAGAAACAACGGGACGGGGGGGAAAAACCAGCATGGGAGGGGGAGAAGGGGGAAGGGGCATCCCCAGAAAGGGATCAAATAACAACAAAAAAAAACAAAAAAAAAAAAAAAAAAAAAAAAAAAAAGAAAAAAAAAAAGAGATTAGAAAAAAAAAAAAAAAGAGAGAGAAAAAAAAAAAGAGCACTGACTGGGGGTTGGGGATTTAGCTCAGTGGTAGAGCACTTGCCTTGCAAGCACAAGGCCCTGGGTTCGGTCCTCAGCTCCGAAAAAAAAAGAAAGAAAAAAAAAGGAATGCCAGCTTTTTGGGGGGCTGGAGAGATGGCTCAGTGGTTAAGAGCACAGACTGCTCTTCCAGAGGTCCTGAGTTCAAATCCCAGCAACCATCTGTAATGAGATCTGATGCTCTCTTCTAGTGTGTCTGAAGACAGCTACAGTGTACTTATAAATAAATAAATTGTATTAAAAAAATACTTTCTTAGATCAGGGCAATAGGGGACCAAAGAGACTGAAGGCAAGGAAGTGGGAGATTTTTGCTGGGGGGCAACGCCTGTGTGTGCGTGTTTGTGCGTGTGTGTGTGTGAGTGTGTGTGTACACACGCATGCATGCTCGCTTGCTCTTCCCCCACCCCCTTTCTCACACTTTGGCTTGCTTACTTTCTTCATTTTCTCACCAAACAGAGAGTGCCTTACTCAAAAATGGGAGGGAAATTAGGCGTCTCTCGCAATCTGGGACATTACAAGATAGGAAGGTACCCAGGACCTAGGGAAGTAGGGAATTAACTTCTGGGCCCCTTGAGCCTCGATGAGGGAGGGAAAGAGGAAGGGTGAGGATCCTTTCAGCCCTCTCAGTTCCTTGGACAAAGCTGAGTGAACACATACATCTCATTTCATTTATAAATAACCCAGGAACATTTTGTTTTCAATTTTCTGGGGCTGGGTTTTCTCAGTACACAGGACTCTGGGGAGACGTGGAAACCATGACTGGTCAGTGTGAGTATCGCTGGAGACAGAGCCCCATGTAGCTATTCAGACGTCTGAACAACCACCTCATTTAGGATCCTCTGCCTCCGGCTCTTCTCTGAACCACCCCTGAAATTACATCTCCGGGGTGGACCCCTCATCTAGGCTGTGTAAGAGGCAAAAGTGATTTAGCTTCCAAGGCTGGCTGAGGTCCGGACTGGGCTTGCCTGAGGCTCCTGTCACAAGCTGGCACACAGCTGAGGGTGACAGCCCCTGTCCAAGAGCTTCTTTCTTGACTTCTGTGTCTTACTGTGATGGACGGAAGAAGCTAATGAAATGAGGGTTGTGACAATGGCTCTGTGGGAAAAACACTTGTCAGGGCTGTGATGACCTGAGCTCAGGTCCCAGGGCCCGCATGGTGGAAGGAGAGAATTGTAGAGAACATCTTATATACTGTATGCATGCATGACCTGTCAACTAAAATGTCTATGGCCTGTGGCTTAGACAGGAAGTAGAAGGTGGGTTATTGGAAGGAGAAATAATTCTGGAGAGGAGGAGGCAGGAGATTTGCCAGGAAGATATAAGGAATGTGGTGCCTGAGCACAGGTAACCAGCCACGTGGCAGAATGTAGGTTAATATAACTGGGTTATTATACTTCTGGTCTAGACAGAGAAGAGCCTAGGTATATGGCCAAGAAGTTTGTAAATATATTTTTAGTCTGACTCTTATTTTTCTGGGAGCATGGGGCTGGGAGGAAGAACCAGGGCCTAACCTCAACAGAGAACTCCTGAAAGTTTCCTTCTGACTTGTACTATGGCACATTCACCCCACCAGGGCACACTCACACCTCCCCCAATGATACACTCACCCCCAAGGGCACCCTTACAACACTCCCTATGGCACACTCACAACACCCCCCAACCACACAAACAAAGAGAAACTCCAGATCAAATAAGGGGTCAGGGCCCAGAGCCTGCAAGCAGGCTGGAATTTGCTTCTTTCTGGCAATGATCTCTGAAGTTCATGACCATACCTCCCACCTTGCCTTCTCTGGATCCCACCTGAGATCCCTCAATATACACATTGCTCTACCTTCCGGTGAGATTCCAGTGTTTTCCCCTTCCAGCATAATCTCTTTCCCCACATAGGGGTCTAGCTCACAGGCTTCCAAATGTCTCAGAGCTATCAAGTTGGGTGCAAGGCTTTCAAGTTCCCAAGGCTTTTTGTCGGTTCTCGTGGTGTTGGGGATGGGCTCTATTTGCTTGTGCAAGCTAGGCAAGTGCTCTACCATTAAGCTACGACTTTAGCCTAATCGATAAATATTTTTTAAAGATTTATTTATTTATTATCTTTAAGTACACTGTAGCTGTCTTCAGACACACCAAAAGAGGGCATCAGATTTCATTACAGATGGTTGTGAGCCACCATGTGGTTGCTGGGAATTGAACTCAGGACCTCTGGAAGAGCAGTCAGTGCTCTTAACCTCTGAGCCATCTCTCCAGCCCCAATAAATATTTTTTAAGATAGAGTCTGTTGCCCAGGCTGGCCTCATATTGATGGGTTCAGGTAGTCTTCCAACCTTTCCAAACATCTGCGACCACTACTGTGTGTTAACCAACTCCTCAGGTGCCTTTTAGACTTCTCCAAGCACCCTTAGATCCTCCTCCCACTTGGGTGACCTGATACTAGTTACCTAACAATCATAGTCCCCAAATCTCTGACATCACCCACAAAAATTGTCACCAGCAGACACAGCCAAGGGGACTTAGGTGTGGCCAGGGATGAGGGCGGGTCCGTAAGCCCCGTGGAACAACTACTAACTGGAAGGATTTTGGGAATCAGAACTGAACAAGAGGTGGTACTGGTGGTGTCCCTGAAAGGAAAGCGGAAATTTTGGGGCTTTTAATTTCCCCAAAGTTCCCACAACATTTCATTGTTGCTCAACACTTCCCCTCTTCCTTACAAAGGGAATTTCCGATTTCACTTCCTCCAAACTCATCTAACCAGAAAGCTGCAACTTCTTTACCCCATTCCGCAGCTGACAACTCTTGTGTGAGACCTCCCCGCTAGATCACGTCAATTGTGTTGTCCATTGCTTTGTCCCTCTCCCATCAGCCTGAGTGGAGATCCAGCGCACTTCTCCTCCCGTATCAATATTCCTCTTCCCGGTGTCCTGCTTTCCCTATTCCCGCTGTCCTGTTCTTCTCCAGAGTCGCTAAAACACTAGAGTGAGGAGTGTGGGTTCAAGAAGCGGGGAAGGGGCAGCGCACAGGCTATCGATGCTTCTGGGAGTTCCTAGCCGGTGGAAACCCTGCAGTTGGGGGGCGCAGTTGAAGTACTTGGGGTATCCAGAAGCCCACGGGTGCTACAAGGTGCTCAGGCTTAGCACATCTGGACGCTAGTCTCTGGCACCTGCAACTGCAACCCTTCTGCGAGGTATCCCTCGAGGGGCGGAGCAAAACAGGTGCGGTTGCCAAGGCACCGCAGCCACGAACTCGCGATATTTAAAATCAGCCAATGGGAAGCAGGAGAAGACGTGGCACGCGAATGGGGCGGGGCCTGGAGGGCTCTTCCCTCGCCTCTCCCGCCTGCCCCGAGGCGGCGGCCTGCGTGCCAGAACGCCGGGCTCCGGCTTATAAAGGGGCCGCTCGGCCAGGCTCGCGCGACCCTCAGTAGAGGGCGCTCTTGTGGTCCGTACGCCGGTCCTTGCGCCTGCGCGGTGCGGGCCGCGCCCCGCCCCCTGCCCCTCTGCCCTCCGCCGGCCGGCCGGCCCCTCCTCGGCCGCGCGCCCCAGTCCCACTCAGCCGCCGCTCGGTCCTGTAGCAGCCAGCTCTGTCTCCGGCAGCATGTTCAGCTGGGTGAGCAAGGATGCCCGCCGCAAGAAGGAGCCGGAGCTCTTCCAGACGGTGGCCGAGGGGCTGCGGCAGCTGTACGCGCAGAAGCTGCTGCCGCTGGAGGAGCACTATCGCTTCCACGAGTTCCACTCGCCGGCTCTGGAGGACGCTGACTTCGACAACAAACCCATGGTGCTCCTGGTCGGCCAGTACAGCACCGGCAAGACCACCTTCATCCGCCACTTGATCGAGCAGGACTTCCCAGGGATGCGCATCGGGCCGGAGCCCACCACCGACTCCTTCATCGCGGTCATGCATGGCCCCACCGAGGGCGTGGTGCCCGGCAACGCGCTTGTCGTGGACCCGCGGCGCCCCTTCCGCAAGCTTAACGCCTTCGGCAACGCCTTCCTCAACAGGTACCCACC
Organism: Rattus rattus; assembly: GCF_011064425.1. Classification (NCBI taxonomy): domain Eukaryota; kingdom Metazoa; phylum Chordata; class Mammalia; order Rodentia; family Muridae; genus Rattus; species Rattus rattus. Next base: position 1,410,094 of record NC_046155.1, on the reverse strand, counting down.
CCTTGTCCCCCAGCGCGAGGACCACCAAAGGCCTCCAGAGCCATTGCCCCCAGCCGGCCTTTGTCTCTGAGGGGCCCCGCAGGACCCTCGGCGACCACTCCCAGGGTCACTGGCCTTGCTGCGTCCCACTAACTACCTGAGAGTAGTTAGAGAATAGGCATTGTCCACTCCTCTGGCTTGTGTCATTCCCAGAACCTTCCAGGTTTTCAATTTAACTCTCAAACCCTCCCGCAGATCCCAGACCTACTTCCCACAGAGCTGGGGGCCACTGTGATAAGATAAGCCATTGCTTTCCTCCCTGTCTTGTTCCTCATTTTGGAGGCACCCAACTCATTCTCATCAACCTCCCTCTTCCACCCGGGTCTGTTTTTTAAGTGTCATGGGAAATCCCGAGACTTAGATGTTCCTTTTGCTGGTCACTCGCTGCTTCACATCTCCCGGGACCAGTGGTTTTGTGTAGGAGGGGCAATGAGAATATGCTTTGGTCTGCTGATTTGGGGGCAGCCCTCTTTGAAGGGAGGGGATGAAGGAGTCTCAACACACCTCCTAAAAGCAGCACTTAAGTGAATTCCAAGCCAGCCAAGAGTGCATGAGACAACCCTGTCTCAAAACAAATCAAAACAAAAAACTTAAGTCAGTATTGCCTCAAGAGACTTCAGGGGATGATAACACTGTGACCCCTGAAATGACCAGACCCATATGCAACCATAGATTTGATAGACTTTGATGTACTCCTGGAGTCTCAGCTTTACCGGTTAAAGGGGTGAGGTGAGTTAGAGTCAGCCTCTCAGGATGCTATGAATGAATCACAGTGGCCTATCCGTGGAGCTTTAACGCCCAGGATCACTTCTTTAAGGGCATTGGGTCATCCCAGACTCCTCCTCTCCTAGGTATGACAGGACTCACAGACCCTGCCCTCTCTGCTCCCTCTTTCAAGGAGGGACTTCCACATGCCTTTCGACATCTGCATTCAGCCTAGGGGAACAACCTTGGAAAGAATCTGAATCCTGCTTTCCAGGTCTCCGCCCTGTATGAGCACATTCCTCTGCAGACACTGTCCAGCCGTACAGGGCGGGCCAGCTTGTTCTAGAGCGAGCCTGCTCTCAGGCCTGCTTCCTTTGGTGGAGCCGATCTTTAATGTCTTCTTGTCCCTTCTAGGTAATTTCAGCCTGTCTTGTTTTAAGATGCTGCTGCTTGCGTGACAGGCCTGGGTTGAGTACAATGCTCTAGTCCCCTTAGCCTGGAGCCTTTGCCTAAGGATGTTTGAGTTTTGCTGCCCCTGTAGGTAGGCCCTTGGCTCAGAGTGCTGATGGTCTTGTGAGAAGTTTGGCTGCTGGGCTAAGGAATTCATTTATGCTTTAGGTCTCTGCTTCAGGAGTGACAGGAAGATTTGCTGTTCCAACTCCTGTTATCGCCTCATCATGAGGGCAGACCTCTTTGGAAGCAAGGAACTTGGCATCTCCTCAGTTTTCACCTGTGGAAATGCAGAGCTTAAGGAGCTAGAGGTCTCACACACCACCCCAGTAGCCCCCAGTGCAGTAACTCACAAAATGCAGGCCCTGCTGAACTGTCAAGGTGAAGGCCACGCTCTGTAACCGGTTCCTTCTTGCCCCCACCCCAGTTCCAGAGGGTCTCTAAATGCTGGTGAAGTCCAGGGTTGGAAATGTCTCAGGATATGCCTCTGGCCAGGGAGGCACAACAAAGGGGGCTTTTCTCTGACTGATACAGCTTTTCCTGGCACTCTTAAAGGGACCCATTGAGTCATGAACTTGATTTATTAGCCCTCCTGCCCCCCCCACTGCCCCCAGGGCTGCTCAGAGATAATGAGAGGAACAGACGGAGGCAGGCAATCCCAAGAGGGGTTTGTGAGCGCCCTGCCTGCATAACTGGACCCACCCACTGGTCCTGAGGACTGAGGTCCCCATCCTTGTTGCCGGGGAGTTGTTACAACCTCCTGCCTTTCTTGCTGTCCACTTAATGGACCTTGCAGAGTAGTAGGTTCTCATGGACTTTCAGATGCTCCTTTATGGGACTGGTTATGTCTGTTACTTCTCAGAACCAGCTCCACTTCCACTCTGTTTTTTCTGTCGCTCTCTCTCCATTGAGTAGAGAATTTCTTCCTAGGCAAGGGGAATTGAGATCCGGCGTGCAATGACTTACAGCACTGGAGTCTGCTATACTTGGACATAGCCTTTTACTTTGGCATGCTGTCTCCAGCCTGGGGGGGAGACTTATCATCATAATTTGGGGGTGTGGAGCCACAGGAGACATTCATCTTGCTCCCCACCGTTGGAATCCCAGCTTTGAGCCTATGTCTTGCAGACCATAGGTCTGTATTTTCTTTGCTCAGGGAGGTTTTTAAAAGAGTCCTTTCTCTGTCCACTAAAGAACCCCACCCTTTGCAACAGCTGATAACTGCTCTGAGCTGTTCTGCTAAACTCTTAGCTCAACATGGAGCTCAGGTATGCAGCTAAGCCCTTACCAAGGACTCTCCAACAACCCTCTATTGTGGTTTCCTCTTCCTAGGCTGGTATTGACTTTGAAAAAATGGTGTGTCTGTACTCCTTCCACACCGCTGACTATTGGTGGCCCATTGCAGCTTCAAGCAGCTGGCCCCAACAGCAGTGGAAAATGACCGTCCCCGGGGCTGTGGCCATGGCTCAGTGGTAAGGTGAAGACCTGCGTGCAGAGTTCCAGCTCCTTTGTAAACATTGTAAACACTGGGATTGTTTTGCAAGTCTGTAATCCCAACACAAGGGTCGGAGTAGAAGAGACCAAGATGAGTCCTGGAGGCCCACTGGCCAGTTAGCCTAACTGAATCCGGGAGCTTCTGTGTTAGGAAGGTAGAAACTCGAGGTTGTTCTCTAGTCTCCATGTGCACCTCTGCCCAGAAAGAGACCACACTTCTTTAAGTGTGTGGCAGTTTCGCCAGGTGGTTGGAGTTTCTTTTTTGTTGTTGTTTGTTTTGTTTCATTTTTTGAGGGTCTCTCTACATAACCCTGGCTGTCCTGGAACTCACTATGTAGACCAGGCTAGCCTCAAACTTAAAGAGATTGCCGGTCTCTACCTCCCTTGTGCTGGGATTAAAGGTGTACACCGGGCCTAGCTTTGTTACTATTGTTTTTACATTTATTTATTCTGTGTAAACATAGTTACTACAGCACCTAAGGTCAGTAGATAGTGTGGATCAGCTTTCCTTTTCCACTGTGTGGCTCTGAGGATTGGACTGAGGTCATCAGGTGGTGACAAGCGTTCCTACCCACTGAACAATCTCCTTGACCCAGTTCTTTTGAGTTGTTTTGGTTTAGGTTTCTGTCTGAAACAGGGTTTTCCTGTGTAGACTATGCTGGCCTGGAATGCTAATTAAGCATTGATCCTCCTGCCTCTGCTTCCTAAGTGTTTGGGTCAGTAGGTGTGCACCACCACACCTGGGTAAGAGTTTTAAGGTGAAATTGCAAGTTCTCGATGTCACGCGTCAGTCTCCCTTTAGAGCTGATGCACAATCTGAGCTCATAGCTTTCACTAACAACTCAGCATCTGGGAAGCTGAACTCTTGAATTCTGGGGGACGAGAGTGATAGGGAGGGAAGGACTGTGACTCTAAAGTTGGACAGTTCTGATAGTGGTTCCAGTTTGTTTGTCCGGAGGGAGGGGAGGGGAAAAGCCCTCCCTTGACACCTGGATTAGTGTGAGTCCCACCCTGATGTATCTCTGGCTTTGCTGTCCTGCAGGTTCATGTGTGCACAGCTGCCTAACCCAGTATTGGACAGCATTAGCATCATTGACACTCCTGGAATCCTGTCCGGAGAGAAGCAGCGCATCAGCCGAGGTAACCAGGCTCTGCTGGAGAGCGACGTCTCATACTGCCCTTCAGGCTTCTTCCAGCCCTAGGCTTTAAAACACTGTAGTGTGTTCAGGTGACAGACTTCTTACCTCATACCTCATCTACACAGTAGTGACCTGAGGGACCACAGCTACCTTGCTGTGCTCAGGTGACCAGAGTAGCCCAGCTAAGATCACAGACTATCCATGTTGGGTAGCCAGATGCTTTTGAACCTATGAGGCTTAGACCTCCGGCTGTGAAGCAGAGTAGCAGGAAATTGCCTAATACTAGTGCCTACGGACCCCAGTCAGCCTTGACTGTCCCCTGGACTCCTTGTCTCTGTTTGCTTGGGGACAGTTTGCCTCCTAGTGTCATAAAAGTTTCTAGTAAGTTCAGCCAGGTAAAAGGAGAAACTAACTCATCATGATGTGCAGCCTTCCCCGGGTGCTGGTGGAAATTTGTTTACATTTGCTTAGCCCTTGCTGGTTAGAAGCCTCCTAGGGACTGTCTCCTGGTACAGGGGTTTTCCTGCTAGGCTCCAGTGCCTTAGCCAATCCAGTTGTTTCAACTCTGGCCACCTTTTGCCATTTTTTTTTTTAATTCTCTCATATTACTTTCCAACCACAGTTTTCCCTCCCTCCTCTCCTTTCTGTCCCCTCTCCATCTCCACCTTTCCCCACATCCACTCTTTTTTGGGGGGCTGGGGGGTTGGGGATTAAGACAGGATTTCTCTGTAGCCCTGAAACTTGCTTTGTAGATCAGGCTGGCCTCAAATGCACAAAGATCTGCCTACCTCTGCCTCTCTCCTAAGTGCCTGGGCTAAAGGTGTGAGCCACTGCACCTAGCCTTTGTCATGCTTTTTTTTTTTCTTTTTTAAAGTGAAATAGAACTTTATTTCCTAAACGCAAAGATAATACCTTTCAAGAGAGGCTGGGAAGACTGGGGTTGTAGTTCAGTTCTTCACCTAGCATATGGAAGTCCTGTGTTGAATAGAAGCAAGAGGACAGCAATTCATGACCGGTCCGTTACACAGCAGGTCAGAGGCTCACCTAGGTTACGTGAAACCCTTTCTAAAAACAAACCAAACCCCTATCTCAAAGAGGTGCTGGAGCCTCAAGAAAACAACCCCCCTAGGATATATTCCAGCACTGAGCGCGGAGGCCAGGGGCCCCTCCCATGCGTTTGTCGCATTGCTTTGAGATTCTGGTTCAGGATGAGCTGGTCTTTGTTTCATCCTTCACCCTGTAGTAGAGGGGTGAGCACCAGCCATTAGGTTGGAATGCCTTCTAGGAGAAGACTGTCCAAAAGTGGAGTTTGACACTGCAAAGGAGCAAATGAATAGCCTTACTGGGGATGCAGCTCAATGGGAGAGCACTGACCTAGAATACACAGGGCTCTGCATTCAATCCCCAGTACTTCCAGGTGTGTGTGTGTGTGTGTGTGTGTGTGTGTGTGTGTGTGTGTGTGTGTGTGTGTGTGAGTTCAAAAGCACTCAAGAGCAAGTAAGCAAGGATAAAAAGGTTACCACATCTGGTGACCTAAGTTGGATTTTTGAAACCCATATCATGAAAGATGTGAACCAATTCCCACACGCTATCCTCTGACCTACATATACATGCTGTGATGCTCACACACATTTGTAGATGTAATCTAGAAGTCTGAAAGAAAGAAAAGGGAAAAATACAAGAGCGTGGCATAGCAGCTCTAATCTCTACAGTCGTGAGGTTGAGGCAGGAGGATTCTGCCCGTTCTCAAACTCTACAAATACCAGTTTGTTTTTCATTAACTTACTCTTTCCTTTGCCCCTTGCCCTGTGGTGGGGGATGTTAAAGCCAGTGCCTGCCACCGAGTGTCTGTGTCTGTGCTGTGGCTGTGCTAAGCATGGGCTCTCTCCTCTTTTCTACAGTTGAGGGGGCCCCAGCCAGCATGGTGTGGCGCATCAGACTACAGTGCAGTAAGCTGGCTGTCTCTAATCAGGTTCAAAGCTGCTAGATCAGCTTTTGTTTTTGAGACAGGGTCTCATGTAGCCCAAGCTGACCTCCAACGTGTCTGTCTCACCATCCTGAACACCAGGATTACACGTGGGCTGCATGCCTGCCACTGACTGGTTAAGCTTTCAGGCTCACCTACTCTTCATGGGTGACCTTTTTTTGAAGTTCAGGGGTGTAGATTTTGGGATCGATGCAAAAAAGCAGGGGCCACATTTCTTCTTCCAGCTGTTCTAATCTGTTTTTAAGAGACTGTGTACCGAGCAGTGGCACAAGCCTCTCTGACCCTAGCTACTCAGAAGGATGGGAAACACACAGGCTTAAGGCCTGCCTGGGCTACAGAGTGAGCTCACACCAAGTCAGTGACAACTTGTTTCACATAAAAGTGAGAAGGTGACTGGTGAGAAAGTGCCTGCCACACAAGCTGGAGCCTGTAAAGCTGTACCCTCTAATCCTAGAACTGGAGAGCAGAGGTCGGACCCCTGGGGCCCACTGACCAGCTAGTCTAGTTAGGTTTGTGAGTTCTAGCTTCAGAACCAACAAAGAAGACACCTGATACTGCCCCCTGCCCCCACATGTATACAGACTCATTGACACGCACATACACACAGAGAAGGAAGGAAGGAGGACTGGAAAGAGCTCAGTGGTAGAACCTTTGACCAGAGTGCACAAGGCTACGGGTTCAGTTCTCATCACAAAAGCCGAAGAAAACAAAAGCTTGGTAAACATTGCACTTTTCTTTCTTTTTGTTTTTGTTTTTGTTTTTTTTCCTGAGACAGTCTTGGCTGACTTGTAACTTACTATGTAGACCAGGCTGTCATCAAACTGAGGTCTGCCTGTCTCTCTCAAGTGTGGGGACTAAAGCTGTGTGCCACCATACCTGGAATTACACTTTAATTTTTTTGCTAGAATGTCATTGCTCAGGCACCTTCAGGGCTGAAGTTAGAATGTTGGAGGGGAAAGGTTTGGGATTCTTGTCCTTGTAGTCTTATAAAAGGACCCAAAGTAACTCACCAAAGCCAGAGAAGAACTGGAAAATCCAAGTAAATTTCTCTTAAATAAGGGAAGAACTGGGGTTGGGGATTTAGCTCAGTGGAAGGCCCTGTTGGTCCCCAGCTCGAAAAAAAAAAAAAAAAAAAAAAAAAAAGGGAAGAACTGCAGGAGATGCCCATTCCAGCCTGCACTGGGTGGAGGTGTGCTGCCATTGTTTGAGGCCCACAGACTTATCTTTTGGCTGAACCAGACTCCAGCAGGCTAGTCTGTGGTGAGAACACAGCCTTAGATAAGCGACAGTTGCTTGCCCTCAAAGGCTTATCTTGCCCGAGCGCCACTGTTTGTGCCGCCTTCAGGATTGGAGGAAGGGTTGGGGTAGGAAGGGTTTAAGGTTCTTGTGGCGCTTGTAAACTCCTGAAAAGCAGCAGCCAGTACACAGCATGTTACAGTGTGGCTCATCTGTCCTACTGTCAGTGACTCGTCCTCCCTAGGGTCCCCAGAGGGCCACTGGGGCCACAGGGGCCACAGGGGTGTGTCCCTTCACAGTGCTTTCCTATTAGGAGAGACAGGGCAGGATCTAAACTTTCTTGCTGTCTGTGGGTAAACCACCTAAGTGACACTTTATGAATGTGATTTTTCTTTTTTTTCCTGTGCTGGCGATGGAACACAGAGCATGCTAGGTCAGTGCTTTTCCCATTGAGCCACACCACCCCAGCAGCATTTTAACTGGGGTTATAGTGGACACCAGCGTACTTAGACTGGGTGTGCTCAAGGAGCCTGCAGCTGACATGACACACTAGGCCTGTGGCTTGCTGTGCCTTCCCAGTGGCAAAGTGGTCCCTGCGACCAGGTTATTCTCTATTTGCAGAAGGCTCCCTCTGATTGAAGGTGGGTTTTATGGTGAAATACCAAGATCAACCAGTTTTTCTAAGCCATTTTCCCTCCATTGTCCTATAGTCCCCGTGTAAACGTTTCTCAGTTAGGAGTTGGGAGTGAACATTCTTTGGTGGTGAGTAAGATGGTTATGTGACCCCGATCTATGGTGTTGTGTGGACTCCAAGGTGGTTTGCAAGCTTGTGGATGAGGGCGGACCCCTCTCAGACCCTACCCCCAGTCCTTCCTTGTGCACTGAAGGAACCAGAATGGGAGTATTGTGGAAAGCAGGTGTTTCCCTCTCAGGAAGGTGGGTCCTGAGGGGAACGGGCCTACACAGATGGCCGCTTTGCCGCAATCTGTAGTTGATTCCTGCAGAGGTTGCTGTGCTTGAGCGTTGCCAGTTCTCTGGGTTCATTCCCACTCGGCTGGCTTCCTCGTGCCCCTCCTAACTTTATCCTTCCCCCGTGGCCCCTCAGTGCAGAAAATTCAATCTAGAGAGATAGACCACAGTGGTCAAGTAGCCCTGGCTTTGCTAAGGACCCCTGATAATTGGGTCCCTTTGGGGTCCCAGGCTTGGCTTGCCTGACCTGCTAATCTGCTGCTGTTTGAGAGATAACATTCTCTTATGTCAGCAGGGAACGACGGCCTTTAGGAGCACCATTTATTCCTGAGTGCTACCCATGTGACTGATAAAGGGACTCAAAGGGCATCCAGGGCTCTGCGAAGCTGGTGCCCTTGGCTTCCAGGGTCATTACCACTACATAGTCACACCATGCCTAGGATTGAGGTCTTCTTGTGTGAGTCCTTGGTGGGCAGTGGCAGTGAGCATACCAGGGCCCTCGTCACCATTGTCACTGTATGACTGTGGGCAGAGGTGTAACTTTTGTGCCTTGCTTGCCCCCAAGAAGATTATATCAGCAAAGGGAGTATGGCTTCAGCTTGGGTTAACAAGTAGCATCCTGTCTGGCCTGGTGCCTGCCTTCTTGCTAACATTGCCTTGTCCATGTGTCCCACTGTTTTTTCTGTAGTGTATAGGAGGAAGCCAATGTTTTTCTGATGGGGAGCTCCATCTGAGGAGATAAACCTGACTCAAGCCTGGAGGGGCTCTCTGCACAGGGCAGTGTAGCCCAGAGAAACTGGTATCAGACCCTGGTGAGACTGTTGATGGCAGGCTTCCTGGAAACACAGGCCACCATGGGCTTGACTGTAGTCCAGAACAGGAGTAAGGCTTTGAGAGCTATCCTGCTATCTTCTGTATCCCTCTGTGCCCTGCCTCTAGCCAGAAACCAACCTAGGCTCTCCATGGAAAGCTTACAGAGCTTGAGCAGTCTGGCTAGCTCTCTGGGTTTTCACTTGCCTTCCTACCCAATGCCATGGTTCCCAGACTTCACCTAAGCTATTCTGTTCCTAGAGGTTGGATGGAACTTGTGACCCAGACTCCCATTCATGCATTCTGGAGCCCAGGATCAGAAGTAGGGCTACACCATGGGTAGATTTTCTGCCCTATTGACCTTTCTGCCCCATCTTCTGAGATGCTTGCCACAGACACGCTCCAGCCCAGTCTCAGATGTTCTGTAGAACAGAGAATGATCTTAGGGGTTTCCCAGAAGCCTGGAGCCAGCCTCAGTACTATATCCTGGTTTCACAGTGTCTACCACATAGGACAACACAGAGCTTCCAAGTCAATACTGCAGAAGCCAAGTGACCAGAACACATGGTCCTCTTAGAGTTGTTGATAACTGTGATAGGGACTTCTGTATGCTGGGCTCTTACCTAATTCTTGGCATACAATTAGGTGTGCAAAACAAGTATCTGCCAGTTACGATGAAGAGACTGAAAACTTCAGGGTTTCCCAGACTTCCCTGTTTTCTGAGAAATGTCTCAGGAACCTTAGGCAATACTGCCTCAGCTGGGCTTCTCCTTAGACTCCTCAATCCCTTGAGGGCTGACTGGGCCCAAAGCTCCCCCCGGCTGAGGACCAAACCCAGGGCCTTGCGCCTGATAGGCAAGCTCTACCACTGAGCTAAATCCCCAACCCCGGGCCCAAAGCTTTCAACCCCCATCCTGCCCTGTCTCCCCCTCTCAGCAAACATGCTGCTTTGGCCTAGCTTTCTGCTGTGGGTGTGCCGACTCTGCCTGTGGAGGCGTTGTACCAGGCTGTGCTGGCCTTGGCACCTGTCTCTCAGGCTGCTAGTCAACCATGGACTAGGGAGCAGCTGGCCCGAGGGCCCGCAAATGTTGGGTTTATATTTGGGGTACGCAGCATTCTTCACGCCCTAGAAGCTGCCCTTGCCTACACATCCATCAGATATGAGCTTCCTGAGCCCAGTGCAAATGCCTCAGACAAATAGGAGCAAACATTTACAAAGTGCTGGTTGCCTGCCAGGCATGCACTGCACCCAACCCTCCCAGCAGCCTCGAGGTGGGAACTTGGCTCTCTCTGTGTTATAGAGAATGGTATGGGGATTCAGAGAGGGTAAGTGACCTGCTGGCACAGCCCAGTTGCCTTCTGAGTGTAGGGAGTTGAAGGTTGAAATATGGGCCCAAATGGAGTGTGTTTGTCCTTTCTCCCGATCCTGTTATATTTTAGGTATCTTATATTATACCTATTAGGGCCAGGTTACATGTTGGATGAATCCTTTTTTGCAATAGCCATATCCCCCTGCTACTAGGATAGAGAACATCCTTTGAACTGGAAGAGTTCTCTGTGTAGACCCTCTCCCTGTCCCAGGAACTCATGCCTATGAAGCTTAAACCTGCCTTTTCCAAATTGTCTCTTAAATGGAGTCAGATGGGGCTGCAGAGATGGCTCAGAAGTTAAGAGCACTGGTTGCTCTTCAGAGGTCCTGAGTTCAATTCCCAGCACCAACATGGTGGCTCACAACCATCTGTAATGGAATCAGATGCCGTCTTCTGATGTATCTGAAGACAGCTACAGAAGTCATATACATAAAGTAAGTAAGTAAATCTTTTTTAAAAATGAAGTCAGACAGTATAGACTCTGTGGTTCTGTTTCATTTTCTTTGATGGAACCTGACACTTTTGAGATTCATCCATATGTGTAAGAAGGTCAGGGGTTTGTGCCTTTCAGAAATGATTGTTTCTGGAATGGAGTCAAATCCTAGAGCTTCATGTCCTTCAGAGAAGCTGGCTGGTAGGCCATATTGCAGCCCTTAGGCTGCTCTCTTTGGAGAGGGCTGGCTTCTCCGTTCTTAGCCTCTGTGCCATTTGGAGTGATCCTTCCTTAAATTAATCAGGAGTCCTCCTCTCTGTGTGACTTGTCCCAAGTGTGGGCTCCTGTCTCCAGGACCAGTGCCATTGGAAACTGTGATGTAGCTCTTTAGTGAGAAATAACGAGGCCTGTGCAGTTTGAATGACAGGAAACAAGAGTGTGTGGGGAAACAAACATTCCATTGTTTTATGTCCTAGAAACTTGGGATGTATGAGGCAACTTTCCCTGGCTGATGGAGCTACCTGTGTTCGTTCAGAGTGTTGCTGTAGGGTGGGGTGCTTCATCACAGCCCAGGCTCCCACCTCTGACCCTCTGGTCAGCTTCCTGACAGCTAACTTGTAGATGGGCAAACAGCACCTGATTTGATTTGTTTCCTTTCACCCAGTAGTGGGCCTGTGGGAGGCTTGCAAGGAACAGCTCCTGTGCCACCTTCAGTTCCTGTCAGCCCTCTCAGCAGCCACATTTCCTTGAGGCTCCACTCTGCTGTTCCTCTCTACTAATACTCCCTGTCCATAGTTAATTTTTAAAAATTATTATTTTATGTATGTGTTGCCTGTATGCATGTTTGTATAACATGCCTGGAGCCCTTGGAGGCCAGAAGAAGGCATTGGAACTGGAGTTACAGGCTGCCATGTGGGTGCTGGGAATTGAAACTGGATCTTTCGGGAGAGCAGCCAGTCCTCTCAACTGCCGAGCCATCTCTCCAGCCCTGATTTTTTTAATTTTTTGTGACAGGATCATCCCAGGATGGCATCAGACTTGCCGTGGACTGAGTGGAGGGTGTGCACCACCATGCCTGTCTTATGTTTGTGTTTTTAAAGATAGAATATCAGTCCTATGTGATGCCACGGGCCTTTAATCCCAGCATTCAGGAGACAGAGGCTAGAGGATCTCTGTGTTTGAGGCCAGCCTGGTCTATAGAGTGAATTCCAGGACAGCTACATAGTGAGACACCCTGTCTTAAAAAAAACAAACAGAATATTATATAGTCTGGGCTGGCTCTAATGATTTATTTCCCCAAGGATGACCTTGAGATTCTTTTACCTCTGTTTTCCAAGTGCTGAGATTAGAAATGCACATTATCACACCTGAATTTCCTTTATTTTTTAATTGTGGGAAAATGTTCCAAATACATAAGCTATACCATCTTCAGGAGCAGTTAAGTGAGGTTTGCTGTGAGAAATTTCCATTTTCCCAAAACCTTTTCAGTAAACACCAGTGCCTTGCCTTCCACCCTGCAACTGGCTCCATTGTCCTCACGGGTGGATCTGTGGTTGCTGGGACCTGTCCTCATAGGCTGGTTCCTTTCACTTATTCACATGGCTACTTGTTCCTTATCTGGGATGTCTTTGGTTGCCACTGAAGCCTATCCCCCTGCAGGTTGGCTTCTCAGTCTAGCCCATCCTCTCAAGCTGTGTGCTCTGTATCCTTGGCAGAAGCTGGTGTCTGCTCTCTCTAGCCAGACCCTGGTGCAGTGTGCTTCTGTTAGACACTCTTTCCCTCGCAGTGGCACACAGCTCCCTTTATGTTGTTGCGTGGGTAGCACTGACACACTACCTGGTCTGTCATAAGAGTCTGAGGCCCATTGCACTGCCAGGCCCGTCACCTGTGTGAACTCCTTGCCAGAGAGCGTGCTGTGAGACTGCTTGTAGCATTGTGTGACTCTCCTAAGCTCCACATTCATTGCCACTCTCTGGTGTCCAGCGCTCCTGAAAACCAGGAGTTTAGTGTTTCTCTCTAAAGCCATGTGGGGCACCTCTGAGGGTAGTGAGGGACAGTGGGTTCAAGAGTGCCAGATGGGCCTGCAGGTGGCCTGCAGTTATAGAGTCACATGCCTGGGACAACATGGCTGCAGTCTGTGATTCATGTAATCAGTGATGTGTTTGCTTACCCACAGTGTCTCCCTTCCACCAAAAGTGTGTTTCCCACCAGAGGGAAAAGGATTGGGGCCATCGTGGGTTAGGCTTTGGAGGTGACCTCAGAAAATCAAGCATTGTCTATAATCCGAGCCCTCAGGAGGCAGAGGCAAGAGAATTGCCACCATTTGAGGCCCGCTTGGTATATAGAGTCTTAAACTCCAAAAATAATTAACCAGGAAGGTCCCTTCACCTGGAAAGAGAAAAAGAAAAAAGAGAGTTAATGGAGCTGGATGTGGCGGCTTGTGCTTTTAATTCCTATATTTGAGAGGCAGGGGCAAGTGAACCTCTGACTTTGATGCCAGCCTGTTCTCATAATGAGTTCCAGGCCAGCCAAGGCTGCACAGTGAGATCCTCTCCCCCAGAAAAAGGAAAACCAGAACCAAAACCAACTAAGTTGAGGTGCTGCTTAAGAGCTAGACTTGTGGGAGAGGAGCAGGGAAAGGGCCTCCTCCCATTTCTCTCATTTCAGTGTTCTCTCCCCCACCAAAGGGAAAAGAATTGGGGCCATCGAGGGTAGGGCTTGGGAGGTGACCTCAGCTTCCCTGCTGCAGGCCTGGCTGTCTAGCCAAAGCCAACAGGACCAGTGGTGCTTAGCCCCAGGGTTCCCTGTTCCTGGGAACTGGGATTTGGCCGCACTGCTGCCCCAGCTGTGCGAAGTAGCTTCAGCTTTGGATGAGCTGACTGGGGAGGAGCAGAGGCCTCTCTTTGTTGAACAGGAGTATCATAGGTCCTGAGTCAGCACTTCCTCAGCACTGCCGTTTTCCTAGAACTCATGTACAAGGCTTCAGGGCCCCAGGCAGGCTCTGGGGCTCAGCTGAGGTACAGCTCAGAGCCCTGGGCAACAGCTACCTCTCCTGGCCTCTGCTTCCCCACTATTCTGCTGCTCTAGACCTTCTCTTCTGGTTTTCTGCTGACAGTTCACTCATCGGGTGTCCACTCCCTGCTCTCTGAGCCAGCTGCAGGGAGCAAGGAGGGCCGTGTACTTTGGAACTAGCTGTCTGTGCTGGCTGCTGAAACGCAGTGACCTGGCCCTTGCTGGAACTGTGCGCTGAAACCTGAAGCTCTGACACTCAACCAGCTGCACACAGGAGAGGCCCTTCTCTGCCCAGACTGCAGCTCAGTGTAGCTCAACCTTCGGGGTAGCCCCAAGTTCCTGTGTGCCAGGCATGTAGAGGTCAGAAGACAACCTTCTAGAGAACCGTTCTCTTTCCACCTTCACATGGGGGCCACAGATCACTCACTGTCAGGCTCCTTTGGAAAGCACCCTTATCTGCTGAGCCTTCTCATTGGGATGGCTTTGTTTTTCTTACTTGTTTTCTGGTATTGCCTGGGATTGAACCCAGAGCTTTGTTTCTGCTTGGCCTGTCTAGCCTAGCACCTCTGAAGTGCCATCACCCCAGAGCCCAGAGCTTTATACACAGGATTAGGAAGCATTCAGTGGGCCAGGCCCAGGCCCTGTGCTGCCTCCCTAGCTGTACAATGCAATATCAGCAGGCCTTGGTGAACGGGGTGGTGGGGAGTCATGTGCCTGCATCTGTAGTCCTGGGTACTGTTCTTCCTCTGGGACTTCCCCCTGCAGTCTTTCTGACTTCTACATCTAAAGATTGCATGTCCGCCCTCCCGAGGCTGGGCATGGTGGAGTACATTTCCCAGACAGTGCTGGAGCAGTCTGTGAGGCAAGAGCCTGTCTGGACCAGCCAGTCCCAGACTCTCTTCTCTCTGGCAACTTTCTGGGAGTCTAAGTGGTTCTCAGAGGGTTGGCCTACATTGGGTGACCCAGAACCTGTGCACATTATGTGAGTGACAGGAAACTAACTCCAGGGTGAAGTAGTGTCCAAATTCCCCTGGAGAGCCAGGCTGTCCTGAGGCTCTGCCCTGCTGTTTCCAATCTTCCTAGCTCTGCTTGTGCTCCTGATGGGGCAGGCGGGCAGGGGTTCTCACATTTGGGAGCAGTGGGAGAGCAGTAGGGGAAGCACAGTTGTCAGACAGGGTGCAAGCAGTGCTCCATCCGGAATCCCTAAGCTACATTTATATGGAAAGTGATCAGCTCTGCCATGTTGGCCATGCAGCTTCTAGTTGAATCCCAGGTTGCGCCTCCCTCCAGTAGGAATGGTAGGCCATTCCAGTCCTCCTGAAGAAAACTATAAGACTCATACTTCTTTAAATTCTATGTACTTGCGTGTGCAGGAACACATGCCACAGTGCAGTTGCGGAGGCCAAGAGGACAGCTTTCTGTGCTTGCTCCTCTTCCTTCCTCTGTGGGTTCCTAGGCTCATGTTGCCAGCATGCACAGCAAGTGCTTTTACACACTGAACCATCTTGCCGGCCCTAAATCATACTTTTTTGTGGGGGGATTGGGGAGGGTGGTGTTTTGTTTGAAAGAGCTGCATGTCACTTAGGCTGGCCTTAAATTTGTTCTGTAACCAAGGGTGACCTTGATCTTTCTGCCTCTGCTTTTCAAGATTTCCAATGTGTACCAAACCACTGTGCCTGGCTAATAGTACTATTATTAATGGGGAAATTCAGTTATGTCTCTGTCATAGATGTCAAAGATGACAAAGGTCACTTTAATTGGGATGGGAAACAGCATAGAGTAAGGTTTAGGGCTAGAGTCAGCAACTTGGCTTTAGAGAAGCATTTAAGACCTACAAAAAAAAGGGAAGTGGTTTGTGGTACTTTTGAGGGCTTGTTGGAGAACAAAGGTCAGCAAACGTTTTTCTTGAATGGTCAGCTATGTCGAACTTTTGGTTTCTGCTGCAACAATTGAACTCAGCTATTACAGACAAAAGTTGCTTAGACAAGTAAATGAGTGTCTTTGTTTCAACAAAACTTTATTCATACAGCAAATGATAGGCCAGTTTTGGTCCTGAGCTTGCCAGCCCCTGTTGTAGACAATGAGCGAGGCTTATGCAAGGATCTGGGGTTTAAACACTGGATGGATGGCAGCTGCAGGTATAGTGCTGCTGCTTATGGTCATTGCTCTTCAAGCCTCATAGCTGGCAAGTTTCTCTGTGCTTGTTTTGCTGTGCTGAGCTGGCTTGCTTTGGCTGAGCCTCTGTGCCTGTCACCTGGGTAAAAATATCCCTGGAGGCAAGAAAGACCAGTGAGTCTGCCTTTGGGCTACAGTAGTGTTCAGATCAGAGCGTTTAGGAGTTTACAAAATAACTTCCAGCCTAGAACTTCCAGCACTGGTGCTCAGAACTGGAACAGCCTGGGCCTTGCAGTCATGTTCAGACCTTTCCTACTCCTCCCTCAGGTTATGACTTTGCGGCTGTCCTTGAGTGGTTCGCAGAGCGTGTGGACCGCATCATTCTGCTCTTTGATGCCCACAAGCTAGACATCTCAGATGAATTTTCAGAAGTCATCAAGGCCCTCAAAAATCACGAGGACAAGATCCGTGTGGTGCTGAACAAAGCTGACCAAATTGAGACACAGCAGCTGATGCGAGTGTACGGAGCTCTCATGTGGTCGTTGGGGAAGATCATCAACACCCCTGAGGTGGTCCGGGTCTACATTGGCTCCTTCTGGTCACACCCACTGCTCATCCCTGACAACCGGAAGCTCTTTGAGGCAGAGGAGCAGGACCTCTTCAAAGACATCCAGTCTCTACCAAGAAATGCTGCCCTTAGGAAGCTCAATGACCTAATCAAACGGGCCAGGCTGGCCAAGGTAGGCCCACGGACTCTGTGACTGGCATTTGGGGTCCAGTTTACCAAACAAATACCACTTTACCTGTGTGTAGAAACCAGTGTCCTGTGTACCCACTATGCAGCCTGTGACTCACTAAGGTCCTTTACCCAGGTCATCTCAGCCTGTTCTTTCTGAGGCTTATGCCCCACCTAGATCAAAGAATACAAAGAACATGCACTCACCTTAGAAATACCAAACAAGACGTTACTGCAGAAGAGGCCACCAGGAAGTGGAATGTGCTAGTCTACTTGGCTTCAGCAAACCCCTGGGGTGTGTTGCAGACTAGTGTTCTCAGCTTGGCAAGGAACAGTGGACTTAACTGGGTAGGGGGTGACACACACAGCCCCCAGTCAAGCCTTCATGAAAGAACAATGCAGTACAAAGTAGAAGCATTGGTTATTTGGTGTTGCTCAGTAGCCACAGGGTTCTGCCTGAGTGGAGAACTGGGGAGCCATTCTGATGGGGTGAGATTTGAGAAGCCTCCCTGGGATGTGGTGTGTAAGCTGGGACAGGAAGTAGCTAGGGAAAAGATGAGGCCAGTCTGTGACCCAGAAAGTGCCGGATACTATAGTCCAGATCCCTGGAGGCTGCTGTCCGCACAGGCCATTTAAATACCCTTTCCCATTTGTGGAGTGCAGGCTATGCTCAGGCTCAGTGTTCGCTTCTGAGGTGCTTGAAGCTTAGTGGCAGCTAAGCCTGAATGAGAGCTCAGAGTGTCTAGAGCTAGGACATGAAGATCCGTGTCACCAGTAGGCTTAGGATGGGAGGCTCAGCATCGTGGGTTGCCCAGATAAGTCCCTGGGAGGGACTGGTCCAATATTGGGTCAGATGAACCTTTGAATAGGAAAGTCTGGCGTGGAGTGGGTGGATGGGACAGTAACAGAGTTCCCACTGACCTTCAGGTGCTTGGACATAGTTCAGTTTCTTCAAAAAATGGAGGAGCTCTAAGCAGATGCTTTGATGAGCCCATAATCAGACTATTCTGGAGGCTGAGGCAGGAGGATCCCTTGAACAGTTTGAGACTGGCCTGAACGACATAGCAAGACACTGTCTCAAAACACAAAAGTAGGTTCTTGCCTGGCCCCTCTCTTGAAAAGGGTTGGCTTCCCGCTCAAAAGACCTGTGCTGTGAGCCACCGTTTCTCCAGAAAGACATCTCAAAGTGTGGGGTGTTTACAGCTGACTGGGTCATGTAGAGAAGGAGAGATAGCACTAAGTACCTATGTCCATTTGACACAATCCCCTCAAGACCAGAGAAGTGCTTCCCAGCCATCCCTGCCCCACTGCTGTTTGCAGTGCTGAGGCTGGTGTCTGTACACTAGATACCAGGCCCCACATCTACCTCAAGGCCAGTCATGGAATATTTGGGGGTTCCTTGGTCAGGGATCCAAGGCTGACTACTGCCACGTCTCAGCCATTGTCGCTCTCAAGCAACCTGGCTGGCCAGGTAGCAGCTTAGGGCATTTCCCATTGCCTTTACGGGGTCCAGAGCTGCAGTTTTTGCAGTGTCTCCCAATGTCTAGACATGTATGGCCACCTTGTGAGCTGAGCAGTTTTGAGAAAGGAACTCATGAGAATACCCACGAGACTGGTCCAGGGTCCTAAGGGAACTTTCAGGTAGCACTCAGCTCTCTAGGTCATAGGCCTCAGGCCTGGAACCCATGTGGTGTCCAGCTCTGCTCCACACTGCTCCTAGTCCTCTGCTTGTTTTTCCTGGAGGGAGAGTGACTCTTTGGCTCTGTGCAGGCAGAGGTGTGGCTGGGTTTGTATGACCTGCCTACCATAGCTTTCTTGGAAGGACCTAGATGCCAGCCCTAGGATTGGGAAGAGCTGCTCCCCGGGATGAGCAGGGAGCAAGTGGCTGTGCTGGGGGAAGCTAGGGAAAGCTTCTGTGGAATTTTCTGGTCTTGAGTCGTCTTGGCCTGTTTTGATGACACATATCACTCAAGTGGGAGTCAACGTGGACTCCCCCTGAGTTCTGTAAGATATGTTGGGTAGAGGCGCATTCAGAGCCTTCTATGGCTCTCTGTTGCTTATATTATTGGGAGGGGGCAGCTCGGGGAGAACACAAGCAGACTGAGTTGCAGTCCACTTTCTGCAGTCCCCATGGTAGTTCCTTGGCAAACCTTTGCCTCCAAGCCTTCCTCTGGCCACAAGAGATGCAGATGCATGGGGAGGGAGTGCCTCTAACCACCCTTCTTATGACAGACTTTAGAGTTTGTTGTTTTTAGAATATCACCATGACTTGGACAAGAATGGGTTGGAGACATGGCTCAGCAGTTAGCAGCACTCAGATTCAAGTCCCAGCACCCACAATTATTTGTGACTTTAGCTCCAGGGGATCCAGAACCTGCACCCAGGCATACATGCAGTCAAAATAGCAATGCACAGAAAATATAAATAAGTAGTTTTTGCCAGGTCAGTGGTGCACGCACCTTCAATTCCAGCACTTGAAAGGCAGAGGCAGGAGGAACTCTGAGTTTGAGGCCAACGTGGTCTACAGAGTGGGTTCCAGGACAGCCAGGGCTATACAGAGAAATCCTGTTTTGAAAAGCAAAAACAAGGGGCTGGGGATTTAGCTCAGTGGTAGAGCGCTTACCTAGGAAGCGCAAGGTCCTGGGTTCGGTCCCCAGCTCCGAAAAAAAGAACCAAAAAAAAAAAAAGAAAAGCAAAAACAAGAAAGAGTATCTGTCCAGTGTTAGAGGCGGCAGTGAGCTGTCAACCCTCGACAGAATCGTGTGTTAGGTCTAGACCATTGGGTTCTGTAATGGTGGTGTACGCTTCCAGCTTGACTATGACCTTTGACTGTGACCTTTCTGCTTCCCTCTGCCCAAGCACAGAACTTGAGGTACTAGCAGCCTCCAAGACCCTGAGGGCAGCGTGCCAAGCAAGTCCCTGATACGCTCTGCTTCCTCCCGCAGGTCCATGCCTACATCATCAGCTCCCTCAAGAAGGAGATGCCCAATGTCTTTGGGAAAGAGAGCAAGAAGAAAGAGCTGGTGAACAACTTGGGAGAGATCTACCAGAAGATTGAGCGGGAGCACCAGATCTCCTCCGGCGACTTCCCAAGCCTGCGTAAGATGCAGGTACAGTCATCAGGCCAGCCTCCCGAGTGCTGGGCACTGGTTTTGGAGGGAATCCCAGCTCTATAGGGTAGGGCCTCCACAAAAGGAAGCAGCTGGGTTAGTCACCAGTTCCCTACCCGAGTCAGAGTTGACCTCTAGGTCAAGGCACTGACACGAAAAAGGGGAATGTGGTGACTCAGCTTTCGGGTGGAGCGTGGCTGTCTGTGAATCTTCATAGCAGCCCAGCAAGGATGGTGCTGCTGTGACCTCAGGCAAAGTGAAGTGCTCAGGCCTGTGGCACTAGCTCAGTTGTCTGAACTGATAAGTGGAAAGCCCGCTCTCCCTACTTGGATAATCTAGCAGTCTGGAGTCTGGGAGACTGCCCCATCTAAGCCTCTCCTTCCTTCTCCTCCACTCATAGGAACTTCTGCAGACCCAGGACTTCAGCAAGTTCCAGGCCTTGAAGCCCAAGCTGCTGGATACGGTGGATGATATGCTGGCCAACGATATAGCTCGGCTGATGGTGATGGTGCGCCAGGAGGAGTCCCTGATGCCCTCACAGGCTGTGAAGGGTGGTGCTTTTGATGGCACCATGAATGGGCCCTTTGGGCATGGGTATGGCGAGGGGGCTGGCGAGGGCATTGATGATGTTGAGTGGGTAGTTGGCAAGGACAAGCCCACCTATGATGAGATCTTCTACACACTGTCTCCTGTCAATGGCAAGATCACGGGTGCTAATGCCAAGAAGGAGATGGTGAAGTCCAAGCTGCCTAACACAGTGCTGGGGAAGATCTGGAAGCTGGCTGATGTGGACAAGGATGGCCTGCTAGATGACGAGGAGTTTGCCCTGGCCAACCACCTTATCAAGGTCAAGCTAGAGGGCCATGAGCTGCCCGCTGACCTTCCTCCACATCTCATCCCACCCTCCAAACGGAGGCATGAGTGACTTCTGTGCCTGAGGTACCCCACACCTCCAGGGCTGCTGGCACTTTCTACCCGCCAGTTCCTTGTCTGCCCAGATGGGCTGGGGCCTGGAGGGGCAGAGATTGGGGGAGGGAAGGGGTCACCATTTTTCAAGGTCCATAAAGACTGAGCGGTGTTTCCTTAGCTCTTGAATAGGAAAACCACCATCTTTCTTTTAAAGCTGTTCTAGGGTTCAGAGGGGAGGCATGGGTGATGCTTGGATGTGAACAGTGGGATTTTGTGCACAAGAACCATGATATTTTTAATATATAACGTTAGAGGCAGCTGCCTTTCTTGCCTCTTCTGTCTGACACAGCCCCACACTCAGCCTCTCCCCTATCCCAGCTAGGCAGGACAGTGACTCTGGGAACCACCTCTCCAACCCACCCTGGCACCCCCATGTCTGCTGCCCCAGGGCTCTGTAAGCAGGAGGCCTCCAGCCCCTTTGGTTTGTTTTCAGACTGGGGCTTCCTTATGGGGCAGCGGTTATTTCCTACTAGCTGTGTTCTGCGCTTGGGTAAGCTGCTCCAGTCCTCTGCTGTGGTCTGGGGTGCACACCTTCCTTTTGTCCACATCCCCTGACACCCCAGCCAGCACAGCATCCACAGGTAGAAGACCCAACCACTGCTAATGTTGTGGGGGCTGGAGGAGAGAGACCGTGTCATATAGGGAAATGTATAAGCTAGTCAGTGCACTGTAAAGTGACACTTTATACTTGACCAAGGTTTTCAGTAGCTTTTACATCACTTATTCAAAGCTGTGATTTTTGTCTCCCCTTGCCTATACTCCAGGAGCTCCACCCCAGAGCCAGCATAGAGCAGACCTCCTTGGGCTTGAGTTTGCTTTCTGTCTGAGGGGAGGTCATCCCAACTTCTGCTCAGAGGGGTCCAAAATGTACCCCCTAAAGTCAGTCTTTATGGCAGCTTCCTGGAGCCCCTCTCTGCCTTGGGGCAGGCTGTGGGCCCTGTGACCTGGGGGTGGTCTGGGGCTGCTAAGAGGAAGCCTGTGTCTCTGGCCTGGGTGTAGTGTCCATGCGGCAGGATAGGGGAAAACCCAGCCCCTTCCCTCACCCTGTCATTTCCTTCCTCTCCTCCTCTGCTGAGCCAAGGAGGTCTGGGTGTCCTGAGAGCCCCAGACTTAGCAGTAAGAAGCCAGAGCTATCCCACAGTAGCCTGGGAGACCTGACCACACCCTCTGGCCAGTGGTTGGCTGCCAGGGTGGGCTTTATACTGAGGTGGGCAGGGAAGTGCAGCTTGCTCATCTGGCACTACAGGTGGGCTTCAGGGAGCTGCCTGCCATCTCCCAGCACTGTGCTGGGCCCTGCTGAGGGTGCGCTCCAGCCTGGCCTGTTACCTTCTGCCTCAGCCCTCCACTCCTCCACTCCTGTCCTTGGCTGAGGGTGAGTGAGATGTCTTTCTCACAGGTTCACTGCTTAAAGTCCAGCGAGCTCTGTCCTCACCTGTGGGGAGAGTGGCTGAGTGAAGACTGTTTCTTGCATTAAAGAAAGTTTAATTGTGCCAAAGCTTCTCATGCTCCCTTGTCTTTTCCCGGCCAAGGAGGCACCCCTGGAGCCTTTGCCAGGGGTTCCCCAAGTTATCCATGACCACCCACCTCCTGTGCATTGTTAAAGTGGCAAGACTATCTGGAAGCTGAACTCCATGGTGCACACCTGTAGTCTCAGCACTCGGGATGTGGAGGGAGGACCAATAGATATCAGCCTGAGCTACAGGAGAGCCTGTCTCAAAAAATCAAAACACCAATAGCCGCAGCCATAGTCAGGATGGGCTCCCATCCCTAGTGTGCTCGGGACTGCGTGTGGGATCCTGCAAACAGAGGTTCCAGGGTTCCAGAGTCACTTGGCTCCTCACTTGCCCCAAGACCGGTTTGGGGCCAGCAGAGCCAGCTCTGAAGACAGTTCTGGGTGGGGTTGGTTAGATCCAGCTGATGTCTCAGATAGGGGACCTGTTTATGACCAGAGAGGAAAGGATGACAAATTGGGAGTGACATTCCCGGAAGGGTGCAGATGGGAAGTAAGGCGGGGAGAGAGACCGCTCCCGGCAAGGTTGGGACCGAAGCCCGGATAAACAGGTGTTTATCTTAGATCCAGAGTGGCCTCCAGGGTCTAGCTGCTGTGACTGGGGAACCACAGACGGGACACCTAATGTGGTCTTCTGCCAGGCTTGCCTGAGCTTCAGCATGAAGTTCTGTTTTATATCACAGATTAAGGACCCAGGAGAGGGCAACACACAGCAGTGGTAGCCAAGGAGATTCCAACTCAAGTCTACCAACTCCTGTTCCATTCCTGAGGAGATTCTCATGGAAACCCATTTTTTTTTTTGGTTCTTTTTTTCGGAGCTGGGGACTGAACCCAGGGCCTTGCGCTTCCTAGGCAAGCGCTCTACCACTGAGCTAAATCCCCAACCCCATGGAAACCCTTTTTAAAGCAAAGATGATTCCTGAATTGCCCAGGCCACTTCACCCTCAACTGCTACTCTTAGGCCTAAAATGTCCCTGGAATGAGTCAGAGCTGTCATTCCACCTGAGGTTTTAGACGCCAGCTTGCAGAGGCCCCACAGAGATGCCCTGTGCTTGCCCAAGCTGTTAGCACCGAAGAAAGCAGGCCCAGGGAGCCCCCTGGGATGTTAGGACACATCTTCATGCCACCCCCCACCTGTGGGATTCATGGTATACTACTGCTCAGCCCCCATCTCTATGCAGTGGTACCCAAGAGGATGCCCAGATGGTGCCCATTGAGTAAGAAGTTTAAGAGCACATGCAGGCACCCCTGACTGCTGCCCCTGGACTCAGCTTTGGGTTCCATGATTCAAACTCCTCTGGACCATGGTAGAAACTGAGGGAGAGATGTCCACTCAGAGGGCTGGCTCTTGGCCCTCAATTCTTTTCTCGTTCTCTAGAAGCCAAGATATATCAGGGAGCAAATCCTCGCCACCCTGCTCCCAACCCCTGGGATAAGAGGCCTTCAGGACAGTCTGTCATCCTAGCTCACAGCACCACAGAAACCCAGGAGTCACAGGAGCCCAGCTATGGGCTGCACCGGCCAACTATTTAGTAGGCTATGCCGAGGTTTCCTGCAGGATCTTCTTACCTGGACGCAGGACTTGCCTGAGGCTAATAAGACAATGGGGGAGGGGAGAGGGGGCTGGGGAGGGGTTCAGTAGTTCAGTAGTTTAGTTAGGCTGCCCCTGCCAGAGGATCTGGTTTTGATTCCCAACACACACATGACAGCTCACAACCATCTATATAACTCCAGTTCCAGGGGATCTAACACTGTCTTCTGACTTTCAAGACTATTTGAATGTGATACACAGACACAAATGCAGGCAAAACACCCATATACCTAAAATAATAATAGTAATTAAAAAAAAAGAGGACAATCATCATTCCTGTCTTCTGCTTTCAAATAATCAAAGCTTCAGAGCTTGAGCTGGAGTGATGGCTACTAAGACCTGAGTTCAATACCCAGAACCTCATAAAAGCCAATATAGCAGTGCATAGAGAGGCAAATACAAGCCCTAGATGTGACCAGCCAGTCATCCTGTCTAGAATGAGTGAATAGTACTGAGGAAGGATGCAGCCGCATATGCACATGCACCTATACACATATCTGTGTGCGTGCGCACACACACACACACACACACACACACACACACACACACACACACACACACACAGCTTGTACCTATAGGACTCATAAGACAATGGGTTTGATTTAGCTGGTAGAGCGCTTGCCTAGTGGGTTGGGTCCCCAGCAAAAAAAAAAAAAAAAAAAAAAAAAAAAAAAAAAAAGACAATGGGTTTGATCTCTCGCAGTACTGCAAACATAGAAATCCATTGTCATCTGTCAGCAGTTAGCAGTCTTGACCAACAGCCCTATGTTTAAATCCCAACTCTGTCACTTGCTGGAGTCAAGCCTGCCTTTTCCCTTTTAAGCCTGTTCTTTGGGTTCTGAAGAGACCTGTGCTCAATGGCTTCCTTCCCTGGGCACCTTGGTTAGGGCTAGTCAGGGGGATGAGGTTTGTGGGGAGCA
Organism: Rattus rattus; assembly: GCF_011064425.1. Classification (NCBI taxonomy): domain Eukaryota; kingdom Metazoa; phylum Chordata; class Mammalia; order Rodentia; family Muridae; genus Rattus; species Rattus rattus. The sequence continues at coordinate 1,385,499 of NC_046155.1, read as the reverse complement.
TGGTACTCCACCCAACACCCAGAACAAAACAAAAGGACCCACACCCTTCCCTGAAGTAGCTCAGACAGGGTGGCGCCTATGAGCTGCAGGGGTGCAAGGTAAGGGGGCTCGGGCCTGGCTTCCTGTGCACCCAGAGAGACTGATAATTGCAAAACCATATGAGCTGCTGCTGAACAGAGCGTGGGAGCCCCTGTGGTGAGCTGGAGCTGCAGAGGGGAGGGTTTGGGAAGAAAACCCAGGATAATGAAACCACCATATGTCCACCCATTTGGAGTGTTGGACATTTCACAGAAAATACCCATAGTGTGGCCAGCAGGAGAGTAGTGTGGGAGCTGGCACAGGTTTAAATGTGAGGGGTCTCCACTGGCCCAACCTAAACCTTCAAAAAAGCCCTGAGTAGCAGAGGCAGGGCTTTCTGCCTCAGATGATCCCCCATGTTATTCCTAGACAGAAATGTTAGACACACCAACAGGAAGCCCATGAGGAACCCATGCCACCTAGTTTCCCCTTGTGTCCAATCCAGTGCCTCTCTCCATTGTCCATAGAAGATGTTCAGAGAGAGGGTATGGACTTGCCCAAGGTAGTATACCTCGGCCACGGCAAGCAGACCTATGGGACCCCACAACCAGCCTCCTGTTCCCAACTCTGGAGTCTAGAGAGACACCGTCACTCTTGGAATGCAGAGCCAGAGCTTTTACACTAGTGCCGAAACTAGAGCTAGGAGACTGCCACCCCAAGGGGCTGAGCCTAGAAGGGCAACCGCAAGCCTGAGCTCAGGAAGCCTGAAATGTGGCCACAAAAATTACAGACACCTCTCCTCTTGGCCCATCTTGTATCTGAGTTCCTTCCAGACTCAAAGGGTGTCAGAAACACCTGAGCATCCAGCTCCAAGTACCTCCCTCTTCAGAGTCTGTCCCCTCTGGGAACTTCGTCTATTTCTCCTGGGCTGAGCTCTGAGGTAATAAGTTCCTTTTCTTTATCCAAAGCCTTCTACAGGAGCATTCACCAAGCCTGTCTAGGTTAGGTAGGGCCATGCCTTGTTCCTTATGCCCCACAGCCTGTGGTACCCTTTTGCTTCTGGCAACAGGGAATGGGCACTCAGGGTGTGGACTACAAGGAAGAACCTAGAGCTGTTTGTCACTGCCTCCCGGCCTCCCTGTGTCAATCTGTGATGGAGGTGGGTAATGATATACCTGTCTGCTAGAGATCAGAGGTCTGTGTCCACTTTGAAATGACTAGGGGCTCTTTAAGAGAGTAAGGTGTTATCTGTTGCCAGGGCCTCTCCCCGAGAGCTAGCCCAACACCTCTACCAGGGACTCTTAGGAGACAAGGGAGGGCTGCAGCATAGCAGGTCCCTCCTGCAGACCTGGTTGAGCTTCAAAGAGGCAATGGCTGTAGAGTAAGCCTTTGGAAGAGGATATTATGAGAAGAAACAGGACAGTGGCCTTACTGCTCAGACCGGCCGGGGCTGAGACTCTGTGGCTGACAGATTCACTCATACCCTGGGCTAGATCATGAGCTAAGTATAGTACTCTGCTCTGAGCAAGGCCAGGCCAGGCCAGGCCTCTGGCCGGGGAACCTAGCTCAGAGATCAGAACAGAACCAGTAAGACAAAGGGTGCCAGGTCCTGGGGCTTTTGTGAGTGTTTGGGTTGAAGCCAGAACAGGGTCCACAGGGAGTAAGTGAGCCCTTAAGGGCTTTTTGACATGTGATAGGGACCATTTATACAGACAAGGAAGCAGCAGCTTGCAAAAATGGTGAGAGAAAATCTAATCCAGGGTGCTGAGGATGCAACTCAGTTGGTTGGAGGATTCCCCTAGCATGAAGAAAGCCATGGATTTGATTCCCTAAAACTTCATGAAACAGGTACACCGGAGGAGGTAGAGGCAGAAGGGTGAGAAGTTAAACCTCTACCTTGCTATCTAGACTGTAAATAAATTAAATCTAGCCCAGAATACCCAAGTTTCAAAATAAACAAAAAATTAATACGGAACCTAAAAGAACTGAGTGCCTGAGAGGACTGGCGTGCCTAGTTATTTTCTTACTGAAATAAGGTCTTTATGTATAGCCCGGGATATCCTAAAATTCACTATGTATACCAGACTGGCCTTGAACCCAGAGATCTTTCTGTCTCTGCCTTCAGAGTGCTAGGCCGCTACATCCAGTAGGTGTGTTCAATTCAAATATGAATCCCAGCTTTGGCTTAGACTCAGTTTCTCCTCCACTCTGGTGTAGAGTTAAGCCTGCTGGGGTTGGGATTTTTCTCAGAATTCAGCTTTCAAAGAGGTTAAGGGTCTTGTGGAGATTGTTTCAAGGAGTGTGCCAAGACACGAAGCCTGGGCAGCTGGCCCTTAACTGACCTCTGTGGCTAGAGATTCAGCGTTCCAGGATCTGGTCCCAGCCTCCTAGTGTTCCAATGAGGACTGGCAAATAAATACCAGACACGCGTTCCTCCATTAGTCTCTGGCGCCTCCTTGTGGTTTTTTACCTTCTGTAGGCCCCATCCCTGCCCTGCCCTGAGGTGAGAGCCAATAGGCTCCCTCCATCAATCGCCCCTGTATTCTAAGCACCTAGGAAGTTGAAGCAGTACACTTGGGAGTTCAGGGTCACTCTTGGTTACATAGTGTGTTCCAGATCAGCCTAGTTTATATGAGATGCTAAAACAACAACAACAAAAACAAAAACATAAATCCAAACTCCAGCCTGCCCTCCCCCATCCTCCCTTGGCAGGGCCTTTGGAGCCTAGCATTGAATTTGAATCCTGAGTCTCCTTCCCAGCCTGATTGTTCTGAGAAAGAAGTGCATGCCTGTGTTTTTCCCATTTCAAATGGTGGACCCCATAGAGAAGGGGCTTCTGTAAAGATCAAACGAGAGATTTGCAATGTTTTGCTTCTTTATTTTGTTTTTTGTTTTTTCTAAGACAGGAACTCTGTGTAACAGCCCTAGCTGTCCTGGAATTCACTCTATAGACTAGGCTGAACAGGACTCAGAGATCTGCCTGTCTCTGCCTTCTAAGTGCTGGGATTAAAGGCATGCACTCCCACACCACCACCCCAACATACCCCTACAGTGTTTCTAAACCCCCTGTTTAACGCGATTTGGGTGTCCCACTCACTTTGCCCCTGCAAACACTCAGAATGCTTCCTCCCTCAATGCTGATAACTTGATCCTGTCAGGTCTCGAGCTTCCAGTCTGGAAAGGGAGGCAAGTCCTCTAAAGAGGTCTTCTAATTAATGAGTTGTTTAAAAGACACCAGAACACCCTTCCCTTTGATATCTGGTCTGCCCCGGTCAAAGCCAGCACAGCTGGCTACAGCTGACCAGAAATCAAAAACCTCGCTGGACACAGCCAGCACCTCCTCCTCCTTTGCCTCCATCAGCTCATCTCGGATTTCTTGCTACCTCCACGTTCCAGTTCAGGGCTTTGTCCCCGCCAAAGTCTTAAAATCCGGTACCACCTAAGTCCACACACACGAGGATCTAGTTACAGAGACCCCTACCCTCAACCTTCAAAAGCCTCAGTGTATTCATCTGCTTAATGAGTGTGCTCATACTACCTTAACTACATGTCTCTGGGTTAGTTTTAAGGATATAAAGGAGATCAGAAACTTTTGGGGGGTAGGTGGGTGTGTTGCCTTAGCGCCGCTTGCAAACCCCGGCGAAAGCGGACTACAACTCCCATCCGGCTCCAGGGCTGCAGCCGTCCCTAGCCCCTCTGGCCTGGCTAAGGGACAGGCCTCTGGCCGGGTCCCGCGGGAAGTTGCGGTAGGTTCCATCTAGGGTAATGTCTCATGAGGATCTAGGTGGGGCTGGGACTGGGGTGGCACGGTCATCAGGGGATCTTCTTGTGACCCCCAACGGACCCCCCTCCAACCCCGCCCAAGAGTTACTTTTCGTGGCCCGCCCTCCCACTTCCTGGACGAGGGTCGGCCCCGCCCCCGCGCGCCTCTACCTTCCCACCTTCACGTTCAGCCGCGGCTCCCATTGGCCGGCGCGCACCTGCCCGTCCGTCGGGGGCGGGCTTGGAGGGCGGGGCGGGCGGCCAGGTGAAGGAGCGCGGGTGTCGACGGAGGAAGGTGACAGCGGGGAGGGCGGGAGGGAGGGGGGAAGCCGAGCAGTACGAGCTGCGGAACCACGGACCGACCGCCGGACGGACGGACGGGGCATGCGGGCGGCCTGGCTCTAGCCCGGGTTACGGGGCTCCAGCCGCAGCCATGGAGCAGCGGCTGCGTGCGCTGGAGCAGCTGGTACGGGGCGAGGCTGGTGGCAGCCCGGGGCTCGACGGCCTCCTGGATTTGCTGCTGGGGGTGCACCACGAGCTCAGCAGCGCCCCCCTGCGCCGGGAGCGTAACGTGGCGCAGTTTCTGAGCTGGGGTGAGTGGTCAGGGCAACACCTGGGAAGGGAGGCTGGAGGGACAACGCCTGGAGCTCTGTGCCCCCAGACCTTTTCCCGGGGATGGCATACTCCAGAAACTTCCTCCTGAAGATGCACTAACTCCTTGCGCTGTATCTAACGCTTGCCATCGGACTCCACGGCGTGCTCACTCACTTGCTCCTTACTTCAAACTCCCAGATACAGAGCCAGGTACACAATGCACACTTCACACATACTCTCATTTCATTCCCAGCTACAGACCCCAGACATGTTGCCAATACACATCTTTCACAACGGTCACCTACAGGGATTCCTTGGTCACACGTCACACCCAGAACATACATTCAAGTGGACACCCGTTTTGTGTCACATAAACAAACATACAGACTTTCTCAATCTCCTTCGTTCTTCAAGGGATGGGCACTTTTTTTCTGGGACCCCTCTCACCTGTCTAGCTCAGTCACACACACGCACAAATCCTCGTCCTTCACCTTGCAGGCAAATTTCCTTCAATCTCTAGCCAGGACTAAGAACCAACCTCAGCCCCTTTGGATGACTTGGGGTCTCATTAGAAGTAGATCTGCACCCTTTCCTATTTGATTCATCTGAATCCCTGGGAATGACTGACCTAGGGTGACCCTAAGCCCATTGTGGGCACTGGTACCAGCACAAGGGTTTCCTGGACACACCTAGCCAGGCTTGGTGGGGAGGGCATAGGAATTGGGCCTGGAGAGTGGGGTGTTTGCCCAGTAGGCAATCAAAGTTCCTGGCCCTCCTGAGCTATGGACAGGCACAAGACTTGACCTAGTATGGTTGGGGGTCTGCAATCCAGTCCTGCCATTTCTTTCTGGGGTGAGAGCAGTGAAAGGGCCCTGCCCCTGTTGCCTGCCTGTTTCTCTGTGACTCTTATGTGTTATACATGTGTCTGATTTGTCATCACTCCCACATGACACTGTACCTGTGTGTATGCATGTGGTATGCGTGTGTGTGTGTGTATGTGTGTGTGTGTGTGTGTGTGTATGTGTTTACACATATGTGTGTTTCTCCCTGCCTGCCTCTGGCGCCTCTGATTAGGACCCCAACATAGGGGACGTCTGTTGACATCTCCCGAGGTAACTCCAAGGCCGGGCGTGACTCACGCCTCTCCTGCCCCAACTTGTCCCTGCTCCTGCCCAGAACCCCCACCCCTTCTGGCAAGACAAAGGTACCGGGCATCCTGTCTAGGAGATTGATCTGGGCACCAAGTTTGGCCTAGGTGGCTGGTGGTCCCCTCACAGTCACCTCGAAGCTCTACAGGCTGGTGGCTGCTCCTCCCTAGCTCGGTGCATAAACCTGGGAAGAGACAATTAATTTCTGTGCGCGGTTTCCACACCTCCCCCGCTGTGGGGGTTCTGCCTGATAAACCTGTGGAGCAGCTCTCTGTCCCACCCACAGGCCCGCCCAGCTGGCAGGGAGTTTACCTTCTGGCAGGGGGAAACTGAGGCAAGGTGCCAGACCATAGATGTCCCCCATCCTCACTGGTCACTCCTGTCGTCATCAGGGCCCAAGACTCAGTGCCTGTTCCCTGGCCTAAGACCACTCCAGTTGTGGGGAGAGCCTGGGAGTGGCCGGACATGGCCCTTGTGGAGGTGGTGGTGGGGCAGGCGGATAGACTGTGATGGAGGAGGAGGTTCCTGCCTGTGTGAAAGCCCCATCCAGAGAGGGAGGCAGGGCTCCAAGTGGCAGGGCTATCAAGCCTGGAAGGAATCCTGTGTGCTCACACCCTCAGGTGCTGGCACTGGGCACCAGGTGAAGCTTTTGGCCCTGTTTGTGTGTCTTGTGAGTACCTGAGCAGACTGGTATCTGCTCCTGACCCAGGGGCCCCACTTGGGCAACGCAGAGCCTGTCTTTCTGGAGCACTGCAGAAACTGTCCTCCCTGCCCTCAGGGGCTGCCCCAGGCCTTGCCTCCAGCCAGATTGCTTTGTGCCTACAGGGTCCCCAGACCCAGGCCCACAGTTCCTGGATGGCAGAGAAGCCTTTCTGGGGTCAAAGAATGTCACCTATCCAGTTTCTCAGATAGGCCCCTGGGCTGGCCTTGTGGGGTCAAAGGCTGTCAACTAGGGGTGAGAGTGGGATCTTTATTGCCTCCAGGGTGACCTGGCTGTCAGGATTAAGCCCCTGGCTAAAGAAGACCAAGGTCCCTCTGTGCCGCAGATAGAGGCTACCTGGAATCTAGAGCAGGTGCCCAGGGAGCTTCTGAGGCCAGGTGGCCCACTGAGTCAGGACCCTCACCAAGCTCGTGTCATGACCAAACAGGCCTGCTTCTGATCTGTCCCTTGGCTGGGTTGTCTCTGGGAAAGTCACCCCTGTCCTAATCTCATGGGAGGTTGCAAGGAAAAAACGCTGTCCACTCTGTCCCCTCAGCCGGCCCCTTTGTAACAAAAGTGAAAGAGCTGCGTCTACAGAGAGATGACTTTGAGATCTTGAAGGTGATTGGCAGAGGGGCCTTTGGGGAGGTAAGTCAGTCTTGGGGTGGGTGAGGAGGAGGGGCCTTGCACTTGATCTGGTCTAAACCAGGCCTTGCTTCATTCCCTCAGGTTGCTGTGGTGAGGCAGAGGGACAGTGGCCAGATTTTTGCCATGAAGATGCTGCATAAGTGGGAGATGCTGAAGAGGGCTGAGGTCAGTTAGGGGTCAAGTGTACCCTGCAATGGGTAGGGGGAGGTATGCGTGCTGCCAGAGGAAGGGGTGGGGCACAGATGCCACTCTCAATAGTCACCCGTCCCTACCCTTCCCAGTGAACTTTACTTAAGATGAAGGGATCGACCCCATTCTTTTTATGAAAATACTGAGGCCCACTACTGGGAAGCCTGGGTTTAGGTTCATCCAAGGCCTGGGGTTGAGCAGAGCTGTTCCTTTGATCAGTGCCTCTGGGCTTTTGAATCCTCCATTCCCTGAGCTGGTAATGGGGGTTCCTGGGAGCTGATCCCATTATACCCCTGTTCTCCAAACCTGCTGCAGACGGCCTGTTTCCGGGAGGAGCGAGATGTTCTAGTGAAGGGAGACAGCCGCTGGGTGACTGCTCTGCACTATGCCTTCCAAGATGAGGAGTACCTGGTGAGGCCCTTGGGTGGGGAAGGAGCCTTGCTAGGGATAAAAGAAGGGATGCTCTTCCACCATTTCCTGGCCCTATCCCTTCTTCCTCAGCTCTGCTTAAGAGCCGCCACCTCCTGGGCATGGTGGGACACACCTTTTAATTCCAGCTCTTGGGAGGAAGAGGCAGGCAGATCTCTGTGAGTTCAAGGATAGCCAGTTCTACATAGTGAGTTCCAGGACAGCTAGAGCGTCATTGGAAGACCCTCTCTCTCTCCAAAAGAGAGAGAGAGAGAGAGAGAGAGAGAGAGAGAGAGAGAGAGAGAGAGAATGAGAGAGCGCCACTGTGAGTCCCCAGGGGCGCTGCTCAGCCCTCCTTCTCAGAGTCCCCCAAGAACTAATGTGAGGTCAACAGGTGTCCTCATTCTGAGCCTGACTCTTGGCTCTCCATACTGCCCTCCAGTACCTGGTGATGGACTACTACGCTGGCGGGGACCTCCTCACACTGCTGAGCCGCTTCGAGGATCGCCTCCCACCTGAGCTGGCCCAGTTCTATCTGGCTGAGATGGTTCTGGCCATCCACTCTCTGCACCAGCTGGGCTATGTCCACAGGTGGGGCCCCAAGCTCTGTCACTTCCCAGTCTTCCTCCCTAAAGCCCTCTGCTAGGACTTGCCAGTGTGCCTATCTTACAGTTGAGGAAGTCAGAGCTCAGAGCAGGTAAGCCCCTGCCTCAAACCCACCCAATTCATGGTGGCAGAAGAGTGGTGTGTTTGTTACCCATTTAGGGGACATCTGAGTCCTGCATCCTCCACAGTGCACCTTGCAGCCCCTAGAATGAACAGTTGCTTTCACTGACTCCCATATGCACACACACAAAGACATGTATGAGCATGTACACACAGGAGATTGTATGAGCATGGGCATAGGACAGGAACATGTGTGAGCATGTACACAGGACAGGAGCATGTGTGAGCATGTACACACACAGGAACATGTATGAGCATGCGCATAGGACAGGAACATGTGTGAGCATGTACACAGGACAGGAACATGTACAAGCATGCACACACACAGGAGATTTTGTGAGCATGTACATACACAGGAGCATGTGTGAGTATGTACATATACAGGAACATGTTTGAGCATGTACATAAGACAGGAACATGTATGAGCATGGGCATAGGACAGGAACATGTGTGAGTATATCACAGGACAGGAATATGTGTGAGCATGTACACACACAGGAACATGTGTGAGCATGTGCATAGGACAGGAACATGTGTGAGCATGTACACAGGACAGGAACATGTGTGAGCATGCACACAGGACAGGAGCATGTACAAGCATGCACACAGGCTCATGTCTGAACACACATATGAAGCCCTCCATTCTTTCACCTCCCTTCAGGGATGTCAAGCCTGACAACATCCTGCTGGACATGAATGGCCACATCCGCCTGGCAGACTTTGGCTCCTGCCTGCGTCTCAACAACAATGGCATGGTAAGGAGCCCACCTAGAATTGGAGCTGAGGATACAGGCCAAGTGCAGAGACAGCAGGTTCCAGGTAGGGGGTACCTGGAGAGTAGGGTGCTGGGTCCAGTCCCATGGCCTCATGGCACCAACACCCCTGACCCAGGTGGATTCATCAGTCGCAGTTGGGACCCCGGACTACATCTCTCCTGAGATCCTACAGGCCATGGAGGAAGGCAAGGGCCACTACGGCCCACAGTGTGACTGGTGGTCCCTGGGAGTCTGCGCCTACGAGCTGCTCTTTGGGGAAACACCCTTTTATGCAGAGTCTCTGGTAGAAACCTACGGCAAGATCATGAACCACGAGGTCTGACTGGCTCTGGGACTATACATTGTGTGATTGCGGGCAATTTCAGATCAACTGGACTTCAGACTGACCTGTCTCCTCCTTTGATCCACAGGACCACCTCCAGTTCCCCTCTGATGTAGATGATGTGCCTGCTAGTGCCCAGGCCCTGATCCGGCAGCTGCTGTGCCGGCAGGAGGAGCGGCTGGGCCGCGGTGGACTGGACGACTTCCGGAGCCACCCGTTCTTTGAAGGGGTTGATTGGGAGAGACTTGCAACCAGCACAGCACCCTACATCCCTGAGCTTCGAGGGCCGGTGGATACCTCCAACTTCGATGTGGATGATGATACCCTCAACCGTCCCGTGAGTGACAGATGTCTCTGTAAGAGGCTTGGCTTGACCCTCTGAGCTATGGGAACCTAGCCCAGATGTTTCCTAAAGCAGTTGAAAGGCTGCGGCCTCTGGAGCCCTGAGGCTCATGAGAGTTAAGGCTGACTAACTGTGGCTGGCTCACCTGCGTGGTGGATTGTACCAAGTGAAAGCCCTTTGACCTTAGTTGTTATCCTATTAACCAGAGTTCACCTATAGAAGGGCATTCCCTGCAGCCTCTTGGAGACCTTGAATTCAAAGGCTCATGGGAGTTGTGGTCCCTTTTGATCGGGGCTATGTTATTCCCCAGGTATATACCCAAGTAAATGCCCTCATGGGTCTCTTCTGGTTCTCACTTGGTTTGTGGCTCTGACTCTCCTTCCTACTTCTATAGGAGACGCTGCCACCGTCCTCCCATGGGGCCTTCTCAGGCCACCACCTGCCATTTGTAGGCTTCACTTATACCTCAGGCAGGTGAGTCTGGTCCTCATACCTGCTGGGAAACTAGGAACATGTGTGGCCTATTACAGCCCTGAGGGAAGGGACAAAATGGCCTCAGCATTTGATGGTCACTCCTCAGTTCTCTGTCCTTAGGGTAAACCAAAGTCATGGCGGCTATGCCCCTGGGACATGTGGCTATACCGTGTGACAGACTGTTAAATGCACTAGATTATAGCAAAGGCTATGAACAGCCTCTCCTGTTCAGCCTGACTGGCCTCTGTAAAATGGGTGGGAGCCTCAAATACCTTGGTTGTCCTGAGACCCAGGAGAGGCACAGGAAGGCATGCTCTGACAGGGAACGCCGAGGACCACTGGCTGTTGGGTGTGGGGCAGCAGGCTCATCTCACCTTGTTAACCTGTTTGATCTCTTTCTTTACGTTACTTAATTTATTTGCTTAATAAACCCCTATGCATACGGGCATGATGTACCACAGTGCACTTGTAGAGGGCAGAGAACAACTTTCAGAAGTCAGTCAGTTCTCTCCTTCCACCTTGTGGGTCCCAGGGATGGAATCAGGGGCTTAGGCTTGGCAAGAGGCATCCTTAAGCAGCTGATGGAGCCCACTGGCCCCTGGTGAGCCTTCGCATGAGCCTTGTTGGTTGGTTGCTTGGTTGGGTTTTAGAGACAGGGCTTCCGTGTATAACCCTGCTGTCCTAGAACTTGATCTATAGACCAGGCTGGCCTTGAATTTAGAGATCACCTGCCTCTGCCTCCAGAGTGCTGGGATTAAAGGTGTGCAGTCCACTGCTGGGCAAGGCCTTATTGATACCTCCATTTTCCTGTTAGAAAACTGCAGTTCAGATATTACCCATTGCTGTCCAAGGTCATTTATACAGCCCCAAAGGCAGGTTGTGATCTAATGGGTCTCTTGTCAGCATAGAGCCCGGGGTCTGTGTCTGGAGAGATGCACCTGGGTGTTTCTTGGATGGATGGACAATTGGTCCGTGAGGATGGTTTTCTGTCAACTGTGTTCCTTTGTCCCCTCTCAGCCTCACTGATGACAAGAGCTCTGAGCTAATGGCTACCCCAGAGTGGAAGCCCCACGGTGTGGAGCAGATGAAAGTGGAGCTCAGCCAGAAGTGTCAAGGTACGGGGGCAGCTGGGCAAGGCTGAGCCTGCCAGGCCAGGCTGAGGGGTAGATTGCTACGGGTCTGGCTACTCACCCAGTGGCCCTTCTCCTGCCAGAGGCCTTGCATAGCTCATTACAACCCCAGGAGCTGGTGCGACTGCAGAAAGAAGTACAGGTTCTTCAGGAGAAACTGACAGGTATCACTTCCTGTTCCTAGACCAGCTTAGATCCCTCCTGGGTCCCAGCCCTGCCTCCTGCTCTGTGTATGCTGTGTGATTGTGGGGAAGAGACCCTCTCCCCTGGCTGTGGAGAAAGGTCTCTGAGATCCTGTACACAGAGTGCCTGACTGACGTGGAGTTGTTCTGTGTGCGAGTCTCAATGACTATTTCCAACAGAGACACTGAGGGACAGCAAGGCCTCACTCTCACAGACTGATGGCCTCCATGTTAGAAGCCCAGCCCCAGACATCCAACTACAACAGGAGAAGGACCGCCTCCAGCAGGTGAGCACTAGGTGAAGTGAGTGAGTGACCTAGGGTTCCATGTCCCTGAGGTCAGCTCCCTGACTTGGCTTTGTCCTGTTTACCTTGGTCCTCAGGAGCTGGCTGAAGCGCAGGCAGCATTGCAAGTGCGGGATGCTGAACTGTGCCAAGCCCAGAACCGGCAGGAAGAATTCCTACAGAGGCTGTGGGAAGCCCAAGAGAGAGAGGCAGCTGCAGCCAGCCAGATCCAGGCCCTGAACTCTCAGCTGGAGGAAGCCTGGGTTGTCCGGAGAGAGGTTGGTGATGATAATGGGAAGGGGAGCAGCAAGTGTTGGGAATCCATGTCTCTAGCACCCGCTGTGGCTGGTTACATTGCACAGGGCCTGGCGGTGAGACAGGCACTTGGGTTTGCTGCTGGATGAGTCTGAGTCTGTCAGAATGACATGAAGAGGGATAAATGGACAGGGTTGGCGTTACCTTGTCCCTTGCCCCATCACAGCTTGAAGGCCAGGTGACCACCCTGAGTCAGGAGGTGACACAGCTCCAGGGACAATGTAAACAAGACTCTTCACAGGCCAAGGTATGGATGCTTCAGCCTCTTGGCAGGAGACACTCTCCCTTAGACTCTCCACCTTAGAGTCCTAGGAGCAGACCCTTGTCCCAGAGTGGGGTGGACCATGGCTTCACAAACACCTGCCTTTCCCCCTCTCCACATTGTCAAGACCGTTCATGCAGCCCCTGAGACCAACGGCATAGGATCTCCTGAGGGTCAGTCTCAAGAGGCCCAGCTGAGGAAGGAGGTGGCTGCTCTGAGGGAGCAGCTGGAGCGCGCCTGCAGCCAAGGGTGAGTGCATGGTAGGGCAGCCAGGAGGGGACAGGGCAGCACTGGGCTGGGAGTCAACTCTGTCTCCTCACCTCTCCTCCCCAGGGTCACTGTTGGGAAAGAGGAGGTTCTGTGCCGACTGCAGGAGGAAAACCAGCGGCTGAGCCGGGAGCAGGAACGGGTGAGAAGGGTAGAGAGACAAGGGGACAGGCTGGGTGCCAGCAGGGTCAGGGCAGAGCTCCAGGGTCCCAGCTGCTGGATATGCTGTAGAATGCAGGTCTCTGCAGAGTTCAGGATGGTAGGTGACCTGTGGGGAGCCCAACGGGGGTGGGCAACTGGAAGACATTCAGGGCTGCGAGGGCCACTGGGGACCGAGCCCACCGTCCCCTGTGGCCTCAGTTGGCAGAGGAGCTGGACCTGGAGCTACAGAGCAGACAGCGTCTGGAAGGTGAGCGGCGTGAGAGTGAGAGCAACTGGGAGGCGCAGATCGCTGACATCCTCAGCTGGTAGGTACCATGGTGCCTGGCGGGGCCTGGACATGGCTGAGGACCCAGACATGACGCACAGCCCATTCCTATTCAGGGTGAATGACGAGAAGGTCTCGAGAGGCTACCTGCAGGCCTTGGCTACTAAGATGGCCGAGGAGCTGGAGTCCTTGAGGAATGTGGGCACCCAAACACTCCCTACCCGGCCTCTGGTGAGCCCTGTGCTTGTGAGTCGTGGCATGTGTGTACACAGGAGAACCACATGTGGGTTCTACACGTGTGGGTCCCCAGGGATTGAACTCAGGTTGCCAGGTTTGGCAGCATACCTCTGCCTTTGAGTCATCTTGTCACCCCCAAACTCCCAGTTTATGCTAAGGGATGAGGAGAGATAGGTCTCTGAGTCTGGCCAGGTGACATAGGAGGCATTTGCTTCAGTGGGAAGGAGGGAGGAAGGGAGGAAATGTCTGAAGCTGTCAGGCCTGGAGAGCATCTTACAGGGATATCCTTGGTTGCTCCCAGGACCACCAGTGGAAGGCTCGGAGGCTGCAGAAGATGGAGGCCTCAGCCCGGCTTGAGCTTCAGTCAGCACTGGAAGCTGAGATCCGTGCCAAGCAGGGTCTGCAGGAGCAGCTGACGCAGGTGCAGGAGGCCCAGCGGCAGGCTGAACGGTGAGGCCATGGTCGGATACTACAGGAGTGGAGTTCATTCAGAGGCCTGTGGTGAGCCATTGCCCTCTTCCCCCAGCCGCCTTCAAGAGGCTGAGAAGCAAAACCAGGCCCTGCAGCAGGAGGTGGCTGAGCTCCGGGAGGAACTTCAAGCTCGAGGACCAGGGGGTGAGTGCCTACCCTGGAGCCAATCCCCATGAATACTCGGGAGTTCCCATGACTGCTAGGCCTAGATGAGCGAGATCTGCCCCTCCCACAAAGGACCTATCTGTCACTCACCACTTCCTGAACTGCTCTGGTGCCACACTTGCCCAGACCCCACCTGTGGACGTACCTGCATCTAACTGAGGTGAGACTTAGTCCCAGGGCAGCAGCCTCAGTTACTTTTACCCTCTGTCTACAGATGCCAAGCCCTCCACCTCCCTCATCCCTCTCCTGTCCTTCTGGAACACAGAGGTAAGGTCCAGGTGGGGGGCTGCTTAGGGAGGAGTCCTGGTGAGAAACACGATGGCCCTGACTTTCTTCCATCTTCATTCATCCCCAGAAGGATTCTGCCAAGGACACTGGCAATTCAGGAGAGTCCCCCCGGTCTGGAGCAGAAGCAGAGCTGCGGCCAGAGGGCCGCCGCAGTTTGCGCATGGGGGTGAGGACTGGGGCAAGTCCTCAGGCTGGAGCTGGGTGCTGGGCCCATTCCCTGCTCACTTGCTCATTCATTTTCTGCAGAGTGTGTTCCCCAGGGTGCCTGCTGCCAACCCTATCCCTGCAGAGGGTCCTCCTGCTAAGGTCAGTGGGCAGAGGGGCAGGGAGTGGGATACCGAGCTATTCAGCCCTTCCCCATAGTCCCTCAGGGACCCTGTGGGACCCTCTCAGGCCATGCTGAGGGTGGAGCTGGTGCTGGTTTTCTGACATGGCCTCCCAGGCACTCAGAGTTGACGCTGCAGACTGACTCAGCCTCCTGGTCACCTGGCTCTTTGGAACGGTGCACAGGGTGCTGGGAGGCACTGGAGCATATTGACAGCGTGTGCTCCTTCACAGCCTGGTTCTCACACACTGCGTCCCCGGAGTTTTCCATCCCCTACCAAGTGTCTCCACTGCACCTCGCTGATGCTGGGCCTGGGCCGCCAGGGCCTGGGCTGTGACAGTAAGAACCTTTCTCCTTCAGGCTCTCCCCTCTCACCATAACCCCTGGGCATGACCCTGACACACCCTGGCTGTTCTCAACCTGACAGCACCCACGTCTCTTAGCCAATTCCCTACTTAGTTTCTCCTCTCTCTCTCAGTGGCGATGGGTGACCTGACCTGGTGATGGGTGACCTGACCTGGTGATGGTGACCTGACTGGCAGGTCTCCTGAGTCCCAAGGGATCTGTCTGGGAAGGCTCAGGCTGCCTGACCTGTTTCATTCCTCCACAACTCTCCATCTCTCCACAGCCTGTGGCTACTTCTGCCACTCAGCTTGTGCGACCCAAGCTCCCCCCTGCCCTGTGCCCCCTGAACTCCTCCGCACAGCCCTGGGGGTGCACCCGGAAACAGGCACAGGCACTGCCTATGAGGGCTTCCTGTCGGTGAGCTGTGGCTGAGGGCTGAGGAGGATGGGCGTGGGAGCTGAGGACCCGTGCAGCCCTCCATGCCTGTCTTCCCATCAGGTGCCTCGGCCTTCAGGTGTCCGTCGGGGCTGGCAGAGGGTGTATGCTGCTCTCAGTGACTCCCGCCTGTTGTTGTTTGATGCTCCTGACCCTCGAGGCAGCATGGCCAGTGGGGTCCTCCTGCAGGCCTTGGATCTGAGGTAAGTGCCAGGCAGTGACACAGGACGAGTCATGGGTATTGAGAAGTTCATTCAGGGGTCATATGGTATCTCATGTGTCCTTTGTACCTCCCAGGGATCCCCAGTTCTCAGCCACCCCTGTCTTAGCTCCAGATGTCATCCATGCCCAATCCAAGGACCTGCCACGCATCTTTAGGGTGAGCGCTCAGGGCAGGAGGACCCAGCCTCCATCTCTCTCCCTGTGCTGACCCTGTCTTGGTTATTGCTGTATCTCCTCTCTATCCCTCTGCCAGCCACCTCACTGCCACATGCTGTCCATCCATAGCCACCATGAGTTTGCCACACAGCAATCTGACTATTTCCTGCTTTGTTTAAAAACCCTTGGATGGGGGTTGGGGATTTAGCTCAGCGGTAGAGTGCTTGCCTAGCAAATGCAAAGCCCTGGGTTCGGTCCCCAGCTCCGAAAAAAAAAAAAAAAAAAAAAAAAAAAAAAAAAACACCCTTGGATGGGGCTGGAGAGATGGCTCAGAGGTTAAAAGCACTGACTGCTCTTCCAGAGGTCCTGAGTTCAAATCCTAGCAACCACGTGGTGGCTCACAACCACCTGTAAAGAGATCCGATGCCCTCTTCTGGTGTATCTGAAGACAGCGACAGTGTACTTATATATAATAAATGAATAAATAAATCTTTAAAAAAAATTTAAAAAACAAACAAACCCTTGGATGGCTTCCCAGTACCCTCAGGAGGCTCTCACACAATACTCTGAGCCACCTAGCATTCGAGCCTGCAGACATCTTCCGCCCTCAACCCTGGGGTCCGTAACTACTCTGGCCATGCTTGTTCCTTCTAGCCTTGCGTTCATGTGTAACTCCTCCTCACTCTCATCCCTCTGCACGGAATTGCCAGCACCCTCAGGCCCAGTACCTTGTCCCCAGGTTCACTAACACCGGGTGGTGGACTTGTCCTCTCCACGCCCAAGGCCCCGACCAGTGTTACCCTTGCCCTCTTGGCCTGCTTTAGGGATCCTGTCTGCACTCCTGCAATGCTTCTCTTTCCTGTTATGGTGCCCATCACTAGGCTCAGGCATTGGCTCTGCTTGTCTGGCACCATGTCTGGCCTGCTCCCTGCCTAGCACTACAGCTAGCTAGCTGGCAGTCGACCTGGCAAACCTCAGTAGGGAAAGGATGAAAGGTGGACACATGGCTGGCTGCCTCTTGGTTGGAGTCCTCCAGCCTGACTCCCTGTCCACAGGTGACAGCCTCCCAGCTGACAGTGCCACCATCCACATGTACTGTGCTGCTGCTGGCGGAGAACGAGGGGGAGCGGGAGCGTTGGCTTCAGGTGCTAAGCGAGCTGCAGCGGCTGCTCCTGGACGCACGCCCAAGGCCCCGACCAGTGTACACACTCAAGGAGGCCTATGACAATGGACTGCCGCTGCTGCCTCATACGCTCTGTGCTGCTATCATTGGTAAGTCGTGTGCTGCAGGGCTGTCACAAGGGGAAGGTCAGGCCTTAGGGAGACACCGGCCCAGAGTCACAAATGCAGTAACCATTCTCTCAGCTACAAGCTGTGGGCTCCACCTTGCATAAGTGAATCTTGGCCCTCCTCACTGCACTGCCATGTGGTGGGCTGGGGTCATGAGCCAGACAGCCTGACTTCTCGACTCTGCATTCCTGTGGGTTCTGGTTCTTTCTTTTGTTGATGTTTTGTTTTGGTTTTGGTTTTGTTTTTGAGACAAGATCTCACTACATAGCCCTGGCTGTCAGGGAACTCACAGAGATCCCTCTGCCTCTGCCTCCAAAGTATGGATGCAGAGTATGTACGTGTGTGTGTGTGTGTGTGTGTGTGTGTGTGTGTAAAGGTATATACCACCACGCCCAGTTGAATTTCCTTTTTCTAAGAGACTCTCAAGTAAGTGGAAGGAACAGAGTTTTAAGGAGAAACAGAGGTGACCTGGAAAGCTGAAGCAGAAGGCTTCAGAGTTTTAAAGACAGCTGAGGTGAACTGCATATGGAGACCTTGTCTCAAAAGACCCAACGCACCAGGCATGGCTTGGTGCATGCATATATTCCCAGTACTTGGAGGAACAAGCCGAAGGATCAGGAGCTCAGATCACCCTTAGCTAATAAATAGCTTAAACCAACCAACCAAAAAACCGGGCTGGAGCTGTCCCAGTGGTTAAGAGCACTGGCTACTCCTCCAGAGGACCTGGGTTCAATTCCCAGCACTCACTAGAACATTCTTCTGTCCTCTACTGGCACCAGGCCCACACTCAATGCACAGACATACATGCAGGAAAAGCACATATACACATAAAATAATTCTTTAGAAAAAATGAACACACATACACAAATAAGTTGGACTTGGGAGCGGTGTCACACACACCTGTAAATCCAGCACTGGAGAGGGAGCTACAGGAGGATGAGAGTTCAAAGCCAGCCTCATCTACATAATGAGTCAAGTACAGCCTGGACTATATGAGATCCTGTTTCAATAAAACAACACTAACAACCAACCGGGAGGATTACCTCACACTCGTGCCAACTGGAGCTAGCTACATGGTGAACTGTAGGCCAGCCTAGATTATGGAGTAAGACACTGTCTCCACAGAAAGACAAATAAGGCTCTGATGACTTTCTTCCTGGCAGCCGGGTGAGCGAGGGAGTAGGTGCAGAGCTGTTTAGGGTTCACTCAGGGAGAGCTCTCCCTCCATAACTGACGACTAGGAAAGGGACAGGAAACAGAACTCTCTGGCTTCCTCCTGCAGCTGAGGCCCTGAGCCAGCTCCAGCTTGCAGGTACCCCAGTCAGGGGTCACAGCCCGGGTCAGTTAGGAACCAGAGGTAGAGGTTTGTATAAGGAGAGAGTGAGGCTTACCCAGAATCCCACAGCTCCAGGTAGTGGCCCTTAACCTGACCCCAGTCACCAAGGCCCTTCTTCATCAGAACCAGTGTAAACTGAGCAGGAAGGGCCTAAGGATGGGGTGGGTGGACAATGTGTGGGTCACCATCCCACTACCTCAAGAGAAACCGAGGACCAGTGAGGACAGGTGTCTCTGACCTCTGACCTCTCTTCCTCTATCAGACCGAGAGCGTCTTGCCCTGGGCACTGAGGAGGGCTTGTTTGTGATCCATCTTCACAGCAATGGTACCAGAGGGCTGAGCCTGGGGGAGTGTGGGCCTGGGCAGCACAGGCCGCTGCTGCTTCTTACCCAGTGCTCCTCTCTCCTGCCAACACCACAGACATCTTCCAGGTGGGAGACTGCCGCAGGGTGCAGCGGTTGACCGTGAGCTCTGCTGCTGGCCTACTGGTCGTGCTCTGTGGCCGTGGTCCCAGTGTGCGCCTCTTCACCCTGTCTGAGCTGGAGAATGCAGAGGTGGCAGGTGCCAAGATCCCTGAATCCCGAGGCTGTCAGGCTTTGGTGGCTGGGAGCATCCTACAGGCCCGGACTCCAGTGCTCTGTGTGGCAGTCAAGCGCCAAGTTCTCTGTTACCAGCTGGGCCCAGGACCAGGGCCCTGGCAGCGCCGCATCCGAGAGCTACAAGCGCCAGCTCCCGTGCAGAGCCTGGGGTTGCTGGGTGATCGGCTCTGTGTGGGTGCCGCCGGCACCTTTGCTCTCTACCCGCTGCTCAATGAGGCTGCGCCCTTAGCGCTGGGAACCGGCTTGGTGGCCGAGGAGCTCCCCGCGTCCCGTGGGGGCCTGGGTGAGGCACTGGGTGCTGTGGAACTCAGCCTCAGCGAGCTTCTGCTGCTCTTCGCCACTGCTGGCGTCTACGTGGATGGCGCTGGCCGCAAGTCACGAAGCCACGAGCTGCTGTGGCCAGTGGCACCCACTGGCTGGGGTAAGGCTAGTAGAGGGCCTGGCAGGGTGGGTCAGGCACTGGGGGTCCTGTGACCATATTGTGTCCTGAGTAGCTTGCTTAGGGCCATCCTCACTCCGTTCTCTACCTGGCCATCTTTTTTTTTTTTTTTTTTTTTTTCTTTTTTTTTTTTTTCGGAGCTGGGGACCGAACCCAGGGCCTTGCGCTTCCTAGCCAAGCGCTCTACCACCGAGCTAAATCCCCAACCCCCCTACCTGGCCATCTTGAATGGCAGTCCCAGCCGGGCAGTTAGCCACTCTGTAACCGACCATCACATCCCGAGCACTGCCTTTGATTCCCTCCCTCCCCACTACTGTGCTCTGACTCCTTCTCATGCCACCTCTTGGTTCAGACCTCTGTTCTGGGTCTCGCCATCCGCTTTGTGACTGCTTTTGTGCACTGGGGCCTGAAGAACAGTCTAGGGTTGGCTCCTTCATCTGGCCAGCCTGGGCAGGCACACCCTGGGGGCTATGCTTGCTAAGAATGAACAAATGAACTGAGGAGAGGCATGGGTTGGTGTGGTCACTTGTAGCCAATATGATGGGCTGGAGGTAGGAAGGGGACAGTGTCCTTTATGGGCAGAGGCCCATCTGTAGTAAGGCTGGGGTTAAGTGTAACAGATTGCCACTGTCCCTCACCAGCTGTATCAATCACCTTGACCATTATTTTGCTCTGAGATTTCCATTACCTCATTTAATGTCCAAGATCGGGGTGATTATAGTACCTGCTCCTACCTGGAGCTGCTGGAGAGTTAAGGGAGGACAAACATGCCAAGCATTTGCCACTGTGTGGGCATGTAGTGAGGGCTATTATCTCATCTGTTCTGGAGTTGGGCGGGGCAGGCCTCCCTGTGGGACAGAGGAAACAGGCTCAGAGAGGTACCTGACTTGCTCAGGGCTACACAGTACAGGCTGTTTCCCACCTACAGGTTACACAGCACCCTACCTAACAGTGTTCAGTGAAAACTCCATTGATGTGTTTGATGTGAGGAGAGCAGAATGGGTACAGACTGTGCCACTCAAGAAGGTGAAGGTCAACCCAGAACACAGGTCCGGTGGGGTGGGGCAGGGTGGGTGACATGGCCTGACCGCTGTGTTTTCTGCCTCAGGTGAGACCCCTAAATCCAGAAGGCTCCTTGCTCCTCTATGGCACCGAGAAGGTCCGTCTGACCTACCTCAGGAATCCATTAGCAGGTGAGGGAGTATATGCCTGCCTGCATCTCTGTGTGTTCACCTATGCACAAGTGCGAGCTTGTGCACCGGCCGGCTGGGACATGTGAGCACCTCCCTGGCTCCCTGATTTTCCACAGAGAAGGATGAGTTTGACATTCCCGACCTCACGGACAACAGCCGGCGCCAGCTGTTCCGCACCAAGAGCAAGCGCCGCTTCTTCTTCCGGGTGTCTGACGAGCTGCGGCAGCAGCAGCGCAGGTGCTCGCTGTGGTGTTGCTGCTGGGTGGCTGCTGGGTGGGACTTTCTACTCTTGAGGGCGGGGTGAGGTTTGCAGCCCCGCTCCTTACACCCCCTCTGCCTGCAGGGAGATGCTGAAGGACCCTTTTGTGCGCTCCAAGTTCATCTCACCGCCCACCAACTTCAACCACCTGGTGCACGTGGGCCCTACAGAGGGCAGGCCCGGCCCCAGGGATGGGACCCGGGTGAGTGAGTACCCTGGAGCCAATCATAAAACTCCCTGTAGTAGTTGATCCAATCACAGGTTTCTTCTGTTGACTGCTTGGCTGCTGAGGCAGATGACTCATCCCTCTGACACCCAGACCTCAGTACTTCCATGCCAGAAGCTGAGTTCCCATGGTGTACACTTCCTGGTCCCAGCCCTTCCTCACTGTCCCTGACAGGCTCAGGAACAGAAGAGCAGAGGCACCCGCAGCTCCGGACCGCAGCGGCCCCACAGCTTCTCAGAGGCATTGCGGCGTCCAATATCCATGGGCAATGATGGCCTCCCTGGAGAAACAGACCCCCGTAAGGGCAGCCTTCCACCCTCCACTTACTTGCATGCCCCTCCACCTTACCTCTCCTTCCGAGCCCTTAGATCTGACCCAGGCATTTTGTGCTTCTGTCTCCCTACTGCCAGTAGTGAAGAGGAAAGTTTGGACATCTCTGTCCAGCGAATCCGTGTCCTGCCCCCAGGGGTCCCTGAGCCCTGCAGCATCCCTGATACAGGTAAGCCAGTGGGTTGGGCTTTCCCTCTCCTACTCAAAGTTTAGGCACTTTCTGGGAAACACCTCTGAGACAGGTGGGCCCATCTGCAACTCTTGGCTCTCCAAGCCCTAGCTGTGTGCTCCAACCCAGGGAGGACCAAGCCCCCTGAGCTGCTCCTACTCGCACACTGAAGGTGTTACAGTGGCAGGTGTGAGGTGATCTCGCGGTGCAGGATGCATGGGAGGCATGCCCCATGGGAGGAGCTCTTGGGATTGTATGTGACACGTGCGAGAGTACAGGGACAAACACGCCTGCAGCATGCCCCACCACACATTGAAGACCAGAGGACACTTCCTAGAACTGGTGCTTTCCTTCTACCTTGCCTGTTAGACACGTTCTCTCATTTCTGTTCCGTGTGCTCCAGGCTGGTCGGTATACACAGCCTTCCAGCTCCTATCCACCCCTGACCCTGATTCCCGTCTCCCCACAGGGGTGCTGGGATTATAGACGTGAGCTGCTGCATCAGCTCTTACCTGGGCTCGTCTGTTACAGCTTTCAGGGTTGTGTGCTAATCACACTCATCTGCTGAACATTCCTACCTGAGCCGTTTCCCAAGGCCTAGAATGAAAAAAATTTTTTTTGCAGTGCTGGGGTCAAACATAGAGTGTTGATTGTGCTAAGCACTGTTACTGAGCGAGCTATGTTCTTTCGGGAGTGGGGGTGAGGGGGTGGTGTTGAGACGGGGTCTCTCTATTTAGTCCTGGCTGTTCTGGAATTTGATATGTAGACTAGGCTGGCCTTCAGAGATGTAGCCTAAAGATGGGGAGGGAATCGTATGGAAACTTTGTCTGAGGTCGCGGAAAGACCTGACAGGCACTCACCCTCCAGCTACCCTCACCGTCCACTCTCAAATTCTCGCTCCTGCTGTTTCCTCTCCTTTGAATGCTTTTCCTGCCTTCAATGCCCAGGCTGCCCACCACTGTGACCTTTAAAGCAGTTCTGGGGATGTGGTCAGGTGTCCCCAAACACAGTCCTCTACCGTTTTGGCTCCTCCCTTCCTTCCTTCCTTTTTCCTCCCTTTCCTTCCTCCCTCCCTCCCCTCTTTCTCTCCCCTTTTAAAAGGCTCTCATGTAGCCTTGAGTACCTGATTCTGCTGCCTGCACCTTCTGGGTGCTGGGGTCACAGGCATGTGCCTCTACACCCAGTGTGCCTGGCTTTTTCTTCCGTGCCTGTCTTTTGTTAGCTGTGAGGTCCATGGTGGTTGGGGTCAGCTCTTACTTTTCTGCCTTTGTAAAACACGGTTTGGGCTGAATGTGGAATGCAGTGAGTGAACAAGACACAGGGTTTGTTCCCCGCAGTTCTCCCTCACACCTTCAGTGTAGTTTCCTTTAGGGTCCTGCTACTGCAAGCGCTGGGTCCTTTGAGACCTCTGGGAGGCACTGGCATAATAAGAAAGAGAGACCTGTGTCCTTTCTCCCATCTGACTCCCTGTTCTTCCCTCAGGTCTCAGAACGGCCCCGGAGTCTCCCTCCAGATCCTGAGTCAGAGGGCTCCCCCTGATGCCCTCTGGCAGTGCCCACCCCATTCCCAAGACAGAAGGAATGAGGAAGCAAAGAGCTTGAGGGATGCCATACCCGGCTGGTCCGGGACATGTTGAAATTCAGACTCAGGGAGAGCCTGGGTGGAGGGCTAAGAGCAAGGCGCCTGGGTCCCCAGGAGTGGGGTCTGGCTCCTGGCCCTGTTCCTGCCGTTCTCCTGGGCTTCCATCATAGCCTACACTGGCCTCTGGGAGTGCCACGCCTCTACTGCCCAGGGAAGATTGTGCCAAAGCTGTGCTTCATGGGGCCAGAGACGCTGTTAGTCAGGGGAGGGATGGAGGGCGGGCCCTTGGGAGTATGCTGGTGTCTTGTCTGCAGCCTGGCCCAGGCTGAGGCTGAGATGGAGCGTGTGAGGTCTCTGCTCAGGGTCAGGCTGGGCTCTGGTTGACAGGAAAAGGATTGAAAAGAGGGAGTGGGGCAAGTGAGAGAGGGAGAGAGGAGAGAAGGTGAGGGAGCAAAGGCAGCAGAGGAAGAAGTGATGGAATCAGGAGATGGATGCTAACTGAGAAAGAGGAGAGAAGGACAAAGCATGTAGTGAGGAGGATGCTGGAGAGACAGAGGGAAGGAGGGAGAGTGAGCCAGGGAAAGCCCGACCCGGGAGCTTTTCTCTCGGATGGGGCTCGGGAGTGAGAGCAGGGCTATCGCTAGGTTATCCGTCCAGGAAAAATGGTTCCTAAGCAGGGAGGGGATGGGAGGGTATTTATAAGGGCTTCTTGGTGGGAGATAGACACCCTTCGGGGACCACTGAATATCTCCAGGCACACTTCGGCCCTTCCCAGCAGGAAGGGTCCTTTTCTGGAAGCTTCAACCAAGTGTATTAGGGGAACATAGGGGGCATTTTAATATTGATCACAGTCATTATTATTGTTATTATATTGCTATTTTTATTAAACCTTGCCCTGCTACAGTGTAGGGAATGAAAGAAGTATTTATCTCTTTGAATGCCAAAGTCCCGGGACGGATGGGCTCTGATGCACCGAGATGTGGCAAGAAACAATAAAGCCAACTTTACAAGCTGCTGGCCTCCCTGCCTGGGTCTGTCTCGCTGTGCAAAAATGAGGGTGTAGAAGGAGGAGGAGCGGTGGGGACCATGCACAGATGAGAGCTTGGCCTCCGTGTGTGCATTTGCATGCCCTCAGCAAGACCACAGGGGCAACTTTGGATGGTCTCCAGGAGCCGTGATCTTGGGCGGATTTTTTGTTGTTGCTTGGTTCATTGGTTGGTTTTGGTTGCTGTCTATGTTTTGTTTTGTTTTAAATTTTATCTATTATTATATTTAGAGTACACTGTCTCTGTCTTCAGACACACCAGAAGAGGGCATTGAATTCCATATCAGATGGCTGTGAGCCACCATGTGGTGACTGGGATTTGAACTCAGGTCCTTTGGAAGAGCAGTCAGTGCTCTTAACCACTGAGCCATCTCTCCAACCCTATGCTTTGTTTTTGAGACAGGGTCCTAACTACGTATTCTGGTGGCTAGCCTGGAACTCAGCATGTAGACCAGGATCAGCTTGAAATGACTCACGGTGAGCTCTACCTGCCTCTGATGGAACTAAGGATGTGTGCCGCCACACTCAGCCCATTGGGTTGTGAGATGGGAGCTTTCCTTACCCTTGCAGCTGGTAGCATAGGCTGGCCTGCCAAACCACCCTGAGAATCTGATTTCCCCTCTGACGACCTGGGACTGTAAGATACACCACCATGCCCTGCTTTCTCACCTGTGTTCCTGGGACCAAACTCATGCTCTCATGCTTGCCCAGAAGCATTTTACCAAACAGCCATCTTCCCAGCCCCCTGACCTGTATCTCGAAGAATCGGACGATAGGGGCTGAAGAAACACTTCATTGGTTAAGGGCACCGTTTGCTCTTCCAAAAAGATCTGGGTTTAATTGGCTCAGGCACCGACTCCTTGGGTCATGTTTCAATTCCCAAACCACATGGTGGCTCACAACAGATCAGTTCCTGGTGTGTCTGAAGACAGCCATTGTCCTACAATAAATAAATAAATCTTTAAAAAAAAAAAAAAAAAAAAAAAAAGATCTGGGTTTAATTCCTGGCAATCCCATGGTGTTTCATAACTACCTACAACAACAGTTCCTGGGAATCCATTGTCCTGACTTCCAGATACCAGGCACCAGGCACACACATGATGCACCTACATACATGCAGGCCAAACACTCATATGCATAAAGTAAAATAAACCTTTTAGCCATGGTCGTGGTGCATGTCTTTCCAGCACTCAGGAGGCGGAGGCAAGTGATCTCTAAGTTCAAGGCCAAACTGGTCCTCAGAATGAGTTCCAGGACAGCCAGGGCTACACAGAGAAGCCCTGTCTCAGATAGATAGATAGATAGATAGATAGATAGATAGATAGATAGATAGATAGATAGATAGATAGATAGACAGACCTTAAAAAAAGAATCAGGGGCTGGAGAGATGGCTCAGCGGTTAAGAGCACTGACTGCTCTTCCAGAGGCCCTGAGTTCAATTCCCAGCATCCACATGGTGGCTCACAGCCATCTGTAATGGGATCCGATGCCCTCTTCTGGTGTGTGTGAAGACAGAGACAGTGTAAAAAAAAAAAAAAAAAAAGAATCAGATGACATGCTCAAATAGGGTAAATGGGTACAGTTTGGTAATGCTTACATGTAGGATGATGTCATTACGCAGGTAAAGGCAGGAACAAGATAGAATGAGGCCTGTCATTGGACAAGAAGGAAGGATGGGCGGGAGAAAAGCTTTAGAGAGGAGGTGGAGACTGGGGTGGAGAAAAGGGGACAGCCAAGAGAACATGGAGGCGGATGTTAAGATTCCTCTGCACATTTACAGGTTGTTATGAATATTTTTTTAAATATTTAATGTATATGAGTACACTGTAGCTTCCTCAGACACACCAGAAGAGGGCATCAGATCCCATTACAGATGGTTGTGAGCTACCATGTGGTTGCTGGGAATTGAACTCAGGACCTCTGGAAGAGCAGTCGGTGCTCTTAACCACTGAGCCATCTCTCCAGCCCTGTTATGAATATTCTTAAGGGATGGATGTGTACAGGGCTTTGTATGTCTAGGTGGGCAATTATATCTTATTGATTGGATCAGAGGTTATTGTGTTGTGTGTTCTTTCATGTGGCAATTTAATTGAATTCAAGAGAGTGTGTGTGGCTGGAGACACTGGGCCGCCACAGAATGGGGATGTGTATGTCTGGCATGGTGGCAGCCTGCCTTGGGAACTGGATGGGTAGAGAGATTGCCGCCAGGCTCAGAGAGCAGCCTTCGGCAGTGTGACCTGGGATGGAGCAGGGCGGGTGAGAGGCTTTGCTGCCTGAGACGAAGATGTCTACCAGATGTCATGGGGCACTGCAGTGCCGGACCTAGAGAGGGAGAAAGGAGACCATGTTATTTTAATTTTACTGCAATACTTACAGATGTGTAGGCAGTATCCCAGAATATTAGCAGGAAGGGGATAGTACCCCATACTACCCATAGGAAGACAGTTGTGCTACCTGACAGCTGCGGCCTGCCCAAGACAGCCTTGGCTGTATCAGAGCAGGAATTAAGGCCTGAAGGTAATTCTCTCCTTTTACTCTGTGTCTACCTTTCCTTCTCTTGCTTTTAGACAAACCCATCAGAGGCCCTAAGAGTTCAGGTTTATGGGTTGGGGATTTAGCTCAGTGGTAGAGCGCTTGCTAGGCACCCTGGGTTCAGTCCTCAGCTCTGGAAAAAAAAAAAAAAAGAGTTCAGGTTTGCAGATGGCAGAAGGCCACCTTGACAGCATGGTCAGTGGAGAGGATAGAAGTAGATATAAGACCTGCTAAGGACCTCTTCATCCCCAGTGCTCGCACATATAAGGCATCTAAGGGAGTGGGAGGGCCTCACAGGTGTATTACTTGTTCTTACCCAGGGTTTCCATTACTGGGTAGCATCAAGACCTCCAGACTGAGCTAGACAGAGACAGAGGGTAGGGTCTGAACTCTGGGACCAGGGCAGGCCATCCTTAAAGCTGGAGGGAAAGTAGGTCAAGAAGATGGGTCGCCACCATCTGGTGAAGAATGAGATTGCAGATCCACTCAGAACTAGAGGGCCTGAGCAGTGTGGGCTAGAGAGTGAGACCAGACTCTGTTCCAGCACCTGCATGGTGGCTCCCAATGATCCATAACTCTGTTCCGGGGCATCTATGGCCTTATCTGATGTCTGTGAGCAGACAGACAGACAGACAGACAGACAGACAGACACACACACACAATCACACACGGTGCACATACAGACACTCAGGCAAAACACATATACATGCAAAATACACATCCTATCTCACAGGAGGTTCTAGTGAGACTCTGGTGCAGTGACAATGCCAGACAGTGCCAGGCTATTTGGAAACTGTCTCTTCTGTCCCTTGGAGAACAGAGGGTCTGACAGCTGTGGAGCGGGTGAAAGGAATGCTCAGAACGCTAGCAAGTTAAGACCTAAACCCATCCCTCATCAAATCGGAGAAATGGCTGCTACCCTGACACCCAGAAAAAGCCAGCCAAATTCTACTCTCATTCCTAAGTTCTTACATTTTTTGCACTTTTGATTACATTTTTAAATTGTCTTTCCATGGCCATGTGTAGCGTGTTTGTAATGGCAGGTGTGAAGGTCAGGAGGTAACGCTTTGGAGTTAGTCCTCTGGATGCTTTAAGTGGGTTCCAGGGATCAGAGTTAGGGCCTCTGGCTTTTGTCTGGAAGTTCTTTTCCCCAACAAAGTGTCTTACTTAACCATTAGTTACATTTTTTTTTTTGAAAAGTCAATTTTCCCAATTCTTTGTTTGTTTGTTTGTTTTTCAAAATCAAGTTTCTCTGTGTACCCTGGCTGTCCAGGAACTGGTCCTGTAGATCGGGCTGGTCTCAGACTCAGGATCTACCAGCCTCTGCCTCCAGAGTGCTGGGAGTAAAGGCGTGGGCCAACACTGCTCAGCGATTTTTCCAATCTTTACAAACAAAAAAAATTATTTTTATCTTGTGTGTATGTCTGTCTTGCCTGTGTGTATGTATGTCTTGCCTGTTGGATACCTGTCTTGCCTGTGTGGATGTCTGTCTTTCCTATGTACGTGGATGTGTGTTATGTCCATTTACTGTGCTTGGGGATCAGAAGGTGGCACTGGGTCCTCTGGAACTTGAGTTAGAGATGGTTAGGAGTGGTCATGTGGATTCTGGGAACAGAACCTGGGTCCTCTGAAACAGCAACAATACTCTTAAGTATGTGAGACATCTCTTCAGTCCCAAGAAAACACTTTTTTTTTTAGATTTTTTTTCTTTTCTTTTTTTTCGGAGCTGGGGATCGAACCCAGGGCCTTGCACTTGCTAGGCAACCGCTCTACCACTGAGCTATTACCCCAACCCCTTTTTTTAGATTTTTAAAAATTGTTATTACATATATATGAGTGATCTGCCAGCATATATATCTGTGCACCACATGGATGTATGCCTGGGCCCACTCAGGTTCAAAGGGAACAGCAGATCCCCTGGAAACAGAATTATGGACTGAGTCGGCTGGTGGGTGCTGGGAATTTAAACTGGGTCCTTTGCAAGGACCACAGAACCATTTCTTCAACCAGAGAACTAAGTCTCAAAAGTTGTCCTCTGACCTTGACATGTGTCTACTGTGGCATGCATGACTTTAATAAGTAAGTGTTAGGGGGAGGGGAGGGGGAGGGGGAGGGGGAGAAGGACGTTATTTCTAAAGCAGTTACCTGTCTGTGGAATATATTCTACAGTGGCCTCAGAGGGAGAGGATGCAGATTTGCCAGGGTAAGGGGTGGGATACTCGGACAGGGAGGTTCCACCCTCTCGGAGGAGAAGGGGGAAGAGGGAGACTGTGTGAGGGGGCACTGGGAAGGGGTGGCAGTGATCTGGATGTAAAGTGAATCAATTAAAATTTAAAAGAAGAAAAGAGGAGGAGGAGGAGACAATGACATGGAACCCCCTGGCAGTAATGTTGTCATCACTGGGGGAAGGGTGCTGCTGCTGCCCTCAGAAGAGATTAAGATGATTCCCAGTGACTTTGAATTATTATTTCACATGATTCAGCTCTTAGGGTGTCCACCCCAAGTAAGGAGGATCTAGACATAGGGATAAGAGGTCTGTATGAGTCCAGCTTGGGAAAATAAAGGAGTGTATTTTTTTTTCAGTCTGACCATTTATTTATTACTCTTTGGAGGAGGGATTCAAGACATGGTTTTCTCTGGCCATTCTGGAACTGTGTAGACCAGGTTTGCCTGGAACTCTGAGATTCTCCTGCCTCTGACTCTGAAACACTGGGATTAGAGGGAGGTGTGCAACACCCGCTGGCAGGCTTTCTTTGTTACTCTTAAAGACTTATTTGACTGGACAGCTTTTACCTCTTGCCAGTCCACTCCTGACATTTTTCTTCCGCTCCTTCACATTCTCCGCCAGAGGCTGAGTCCGCTCTGTACCACCCTCCTTGTTGTCTAAGCACTCCATTTCTTCAGAACAACTTGGGGTAACAAGATGGCGAGTCATGGGAGCTTTGGTCCTGGACTTCTTCCCTGCTTTAAGGGTTTTCTGACAACATTCTGGGGGTGTCGTCTTCAGAGGCATTGAAAACCTTTTGGATTCTGCCAGCTCTTTTGAGGTTTAACCACCAAGGCACAACAGTATCTGTTGGTTCAGAAACACCCTTCTCTATTGGCCTCATTTTGAACAGTATCAATTTGAGAACACTTAGATTGGCATCTGCGATGCACTTCCTCTCTCCAGTTCCCCTTGGTCGATAACAGCAACAACCTTTAACAACGGCCACACTGTGCTGTGGTTTAAGACATCTTGCTTCATGGAAAAACCTGTTAGTCATTCTCACAACTGGTTCACATAACCCTTCAGCAGCTGTCACCCCACGCACAGCATCGACAACTGCTTCTCACCACCATGGATTCCTTTAGAAAGTTGAAGTAGGTCAGGTAGTGATGGACAACTTTAATCTCAGCACCTGGGAGGCAAAGGCAGGTGCATCTCTGAGTCCAGGCCAGCCTGGTCTACAGGGTGAGTTCCAGAACTGCTAGGGCTACACAATAAACCCTGTCTCAGGGAAAAGGAAAAGGAAATGCAAAGTTTGCATTCATCATCCATGTCAGTGAACTTCTAACAGCAGGTGCCTGAGAGGAGATACTCAGCTTTATCCTGGCCGACCACCTAGGAGGTACCATGAGAAAAAGCTTTATGAAGTAACTTTCAAGAATATGGGCCACTCTCGAGCAGCTACAACTGCCCAAAATCTCCAACTCTTTGCCCACAAAACACCGATTTTAAGGTTTGAAGTACAGTGTAGAATAATGCAAACCTGGGTTCGGAGCGCCACCTAGTGTTAAAACTGTAGAAGAGCATACGGATTCTCACCACAAAAGGCCAAAGCGGTTTGGGAAAGCCAGTTTCTGTGCCCATCCCATGTTCTTCCCAGGACTCAGATGTGATTGATTTGCTGAATCTGGCAGACAGGACAGTTAAATGATCTTCTGCAGTAACGTGGAGGCTGGCTGTGGTGTCACATTCTGTGGTTCCCAACCTCTATAGTTAGAGGCTGGAGGATCAGGAGTTCAAGATCATCCTCAACTACCTAGCAAGTTTGAGGCCAGGGGTCATAGGACTACTCCTACCAAAGTGAATGAAACCTTGTCTCAAAAAGAAAATTAAGGGGCTAGAGAGATAGCCCTGTCATTAAGAGTTTGGTCTTTCAAAGGACTCAACTTTGATTCCCAGTACCCAGGAGGACTCAAAACTGCCTGTAAAACCAGCTCCAGAGGATGTGATGACCTCTGGCTTGTGCAGCACCTGCGCGCGCGCGCGCACACACACACACACACACACACACACATTAGGAATGATAAATCCTTTTTTTTTTTTTTTTGGTTCTTTTTTTCGGAGCTGGGGACCGAACCCAGGGCCTTGCGCTTCCTAGGCAAGCGCTCTACCACTGAGCTAAATCCCCAACCCCGATAAATCTTTTTAAAAAGCAAAACAAGACCTGCCAAGGTGTCCACACACCTTTAATCCAAGCAGTTGAAATGCAGAAGTAGGTGGATCTCTGTGAGTTTGAGGCCAACCAAGGCTACACCATGGCAAGACTCTCTCTCTCTCTCTCTCTCTCTCTCTCTCTCTCTCTCTATATATATATATATATATATATATATATATATATATATATTCAATATATACCCTTACGTGTGTGTTTGTGTGGATAATAAAATTAAAATGCAAGTTGTTATTTAACAAACACAGCATCCTCTGGGCCCCTTGCTTCATTATGTCAGCTCTCCTATCGAACTGCTTCACAAAATGCCATCTGTCACAAGGTGACATATTTTATAAAAGTACTCAGCCTCAGCTTCAAGTCTGACAGAAGTGAGGTGGCGAGCTAGTACATCATTTGGAAGTAGGTTGTAAGCATTGCGAACTTTGATTACCTATGTACGATATCAGGATAGACTAGTTATCTCCTTGGGTTCATATATTTAAGCTCTTTTATAACAAATTATGGGGCTGGGGAGATGGCTCACAGGTTAACAGCACTGGCTGTTCTTCCAGAGATCCTGAGTTTAATTCTCAACAACCACGTGGTGGCTCACAACCCTCTGTAGTGAGATCTGATGTCGTTTTCTGGTGTGTCTGAAGACAGCTACAGTGTATTTACATAAAACAAACAAATAAATCTTTAAAGAATAATAAATAAGGGGGCTGGAGAGATAGCTCAGCGGTTAAGAGCACTGACTGTTCTTCCAGAGGTCGAGAGTTCAATTCCCAGCAACCACATGGTGGCTCACAACCATCTGTAATGAGATCCGATGCCCTCTTCTGGTGTGTCTGCAGACAGCGACAGTGTATTCATATAAATAATGAATAAATAAATCTAAAAAAAATAAACAAACAAAATTAGCTCATATCTTAATTTTTATTTTTTAAGTTTTTTATTGTAGTTTATACTTATGGATTTTTGCTTGCATGTATGTCTGTGCTCCACATGCATCATAGAAGCTAAAAGAAGACACTGGATTCTGTGATATAGGAGTTACAAACAGTTGTGAGCCACCACTGGGTCCTCTGGAAGAGCAGTCAGTGGTTTTTTGTTTGTTTGTTTGTTTGTTTGTTTGTTTTGTTTTGTTTTTTCTTTTCTTTTTTTTTTCGGAGCTGGGGACCGAACCCAGGGCCTTGTGCTTGCATAGGCAAGTGCTCTACCACTGAGCTAAATCCCCAGCCCCTGCTCTTTTTTGTGTTTGCTTTCTGAGACAGGGTCTCACTGTGTAGCCATGGCTGGCCTGGAACTTGTATGTAGAATGCTGGGATTAAAGGTATGCACCACTACGACCAGCCATCTCTTCAAAGAGAATAATATATAGTTTATTCTAGAACCAAATTTGAGTGACCATGGTCCAGGAACACAGATTTAGGTTAATCCAAATTCTGTGTTCCAATATGACAACAGTTCCATAGCTTTACAGAACAAAGAAACTTATAAAACAAAGAAACTTTAAAATGCATGAGTAGAGGTAGCCAGACGATGGTGCACACCTTTAATCCCAGCCCTAGGAGGCAAAGACAAGAGACCTCTCTGAGTTTGAAGCCAGCCTGGTCTACGAAGTGAATTCCAGGACATTCATGGCTACACAGAAACCCTGTTTCAAAAAGAAAAAAAGAAAAGAAAAGAAAAAAGAAGAAAGAAAGAAAGACAAAGGTTCTGTCTATATGTATGGTGTCTTTGCATCTGTGCAAGGAGCTGTTCAGATGTGGAAAACAGAAACATCAAGAATCCCTCTTTATGGGGTTGGGGATTTAGCTCAGTGGTAGAGCGCTTGCCTAGCAAGGGCAAGGCCCTGGGTTCGGTCCCCAACCCCCCCCCCAAAAAAAAAAAAAAAAAAAGAATCCCTCTTTATGACTTTGTGTCTTGTTCCCTTTACACGGCTCTCTTACTGAACCTGCAGTTAGATGGGTAGGCAGGAAGTCCCAAGGATCCTCCTGTCTCTAACCACCACACTGACCCCATTCCTCACTCATGCCTCCCAGGGCTAGGATTCCAGATGCACGAGTCCTGGGGATTTGAACTCAGGTTCTCTTGCTGATACAGCAAAGGCTCTTACCTGCTAAGTCAAATCCTCAGCCTCATATACTGAGGTCTTAGTCTCAGACAAAAACACTTCATTTTGGAAACAGGGTCATCGCAGACTTCGAGAGTTAAAATGAGGTCGCGAAGGCTTGGGGGAGGGGTTGTGCTATGTGTACTGATGGTGAACATCTATAATCCCAGCACGGTGGAGGCTAAGGCAGGAACATCGGCAGTTTGTGGCCAGTCTAAAATAAAAAGCAAGATCCTGTCTAAGGCAAAACTGACCTTGAACTTCTGAACTTTTTTTCCTTCTTTAATTTTATTTTACATATGTGTGTGCACAAGGTGCCCACCTGCAGAGGACAGCACAGAACATTGGACCCCCTAAAACAAAGCTAAAGATCCAGTTGTGAGCAGACATGTAGATCCTGGGAGCACAGGTCCTCAGCCAGAGCA
Organism: Rattus rattus; assembly: GCF_011064425.1. Classification (NCBI taxonomy): domain Eukaryota; kingdom Metazoa; phylum Chordata; class Mammalia; order Rodentia; family Muridae; genus Rattus; species Rattus rattus. Next base: position 1,351,919 of record NC_046155.1, on the reverse strand, counting down.
GCCAGTGCTCTTACCTCTGAGTCATCTCTGCCGTCCACCCTGAGTTTCTTACCTCTAATTTCAACGGCTGGTATTGCATCATAGACTAGTCTGGCCTTGAGTTCACCAAAATCCTCCTGCCTCTGTCTTACTGTGTTCAGCCCTGCAGTCTTTTTAGGTGTGAATGTTTCGTCTGCATCTTTTTATGTGTGTGCACTACGTCATGCTTGGTGGAGGTCAGAAAAAGGCATGGATCCTCTGGAATTGGAGTTACAGATGGTGAGCCACAATTTGGGTGTAGTGACTTGAACTTGAAACCAGATCCTTTGCAAGAGCAACAAGTGCTCTAAACAACTGAACCAGGTCTCCAGGCTCTTTGTAGTATTTTAGTGCAACAGTTTCCCTCACATCTTAAACTGGCCATAATACACAATGCAGCAGCGGCACTATGAGAGAGTTTAGTCCTAGGACTACAATCTCCCAGAAGGCACCGAGGAACCTCTTCTGGCGTGATCGTAAATGACCAATCGTTGCAGAGCTCAGCTTACCCGCCCTGGAGTAGCAGGACTACTTCTCCCATAAGCCACTGCAGGTTTGACTGTCATTTTCAGGCTTGGAGAGGGCGGGATAAGCAAGGACGCCCCTTTCCCGGCAGGCAGTGCTGTCAGAGGAGGTGCGGGACTTCATTTCCCAGCAGGCTTCAGGCGGCGGGCGCCGCGGTGCCTTGTGTGGGATGTAAGCGCGGAGGTGGGCTCGGGGGACCGAAGCCAGGACTCTCCTTGGGACTTGCGGGAGGCTGCTTTAGGTTCGCCTTTTGGACAGGCTCCAGAGGGCTAGGTAGAGATTGCAGGGACCGGGAGGAGTGGCCTTTGAGGGTCCCCAAGAGGTCTTTGGGACGCAGCCTCATCGGGGCTGGGGGTCCCGGGATTGTAGGGAACTAGAAGGCCCTTGGTTGAAAGGTCTCAGAAACCGAGCCGCCGCCCGTGTGCGCAGGACGAAGCGGCTGGCGAAGCAGAATTGTGGCGGAGGGTAGAGCCGAAGCCGAGCCTGGGAGGGGGCTCTCTCGCCGAGCCCGACCCTCCCTTCCTCGGCTTGCCCGCAGGCCACCGCCCGCCGCCATGGGGCTGAAGGCCGCCCAGAAGACGCTGTTCCCTCTGCGCTCTATCGACGACGTGGTGCGCCTGTTCGCTGCGGAGCTGGGCCGAGAGGAGCCTGACCTGGTGCTCCTCTCCTTGGTTCTGGGCTTCGTAGAGCATTTCCTGGCTGTCAACCGTGTCATCCCCACCAACGTGCCGGAGCTCACCTTCCAGCCCAGCCCCGCACCCGACCCTCCTGGCGGCCTCACCTACTTCCCAGTGGCCGACCTATCCATCATTGCTGCCCTCTATGCCCGATTCACCGCTCAGATCCGCGGTGCTGTGGACCTCTCCCTCTATCCTCGAGAGGGGGGCGTTTCCAGTCGAGAACTGGTAAAAAAGGTCTCCGATGTCATATGGAACAGCCTCAGCCGCTCCTACTTCAAGGACCGGGCCCACATTCAGTCTCTCTTCAGCTTCATCACAGGTTGGAGTCAGACAGGTGGTCAGGGGAGCAAACGAATGCTGGCTTGCCTCTTTTCATGTCCGAACAATATGGTTTACAGCCCGTTTGGAACCTGCAAACTTGTGTAGTGGGGCAGGTATTATTCCTCATTCGCAGCTGTGAAAATAGAGTCCCAAAGAGGGGGAGCGGTGTTCTAATGTCAGAATGACAGGGCTGGGACTGGAACCTGATCATTTGGTCTAAATCTTACTCTTATCCCTCAATACCCCAGCCCTGCCATCGAATAGCCACAGGAATCTGGCAGCCTAACATGTGGGGAAAGAGGGTGGCAGCAGATTGGGGAGGTAGGACAAAGGGGTGGATACATTTGAGACAATTAAGAGGATACCTATGAAAATATGTTGGAAGGAAGCACAGGCTTGAGGTCAAGGAGCTTAAGGCTGAGGACATGCAAAGTGCTTTATGTATTGAGCAAGAATCTGAGGCCACTTGTGAGCTTAGCAGGAAAAAAGTGCAGAGATAAATCAGGACATGAGGAAGGGAGGGGTTGGGGGCTCCTGGGGTTATGGATTTGCTCTCCCTGATGCAGTCTGAGAGGTGTACAGTAAGAAGCGGGATTAAGTCATTATGTTAACAGAAGTATCTGGTGTAGAAAAGGGAGGACAGTTTCTGACTGAGTAGACTGGAGATCTAGAGAGGCTTCCTGCTGGGGCTGGGTTATCAGGAGGGAGATGCTGTGAGCACAAAAGGGTGGATGTAATGGGTAGAGTGTGTGAAGCGTGGACATGGATTTGAGAGGTGTTAGAGGGGGAATGGCTCCCTTCTTCCAGGACAGAGCTCTCATTACTGGCTCTCCTGCAGGCACTAAACTGGACAGTTCGGGCGTGGCCTTTGCAGTGGTAGGGGCCTGCCAGGCTCTGGGTCTCAGAGATGTCCATCTGGCCCTGTCCGAGGATCATGCCTGGGTGGTGTTCGGGTCCAATGGGGAACAGACGGCTGAGGTGACCTGGCATGGCAAAGGCAACGAGGACCGCAGAGGCCAGACAGTCAACGCTGGTGTGGCTGAGCGGGTATCGTATTCTCTCAGTCTTGCTCTTTTCCCTCAGTGAGCCTGAGTCATCTGAGGGGTTGATTCTACTTCACTGGCCAGGCTCCCCACAGCCCCTCACCCCTCTGTGTTTATGCACCAGGAGGAAAGGCAGATGAACTGATCTGTGATGCTGTACCCTAGAGCAGGCACAGGGCGGGACATCCTGAGATGTCTGCTTTTCTCCCTTTCTAAGAGCTGGCTGTACCTGAAAGGATCGTACATGCGCTGTGACCGCAAGATGGAGGTGGCGTTCATGGTGTGTGCCATCAACCCTTCCATTGATCTTCACACTGACTCTTTGGAACTGTTGCAACTACAGCAGGTGAGGAGACTGCCCCTGCCCAGGGCCTTCCCTTTCCCTTCTGTAAAATGGACTGATCCTTCTTGATGCGCAAGGGAAAGTAGAGTTGAGACGTAAAGGGCTTTGCAAGTCTTGAATCTTAGCCCTTCTCTGTTAGCAGGGCCCTATTTCTTCCGGTCACCTCTACCTGATAGGCAGCTCCCTTCTACTCACTGCGCTTCTCTCCCTTTGGCTCTAGAAGCTGCTCTGGCTGCTGTATGACCTAGGACATCTGGAAAGGTCAGTAGAAGAATACGATCAGATACAGCTTGGGGCATCAGGGAGCTGAGTGATAGCCTGACCTTACCATCTGTTCCCAGGTACCCCATGGCGCTAGGGAACTTGGCAGACCTGGAAGAGCTGGAGCCCACCCCTGGTCGGCCAGACCCGCTCACCCTCTATCACAAGGTGAGGACGTCTCAGAAGGCAGCCACTCCTCTCTGGGGATGGAGAGGAGATAGGGGAAAAGGAAGGATATTGAGTGTTGGAGGGTATTTTCTGCCTTACTCTGGATAAGGCATGTGTGTGATAAGGGTGATCTGTGTTTAAGCAGAGCCGGGGTTCCTCAGCCTAGGAGTGGCAGGGCTTGGATTTATCCCACAAGCCCTGCATTTTTCCAGCTGCCCTTCTTTACCCTGGCTGTAGCCTGTGGTGGTGGCACTGTGGGGAGATGTTAGCCTGCTCATTGTGGTAGAAGGCTTTAAACAGGACCATGTAGGGAAGAGACCTCCCCAGGGTTGAGTGCTTCCCTGCTCCTCCCTGGGCCTTGTTTGTGGGGTCACCATTCCTACTGTCTGCCCTTGCTTTAGAAGCTTGTAGACCCAGGTCTGGGATGGAGATGGGAGGAGTGGGAACACCATGGAATGGAGCCAGGTGTAGAGACAGGAGGATGGCCGTTTGGCGCCCTCTCTCTGTAGCATGTCAGAGATGAGGCAGTGGGGCCGCCTCCCTGAGGCTCCTCTGCTCCATCCTCCAGGGGATTGCCTCAGCTAAGACCTACTACCAGGATGAACACATCTACCCCTACATGTACCTGGCTGGATACCATTGTCGCAACCGCAATGTGCGCGAAGCCCTGCAGGCCTGGGCCGACACTGCCACTGTTATCCAAGAGTGAGGATTCCCCTGCCAGGCCTCCAGCCTGTCCTTTCTCTCTATGACTTTCCAATCGGTCAGCCAGTCGTAAGATTTTGTCTCAAGCTCTGTCCTCTCTGATCAGCCCCTACACAGCCAAAGCTGCCATTACCTGGGAAGTGAGAACCTCTGGTTAGCTCCTCCTCCTCATGCCTTCCCTTCACTCTTCTCTGCCCATTTTTTCCTGCTTTATAGTCAGTTATGTTACACTGTCTCTGCCCAACTTCTAGCCCAGCCCTCACGCCCCACTCCTTAACCTTGCCTTGTCCTAACATGATCCCCACTATCCGGGTGAACAAGGACTCCAGCCTCTCACCGAGTCAGTGGGGTGTCCTACCATGGGGCAATTGTCAACCTGAGTCCTGTGTGTTCTCACAGCTACAACTACTGTCGGGAGGATGAAGAGATCTACAAGGAATTCTTTGAAGTGGCCAATGACGTCATCCCCAACCTGCTGAAGGAGGCAGCCAGCCTGCTAGAAGCAGGCGAGGAGCGGCCAGGAGAGCAAGCCCAGGTGAAGGGCTGGACTCGATTGGTTCACCCTCTTTCCTGGGCACATTGGTTGGACTGCATGGACAGGGTTGGGGATTCTCTTTTGGGGTTCAAAAGGACTTTAGGGTGTTTTAGAGCTAAAACCTTTAGGGAAATGGGTTGATGGTCTATCTCTTTGATGGCAAGTTTGACTCTGGGCTGGGCCGTAGGCGAGGAAAGGCACTCACTCCCCTTTTCCACTCACACTAAGGGTTAGCTTTGTAAAAGGAAGGAGGGTCTAGCCTGCACTTGTCTTCCCTGAAACTAAGGCTTTGCCCAGGTGGAGCCTGGCCTGCACACTGTGACCTTTGTGACCTTTGCTGTACCTTCCCCCTTATCCAGGGCACCCAAGGCCAAGGTTCTGCCCTCCAGGACCCAGAGTGCTTTGCCCACCTGCTGCGATTCTATGATGGCATCTGCAAATGGGAGGAGGGTAGCCCCACACCAGTACTGCACGTGGGCTGGGCAACTTTCCTTGTGCAGTCCCTAGGACGCTTTGAGGGACAGGTGAGAGGGTCCCATCATCCAGGGCATGGGAACTGCAGGTGGTGGTAGTAGCTCCAGGGGACTGAGGTTATATGGATATTTATGAGTACAGATGATGAGAGGAGACTCCTGGAGAGGTGGTCAGGAGCTGAGGCTGGAGCCCCACTGGTGATCACGACCCTTCACTCAGCTTACGCTTTGCTCAGGTGCGGCAGAAGGTGCACATAGTTAGCCGGGAAGCAGAGGCAGCAGAGGCGGAAGAACCATGGGGGGACGAAGCCCGAGAAGGTCGTCGGCGCGGTCCCCGCCGAGAGTCCAAGCCTGAGGAGCCACCACCACCCAAGAAGCCTGCGTTGGACAAGGGCCCAGGCTCAGGGCAAAGTGCAGGGTCGGGACCTCCTAGGAAAACGTCAGGGACTGTCTCAGGTACTGCCCGCGGCCCAGAAGTCAGCAATGCTGCTCAGGCTCCAGCACCTGCAGCATCGCCACCCCCAGAGGGCCCAGTGCTCACTTTCCAGAGTGAGAAGATGAAAGGAATGAAGGAGCTACTGGTGGCCACCAAGATCAACTCTAGTGCCATCAAGCTGCAACTCACAGCACAGTCCCAAGTGCAGATGAAGAAACAGAAGGTGTCCACACCCAGCGACTACACACTCTCTTTCCTAAAGCGGCAGCGCAAGGGCCTCTGAACTCTTCGGGATTCTGTGACAAGGCCCCCGGCCTGCCCACACTCCCATCAGGCTTCACTCTAGTCCTCTAACTCAAGCCTAGACTCTGCCTACAGTCCTAGGTGGCCCAGAACCGCCCAGCAGTGACTGGGAGCCTTCATTTAGCCCCTTTTCGGGCCCCAGAGTCCTGGCTCGGTTCTTAGAATTTAGGTTTCATCTCCCACCAGCCAGCCAATTGGAACATTGTAGGTCCATGCAACCGGTCTTTACAGGTCCAACCCCGCCCCCCGAAATTCAGTGGACCATGACGGGTTCCCTAGTCAAGCCTGAACAGTCCGGCATTCCTCCCACTTGGGGACTAGATTGACCTTAGCCCACAAGCACAGTTGCTACCTGGAAACCCAGGAACCAAGGACCATTCAGTCCCTAGGGGTAGATTTCCGCACTTTATAGTTGCATCCTTTGGCAATCCAAGTCCCCTACCCCAAAGAACTTAACATATTGCTGCCTGAATCTGGAAATCTTCCTCATCTCCCTAGCCCCGGAGTCCAGGACATGAAGGTCCGACTCTTATCTGTGAATACTGAGCCTCGCCCCCTTCCTGACCAAACTGGCCGGAGAACAGAGCAGGACCTCTTCCAGCCCTCTGGGAACCTCCTTGAGGTCCCAGGAGGAAATCTGCACGGGGTGGGGGAGGGCCAGTCTCTTCCTGTTTTGTACATAGATTTATTTTTCAGTTCCAAGGAAGATAAATACATTTTGTTAAGAAAAAAAAAGATGTATGTGTTTCATCTGGGAAATTGGGGATGGGGCGGGAGTGGATGTTCCCTGTTGCGCTTAGGATTTTGAACTTCATGCTCTGCACCTGTAGCTCCTGAGAATTGGGAGGGGGACTTAAGCTCCGCCTCTGCCTAGGGACTTCCCCGCGAGACCAGAGCGCCTCCTCTCGGCTAGGCGGAACGGCGGGGCATCCCCGACCTGGCCCCGCCCCGGCCTGGCCCCGCCCCACGGCCTCTGAGTCTCCGCGCTGCCCCTGCCTGCCTGCCCGCCTCGCCCTGCCCCGCCCCGCGCCGCTCCGCGCCGGCTCCGCAGCTTGCGCCCGCCGGCGGGTCCGGCGCCGGGCCATGGCGCTGTTGCGGGACGTGTCGTTGCAGGATCCGCGGGACCGCTTCGAGCTGCTGCAGCGTGTGGGGGCCGGGACCTATGGCGACGTTTACAAGGTGCGCTGCGCGGGGCTGCGGGACGGGCGGGAGCGCAGGAGGAGGGTGCATCTTCACATCCCGCCGCGGGAGCCCCGGCCCCGCCCCCTCCTCACCCTGCTTCTCACCCTGTGCCCCGCAGGCCCGTGACACCGTCACGTCCGAACTGGCCGCGGTGAAGATCGTCAAGCTAGACCCAGGTGTGGGCCCGGGTGGGGCCTCTGTGCTCCAGGGAGGCAGGCGGGTGAGCTGGCGGGGGCGGAGAGTTGACATTTTCTAGAGCCCTAGAGAAGCCGACCCCAGGAGAAACTAAGGTCCGGCAACTGCTTGGAGAGGAGAGAAATACTCTACTCATTTTGCACATAGTGACAGAGTCTGGGCTACGCGTGTGCCTCCCCCCCCCCATAATGCCTTGTGCTCTCCAGGGGACGACATCAGCTCTCTTCAGCAGGAAATCACCATCCTCCGTGAATGCCGCCACCCCAATGTTGTGGCCTACATTGGCAGCTACCTCAGGTGAGGTTGTTTATCTTCTTACCTCAGAAAGCCCTGTGTGTCCTGCATTGTGCCAGCCCCAATTCTGTCTCCCCAGGAATGACCGCTTGTGGATATGTATGGAGTTCTGTGGAGGAGGGTCACTGCAGGAGATTTACCACGGTGAGAGCCAGACTCCATGGGACATGGCCTTTCCCAGTGCCAACATAGGGGTAGGAGGCATCCTCCTGGCTGAACTTGGGACTCCTCTTAGCTTCTGACTGGCTGTGTGACCTTGAGAGAAATACTGTCCTCCTCTGGGCTCAGTTTCCCAGTCTGAACCTGGAAGAAATGTGGCTAACATCGCTTTGCTGTAGTGGTGCCTGCTGCTTTCCGCTATGCAGGGTGGGTAGGGAAGGTCAGCAAATCTCTCAGGCTCTTTCTCTTCAGCCCTGTATGTATGTTTCAGCCACCGGGCCCCTGGAAGAACGGCAGATTGCCTATGTTTGCCGGGAGGCACTGAAGGTACAGGGCTCATGGGCAGCACTCATTTTGGAATCTTCAGGAGTGTGGGCCCACCCCATCTAGCCAGTGGGAGACTGGGACTTTGGGATGGGCTGGCTCAGGGGATGTGGGTCCTAGCGGGAGGGGGCCCCAGTTCTGTTGCCGGAAGCAGCCTATTTCCCTCTTGGCTCAGTCACTTCCTGTTTGGGGAGAGGGGTGGAGGAAGCTGCTTGGGTGGGGGGCCCCAGTCCTGAGGAGGGGCTCAGAAGAGATAATTAGTGTTGAGTAGCTGTCCTCAGAGACTTCTATTTGTCCCTAGGGGCTCCACCACCTGCATTCTCAGGGGAAAATTCACCGAGACATTAAGGTAGGGGCCCGCCAAGGGCAAGGTTCAAATGAGGAGGAAGCTGCCAGGCATCTGACACAATCCTTTCTCTGTCCCCCCCACTCTCCCAGGGTGCCAATCTTCTGCTCACTCTGCAGGGTGATGTCAAGCTAGGTCAGTACTGGGGGATGCCATGTGGGTGAGGGTTCAGCAGGGGCTCAGAGACCATAGAATTGAGTGCTGGAGATCCCGATCACTTTACTGCTTGAGCCTCAGTTTCCCCGCTTAGGAGATATAGTATTATTACTTGCCTGCCAATAGTGGCTGAGTGAGATTGGATTGGGAGGGATCTGACATGGGATCACGTTTTCAGAGATGGAAGGATGGTGACCCCTCTCAGATGAGGGGCCAGGCGTGGCTTGGGACAGGTGTGGCTGTCTGTACCCTATCCCTACCTGGTATAGCCTGGGCCCTGTGGTGGGAGGTAAGTGAGGCCCTGGGGCTGGTAAGAGTCTCTTTCCTGCAGCGGACTTTGGAGTGTCAGGCGAGTTGACGGCATCTGTGGCCAAGAGGCGGTCTTTCATTGGCACTCCATACTGGTAAGATGGTGGTGCCCTGGCAATAGGGGTGGTGACCAGAAGAAGGGCATCTGGCCATCTCGTATGTGACCCTGATTCTAGGATGGCACCAGAGGTTGCTGCTGTGGAACGCAAGGGTGGCTACAATGAGCTGTGTGACGTCTGGGCCCTGGGCATCACTGCCATTGAGCTGGGCGAGCTGCAACCGCCGCTGTTCCACCTCCACCCCATGAGGTCAGCCTAGCACATGCCCCTTGCCTGACCCTTGCCCTGCTGACCCTTGACCCATGAATTCATATCCACCCCAGGGCCTTGATGCTCATGTCGAAAAGCAGCTTCCAACCACCCAAGCTGAGAGACAAGACACGATGGTGAGGGCTCACCCACAGCTAAGTATCCTTTTCCAGCCAAGCCCAGTGGATAGAGGCTTTTGCCAAGGATTGAGCTTGGTTCCCACTGTAGGCAATGGGACAGGAGGGAAGGGCTCATGGCTTGTGATGGAGGCACTCCTGTGGTGCAGCAGCACTGACCAGGCTCCTGCTCCTTTGGTGGCCGGCCGGGGCAACTAACAGGTTGCTTCTTTGCAGAGCTTAACCTGGGTTCGGGTGGGTGGGGCTTTTGTATCCACCAGGACCCAGACTTTCCACCACTTCCTCAAGCTAGCCCTAACCAAGAACCCCAAGAAGAGGCCTACAGCTGAGAAGCTTCTGCAGGTGGGAGGCAGGGCATGAGCCTGGGGACTTGAGGCTCAAGGACAAAGCCTGGAGGGCAGGGAGCAACCTTAGCACCCCTTGCTCTTCCAGCACCCATTCACAACCCAGCCACTCCCTCCAGCCCTCCTTACCCAGCTCCTCGACAAGGCCAGCGACCCCCACTTGGGAACCCTCTCCCCTGAAGACAGTGAACTGGAGGTAAAAGGGGGACTGGGAGCTGGGTCAGCCCAGCCTGATGGGAAGGTGGTATAGATCAGAACTTTTGTGACTTGTGGAATTCCAGCGGAACTTCTCTCTAGTCAAGCCCACTGCCATCTTCGGGTCCAAGCCAGCCATGACTATGACTAAGCGTTCCTCCTTTCTGTGTGGCCTTTGGCAGGTGTCTTGATGTTTCTGTGCCAGTTTTCCCATCCGTGAAAGGAGGGCGGTTTTATTTCATAGTAATCTTAGGGCCGTCAGGAAAACAGGAGCCCTGATGGGTGTCAAGCCCTGGAAGAACTCCTGGCTGCGTGCAAGTCTGCTGTTTGTGTTCTTTCTTAGACTCATGATATGTTTCCAGACACCATCCATTCCCGGGGCCATCATGGTCCAGCTGAGAGGACCCCCTCCGAGATCCAATGTAAGTCTTCTGATTGAGCTAAATGCACCCATGGACCTGGTGTTATGGGGGGGGGGCTCCATTCTGAGACTTTGGCCCCCTCCTAATCTAATACACTGGTTCCCTAGTTCACCAAGTGAAATTTGGTGCTCCTCGCCGGAAAGAGACAGACCCTCTCAGTGAACCGGTGAGGCACTGGCTGTGTGTATTTGTGGAGGGGGCTTCAGGGAGGGGCTGGGTGTGCAGATGCAGGTAGACTATCCCCAATCATGGCCACTCTGAAGCAAGGGTTGCCTGTGTCACCGGGGGTCCCACGCTGGAGGCTCCTCCTGTGCTTGTGTCACCTGGGGTCCTGGGCTAGAGGCCCCTCCTGTGCCATTCTCCTTTAGATCGTACTGGAAAGTGGAAGGCTGACCACACCCTTTTGAAACCTAGCTTTCACAGGACTTGGCCATATTCCTCAGTCTGCATGTCAGAGGATGGCGCCACCCCACCCCCTCTGTCCCTGGTTTCTTTCTCTGCTCCCATGGTGCCCATCTCTCTGTTCTGCTGGCTTGCTGGCTCCCTCCATCTCTGTCTCTGTCTTTTCTCTCTCATTTTTGTTGTTTTGTCTTTCACAAGTCTTTGCCTGTTACAGAATATTCTCCATCTGTGTATTGGTCTCTCTTGCTCTTTCTCTTTTTGCTGATGTCAGACGGTTCCTCTAACTTACTCTAGCTGGCCTTGAACTCACCCTGTAGTCTAGGCACACCTTGAGATCCAGATCATTCCTGGCTCTCCTCTTCCATCTCTTGAAACCCTTCTCTTTTTTTCCACCTCTGCTCTGGTGTCTCTGCCTTGGTCTCCTCCAGTGGGAGGAGGAGTGGACGTTCCTGGGGAAAGAAGAACTGAGTAGGTGAGTGAGTGGAGCTGGGGAAGCTGGGGCAGGTTGGGGCTTATGGAAGACTGACCACTGCCCCCTTCCTCTGACCCAGGAGCTTGCTGCAGTCAGTCCAGGAGGCCCTGGAGGAAAGGTGAGGACCCATACCTGGGGTGAAGAAAGGCCTTCAGGCCCGGGGGTAGGAGGGGCAGTCCTCTCACTCCCTCATGCCACCTGCTGTGTCCCTATAGGAGCCTGACTATCCGGCCAGCCATAGAACTCCAGGTATGGATTGGAAGAGGGTAGAGCTGGGAAGTAAGCTGTGTGCATAGAGTGCTGTGGGACAGAAGTGCATCATGGGGCCTCTGATGATTGCCAGGCTGTTTCTGACCCTCTTGCCAGGAGCTGGACTCCCCAGATGATGCCATTGGAACTATCAAACGGGCCCCATTTATGGGACTGCCCCACACTGAGTCAACATCTGATGACAATGCCCAGTCTTGCTCCCCAGGTGCGGCCCAGGGTGGGCAGGCCATGGGAAATTCTGGGGTAGGGCTGGGGCTTGGAGTCACTGTGGTCTGTGCACATAGGAACCCTGTCAGCACCTCCAGCTGGCCCTAGCAGCCCCCCACTGCTGCCAACTGCCTGGGCGACTCTGAAGCAACGGGAGGATCGTGAGGTGAGAGGTCAGCAGAGGAGTGGGGGTGGGGCTACAGGGTGTCACCTAGGCCCTGACTCCTTCCCTCCCTCGAACACAGCGATCATCCTGCCATGGTCTTCCTCCCACCCCCAAGGTGCACGTAAGTATTTCCTGGCTGTTCCTGGGTCCTCTTGTCCTGGCATTGCCACTGGGTTCCTCATCCACTATTCACTTTCTCCCCAGATGGGTGCCTGCTTCTCCAAGGTCTTCAATGGCTGCCCCCTGCAGATCCATGCTGCTGTCACTTGGGTTCACCCTGTGACTCGAGGTGGGCCAGGGGTAGAGCAGAAGCAGTAACTTAGGACACCCTTAGCTTGGGCCTGGAACGTGTGACAGCCTCTGACCTTATGCCTGTGCCTGCAGACCAGTTCCTGGTGGTAGGGGCTGAGGAAGGCATCTACACCCTCAACCTGCATGAACTGCATGAGGATACGCTGGAGAAGGTGAGGCTTAGTGGCTTTTGGGGGCAGAGGCACAGGAATGTTGGGTGCTGACCACCTGTCTACTGGCTCTGGTCTTAGCTCATCTCCCATCGCTGCATCTGGCTCTACTGTGTGAACAATGTGTTGCTGTCACTCTCAGGTAGGAGGAGGATGGTACAGAGGCGGCCAGAGCACCCTTCCCCAAACTTTCTCTGAGCCCTATGTCTTCCTCTTCCGCTTCAGGGAAATCCACACATATCTGGGCGCATGACCTCCCAGGCCTGTTTGAGCAGCGGAGACTGCAGCACCAGGCACCCCTCTCCATCCCTACCAACCGCATCACTCAGCGCATCATCCCCAGGTCAGCAGGTATGGGGTACACAGGAGGTCCAGAATAGTGCCTGCTGGATGGGACTCCACCCTCCCTGGGACTGCCAGGGTCTTAGCTAATCATTTAGGCACTTCCCGTCTCCGAGGCTGCTTCCTCCTGGTCAGTAGTTGGTGGCCTCCCCTCCTGTCCACCTGGCTTGTTAGAATGAACAAAGGGATGCAAGTGGGAAAGTGCTCTGCAGACAGCAGAGATGGTGGACTTCATCCTGCAGTTCAGCGGCCCAGTGCCGGGCCTGGCGATGTGTCAACAGAGCCCTGCTTTGGAGAAACAAAGGACCTGGGCATTCAGAGCAGACTGCTTGGTTCAAGGAAGGGGCAGGGGTAGAGGTGGACAGAGTGCTCTGAAAGCCAGGAGGCAGAGACAGAATTAGAGGTGCATCCCAAGGCTCTAGGGGAGGGGAGAGTGAGTGCAGGTGAGAACAAACAGCAAGGCCTAGAGGGTTGAGAGCCGTACAGGTGGCGAGCCCTTCCTCTGTTGCCGGGACTTGGACTCTGCCCAGTGTACAGCAGTGCTGTCAGCATCTCAAAGGGTCTTATTGTGTACTAGTCAATATGCTTCCTGTGATAGGCGGTTCAGCTCACTGTCTAAGAGCCTGGCTGGTGTAGTGGCCTGACATCCCAGCACTAGGCAGAATGAGGCAGGAGAATATCAAGTTTGAGGCCAGCCTGGGCTACATAGAGGGGATACTTTTTCTCAAAAACATAGTTGGGCATGGTGTTGCATGCTTGTAATCTCAGTACATGGGGGATAGGGGCAGGAGAATCAGGAGTTTGTGGTCGTCCTTGTCTACCTATTGAGTTTTAGGCCAGCCTGGGCTATGTGAGCTCCTGTCTCTGACAACAGAATATACTGTCCATATCAAGAGCTACAGTAGGACTGGTGTTGGGAAGCACAGTGGTCAGGTCTAGAGACCAGTGCAGAGGAGTCCACTGCAGAAGCTAAGTAGCCCAGCACTGACATGTGGCTTTAGGCTGTCGCCATTGAGCAGGTAATTATGCAGCCGGCACCTTCCTCATATGTTCTTAGCATTGTGCAGAGCTCAGGCACATCTATGGACCAAAGGGACCTTTGCCCCTTCCCTTGACTCTGTGTGTGTGTGTGTGTGTGTGTGTGTGTGTGTGTGTGTGTGTGTGTGTGTGTGCGCGCGCGCGCACGCTCGCTCGTGCGTTCTGTGCATGAAGGAGGTAGATGGTAGAACTAGAAATGAGGCTCTTTGGCAGTAATGGAGGAGAACAGGCTGAAGAAGAGGACATTAAAAGGCTGTTCTGAAAGCCTTCAATGAGACAGTGCTATTTTTGTGGCAAGACCGAGGACAGGGCTGAGGCTATAGCTCACTGGTAAGGTAAGAAAGGAAAGGTAGCTTGCCTAGCATGTGAGGCTCTAGGTTTAGTCCCCAGCACTGTAGGAATAACCTAGGACTTCGAGGAGTGTGGGGCTGGCAAGCTTGCTCAGGGGTTAAAGATGCCTGCCACCAGATGGTGAAGAGAGAGCGGGTTGTTCACTGACCTCCACGTGTGCACCTTGATGTGTACACATGCACACATGTGCACAATGAAAACATTTTAAAAGTCATTTTATGTGCATTGGAGTGACTGGGACTGGAGTTACCGACTGTTGTGAGCAGATATGTGGGTGCTGGGAATTGAACCCAGATTGTCTAGAAGGCAACCAGTGCTCTGAACCACTAAGCCTTTCTTCAGCCCCAATAAATGTAAGTTTCCAAAGAAGCTAGAGATCTTTAGAGAAAAGGTTATGTAAGGAGAAAAAAGGTCCTAGGGCAGGTGCAAGTCTGGTTTGCTTGAGGAACAGATCATCGAGGGTCTGTCTTCAGAGAGGCCTTGGGCTTTGACTTAGAGCAGCTTGGAGGCCGCTGGTGAGGTGTGATTGGCACTGAGGTCTTCATGGGATCTCTGCTGTGGGTGAGGACTAAGGCCCTGATGGGAGGATTCTAGAGGCCATGGGAAGCCTGTCGCAGTGGTAGGTGGCCAGCAACAGGGGTGTGGGCTGCAGTAAGAGTAAAGGAAGTGAAAAATGGTCTGGTTTTCATTCTGTTTTACAAGTGGAGCCAGCAGGATTTCCTGGTGATAGGTGGTGTTTGAAAGAGAAAGGGGGTCAAGGTTGAGTGCAAGGCTTTTGACCTTGGTGGAAGGAAGGATAGAGCTGTCACCAGCTGTGAGTGACATAGGAATCTGGGCTTGAATTCGATTTGCCATGTATTAAGTAAATTATGTCTATCATCTCAGCATTCAAGAAGTTGAGGCTGGAGGATTACTGAAGTTTGATGCTGTAGTATGAGAACCTTCTGAAAATTCACATTTCAAAAGATGCAAATTCTCTGTGAGTGGGTCCTTCCTGGTCCGTCTGAGAGAGCCGGACCACCCAGAAGAGTGGGCCAGGAAACAGCTCCAACTTGACTATGACCAGAGGCAGGCCAGGCCCCGGGCAGCAGCACTGGGAAGACCTGGAGGACAGCCTTATCTACAGAGCTCACACCAAACCTGTATTGGTGCCCTGTGCCCTCTGAGCTTCCTGAGCCTCTGTTCTGACCCCTAACCTTTAAGCAGAGGGCTTGCCAGACTTTGAACATAAAGAAGCGGAAAACATGAAGTTTTTGTAGAGGAAACACCAGATGCAAAAGTATCAGTGCAGATATGCCTGTGACCTGTTCAGAGGCCAGCTGGGCCAGAGTGGGAGGAAGAGGGAGGGCAGAGGTCAGCACAGGGGGGCAGACACCGGCTTCCTCCCAGGGGCCTGTTCTGGCAGGAGCACAGGCAGGACCTGAGTCACTGGGAGGAGATTGCAGCGTTAACAGCCCAGTTCCTCAGATGAAGAAACAGGCTCCAGTGGTCAGTCCCTGAGGGCATGGGGACTCCCCATTAGACAGCCACCTACCTCCCCACAGGGTCAGAGACCCACCTAGGTGCAGAAGGCAGGCCATTTGCTGTTTGAAGTCTTTACATCTCCCAGGGCCTGTTTGTCAGTCTTTGAAATGAACTAAGTATACTCAAGCTGGGACCTGCCTCAACTCCTGGTCTCCACACGAGCTGCTTGTTAAAAACTATGCAGACGCTCTTACCAGTAATCCTAGCACTTGAGAGACTGAGGCAAGGCAACTGCTATAAACCCCAGGCCAACCTGGGCTACAGAGTAAGACTATGTAAAAAACTAAAGGAGGGCTGGGACAGTAGCTTAGCTTATCAGGAAAAGGTGCTTGCTGCCAGCCCGAGGTAACCTGAGTTCAATCTCAGGGAACCATGTGATGGACGGGGGACTGGCTCCTACAAGTTGTCTTCTGAATCTTAACCTATGTGACATGATGTGCTTCCCCACAGTCAGTCAGTGTAAAGAAATGCTTTATTTTTTTTTAAGATTTATTTATGATATATAAACAAACTGTATCGGTCTTTAGACACACCAGAAGGGGGCATCAGCTCTCATTACAGATGGTTGTGAGCCACCATGTGGTTGCTGGGAATTGAACTCAGGACCTCTGGAAGAGTGTCAGAGGGCTCTTAACTGAGCCATCTCTCCAGCCCAAGAAATGCTTTATTTTTAATTGTTTTAAATTTATTTTTATTATTATTATTATTATTAGTAGTAGTAGTGGTAATTGTTTTTGTTTGTTTGTTTGAGGCAAGATCTCTCTATATAGCCCTGGCTGTCCTAGTATTCACTGTGTAGACCAGGCTGACCTTAAACTCACACAGACCCTCCTGACTATGGCTCTCAAGTGCTGGAATTAAAGGCATTATTTCGGGGAGGGGTGATAACCCATTTGCCATGGTATACAAGCGGAGATCAGAAGACACTGACAGGGGAGTTCTTCAGGGTCTACCACATGAATCCCGGGAACTGAGTTGAGGTTGTAAGTCTGGTGGTAGCAGGTACCTGTACCTAAGGGGCTAGCTAGTCAGCCCAAGAAAAGTTAAAAAAGAATGAAGAGAAAAGGAATGTGGTGGTGCTGGATCTGGTGGCTTAGGTTTCTAATGTCAGCACCTGGTAGGATTTGACAAGATCAGGAGTTTGAGAGCAGCTTGGGTTACATGAACCTCGCTTTTCTCCAAAAACTCAAACACAAAAGCGGACTCAGTGGTTAAGAGCCATCCCTCCTCCCTCCCTGCCCTTCCAGAGGACTTAGGTTCAGTTTCAGTCATCCACATGGTAACTCACGACGACCTTTAACCTCAGCTAGGAGATCTGATACATTCTCACCTTTGCAGGCACAGAATTAGTGTACATTGGGTCCATGTATACATACGTGCATGCATGCAAACATTCAAATACACAAATTTAAACTTTAAAAAGAGAAACCCAAAACAAAAGAACAATCCACCCCCACCCCCACCCCACCCCCACCCCCACCCCCACCGCCGGTCAGAGTGAGTGCCCAGGCTGGGGAACCTAAGATACCCACAGAGCCTCAGCCCCTTGCAGCTCTTAAAGGCACACTGCTGTGCCTCCCTGAACCTAGTGTCTCATCCATAAAGCCAGGAAGAGGACAGTGACCGCATCACAGGGCTCGGTGGGGGCCTTGCTCAAAGATGGCCCCCAGAACATATGCTGATTTTGATCCCTACAGACGCTTTGCCCTGTCCACCAAGATTCCCGACACCAAAGGCTGCTTGCAATGCCGTGTGGGTAAGAGCTGGCTGTATGGGGTTGGGAGAGGTGCAGTGAGGAGGCTGAACCCTTGCCCACTCCCTTATCCTCCCACAGTCCGTAACCCCTATACCGGCAGTACCTTCCTGCTGGCCGCCCTGCCTGCCAGCCTGCTTCTGCTGCAGTGGTATGAGCCGCTGCAGAAATTCCTGCTGCTGAAGGTAAGGGACCAGAAGACCCTTGGGTGGCAGGATGCCCGCGGAAGAAACAGAGCCAAGCCTCTCTGCTGTCCCCCAGAACTTTTCCAGCCCCTTGCCCAGCCCGGCAGGGATGCTGGAGCCGCTGGTGCTCGACGGGAAGGAGCTGCCACAGGTGTGCGTGGGCGCTGAGGGGCCTGAGGGACCCGGCTGCAGAGTCCTGTTCCATGTCTTGCCCCTGGAGGCTGGCCTGACTCCAGACATCCTCATCCCTCCTGGTGAGCAACAGCGCTAGGTGCTGCAGGGAGGGAATGCTTGAGAAAGTCGGGGGTCGGGGTAGGGACACTTCAATCCTGGCTCTCTGATCTGGACTTCCTGAAAGATTTCCTTAGACTAGCCTGGGCGCAGTGGCACAGGACTGTGATCCCTCCTCTGAGGCTGAAGCAGGAGGATTGCATGAACCCATGAGTAGATGCTAGCCTGGGTAACATAACAATCCAAAGCTTAAAAGTATGGTGGGGGGGCTAGAGAGATGGCTCAGTGGTTAAGAGCACTGACTGCTCTTCCAGAGGTCCTGAGTTCAATTCCCAGCGACCACATGGTGGCTCACAACCATTTGTAATGGAATCTGATGCCCTCTTCTGGTGTGTCTGAAGACAGAGACAATGTACTCATGAATAAAACAAAGTAGCTGTGTAAAACTTTAAGCCCTCCTCTTCCATTAGCATTAGACATAAAAAAACAAAAGTGTGGTGGTATAAGCATTTGGCAGGCTGAGGCAGGAAGGGCATATCTCAGCCATGGAGAAAGCTTGGGCAGTAGAAAAGGAAGGGCTCTTGGTGCCAGGATTCCCTTGGGATTTCATTCCTAATTCTTCTGCTGCTTTTTAAAAAATATTTTAAAATTCATTTTACATGTATGAATGCTTTGCCTCCATGTGTATATACATACCATGTGCATACCTTGGAGGTCAGAAGAGGGTGACTTGGAGTTATAAGTGATTGTGAGCTGTACATGCTGGGAATTGAACCTGCATCCTTTAGCAGAGCCACTAATGCCTTCACCCACTGAGCATCTCTCCAGCCCCGTCAGTCTTTTTAAGATTTATTTATTATATATAAGTACACTATAGGTAGCTGTCTTTAGACACACCGGAAGAAGGCATCAGATCTCATTACAGATGGTTGTGAGCCACCATGTGGTTGCTGGACCTCTGGAAGAGCAGTCAGTGCTCTCAACCACTGAGCCATCTCTCCAGCCCCAATCCCAGCCCCTTCAGCCTTAATTCTTAGACTGGCCCTGTAAAATAGCAACTCATGTCTGAGTTACCAAAGAGGAAAATGAAATTCAGAGAGGAAGTGACTTGCGCCAGCCGCACAGCAACTGAATCTTATAGCCTGGTTTGTCTGACCCTGGAGCTTCTATAGGCTCTTATGAGACCCTGCAACCCCTCCCGGAGTCCAATAAGCCTAAGGCAAGTCCCTTGTTCTGAGTATTATGACCCTATGAGGCTGGTGTGAGGTGAAATAAGCTGTTGGTTTAGGATTGGCTGTAGCCCCTTCAGTCCTTAGAATGCTGGAGTAGACTGGTGGCTCAGCAAGTCAGGCCTTGCCCTTCCTTCTCTGTCCACAGAGGGAATCCCAGGTTCTGCACAGCAGGTGATCCAGGTGGACAGGGACACAGTGCTGGTCAGCTTTGAACGTGAGTGACCTAGGATTGGGATTGGAGGGCAGTGGAGAGTGGTGGTGAGGAAGGCTTTTTTTTTTTTTTATGGGTCTGCCATCCTAGCAGGGAGCCCGGTGTCTCCCACTCACAAGCTCTCTCCTTGCACAGGCTGTGTGAGGATCGTTAACCTGCAGGGAGAGCCCACGGCTGCGCTTGCCCCTGAGCTAACCTTTGACTTCCCTATTGAGACTGTGGGTGAGTAAGCCAGATGTGGGCCTGGCCATATTCAGTCCAGAAATACACGACTGGGCTTAGAGCTCAGGGCTGGCAGTGGGACCAGGGTAGCTTTCCTACTCCCTTAGGGGAGCCATCCTGGATACCCAGCCCAGTGAGGACCCCTGCGAGTTGGTCTGGGAGTAGCCACTGTACTTTGTGGTAAGGGTGAGGGGATTCGTAGAGTGCAGGGGGAGTGTAGGGCTAATAGCCCATTCTTCCAGTATGTCTGCAGGATAGCGTGCTGGCGTTCTGGAGTCATGGCATGCAGGGTCGAAGCCTTGACACCAACGAGGTGAGTGGGGCTCAGGTCCTAACTGCCTCCAGCTCTGAGCCTCCTGTTTAGAAAGGACTGTTGGGAGCGTCTCATGGTCCCTTGTCTTCCAGGTGACCCAGGAGATTACAGATGAGACCAGGATCTTCCGAGTGCTGGGGGCCCACAGGTAGACATGGGATATTCTGAAATGTACCTTCCTTTTCAGGTCCCATCCCTAGGCTAGACTTGGGATGGGCTCACCTAGCTTGCCTGCTTTGCTTACCTTGTGCCTCTTCCCCCACCCCTAGGGACATCATCCTGGAAAGCATTCCCACTGGCAACCCTGGGGCACACAGCAACCTCTACATCCTCACAGGTCACCAGAGCAGCTACTGAGCTATCCCCCTGATGTCACCCAGGCCTCGGTTGCCACCTCCAGCCTCTGCTGGGGTCCCAGAGAGCAGACCTAGTTCTGAGAAGTGTTTGGGGGCAGAGAGGAGAGGTAGCCCACCCACTTCAGCAATAACCCCGACCAGTGGGAGCTGTGAGCACCTACCCTCCCTGGAGAGTTGTCCCCATACAGGAGACCCTGGGCAGGATGGGCTGCCTGGCCGATCCATTCCACTTTCTCACTTTTCCTTCCCATTCTTTCTGCCAAGAGCCTGTCCCAGGTTTTATCCTGGGCAACATGTATTTAAGAGAGAATTATATTGGTATTAAAGCTGGTTGGTTTTATCCCACTAGTCCCTCTGAGGTGAAGGAGTTGAGCCCTCACCTTCTGTCCCTTCTCTCCTTCCTCTTTCTCCCCCTCTTTCCTGCAGGACACTTTTCTGTAAGTACTTGGTTGGTCTCAGGCATGCACCATGGAAGGGCCAGTCCACTGGTGCTCTGTGGAGTCTAAGCTCAGGTGACATAAGCCATGGTCCCTGTTCCAGCAGCTCTCACTCAGTTGTGTAGATTGAGTCCTCTGCTGTAATCTGGCATCTTATGGACATGTGCAGGGCAGCCATGCACCAAATAGGATCTTGCCAGTGGTCTGTGGGAGGATGCTGGAAACTAGCTACCATGTTTATAACATTTCTGAGATGTATGCTCTGCCCCTGCCATCTACTGCAGTATCCGTGACAAGCATGTAACAATTCAGTGGGCATCAGCTTAGACCGGGAAGATGATGTGGGTTCCTTTAGTGTTCAGTCACTCATTCCAAGATACAGCTCACCACCTAGGAAACTCATTGGCACGCATCTCCCTGTGGCTTTTGTATTTGTCCTCTCTTAGTTTCCTTCCCTGTGGTCCCAGACACTGGCTGAAGATCCGCTGAAGGATGGCAGGGTACACAGAAAAGGCCTGGCCTAGGAGGGTTAAGGGAGCGTGTGGAGCAAAGGTCCAGCTCACTGTCACCCTCCTGACATTTAGAACACATGTTGGCAAAAGGTGCCTGGTATGCTGGCTGCAAGTACTTGCCAGTCAGTGAATCAATGGGTGGGTGGGTGGGGGTGGGTAGGTGACAGTTCATGTGTGGCTATTGCGGCAGTTACTGTCCCTGTGACTACCCTCTTCCAAGCTCTGATTGGTTTCCAGTGACCAAGAGGTTTGCTTGGCTAAAATAGGAAGCCAGAGGAGGAAAAGGACACAGTATTTGTCCTCAGTGAGACAGTCCCAGAGTCAGCTGAGGGGCCAGGGGAGACAGGGCTACAGAGTAAATACCTAGCTTCCTATCTCCCAGACTTCTGGGGTGTGGGGTGCCGGTGATAGGTGTGAGAGGTGTTCACCACCCAGCTCACAACACTTGATCCCAGGTGCCCTGGGCGAACTGGCCCTCAGACTTTAGAGCAGTAGGCTTCAGGCAGTGACACCTGGTGGCAGGAGTCCATCTGAAAAGGTTTAGGGGTATAGCATGCCAAGGTGAGGGGCCTGTGAAAGGCAAGACCCACTGATAATGTTTGCTCCCAGCAAAGGTGGGTGCCACAAGCCAATGATGGGGCAAGCCAGGAATATGCACTGAAAGATGTAATTTTATTTATGTATTTGTTTATAGATAGCCTTTTAAAATACAAAATAGATTCTAGGTTAGGCTGTGGTGAATGCCTATGAACCCAGTACTCAGGAGGCAGAGGCAGGACCGTGTGAATTGTAGTCCAGCCTGGTCCACATAGTGAATTCCAGGCCAGCCAAAGTTATATGTAGACAGGGCTGCGTCAAAAATAAATAAAACTTGCCTTCTCATTTGTCCTTTAGTTCCTTCTAGAAGTATTTATGATATTTAAACAATTCGACATATTTTTATTCATATGGAAATATTCTATATATCTTTTCGGCTTTTTGAAAATACATTCTGGAGATCTTTACGTTATCGACCTGGCATTTTTTTGTATAGCTAGTGCAGGGTTTTATGCATTTAGGTGACTAATGTTAACAGAAAGATCTTTATTGATGGAATGTATTTCTACTTTAATATCACAAACCACACTGCAATAAATAATTCCTGTGTCAAAGCCACTCTGTGTTTGTGGGGATCAATCCTGGAAGAGGCATTGCTGGGTTGGAGTGGCTGTGTTTGCCAAAATGGGGTGTCATACAGATGCCCTCTGTGGGAGTTAGCTATGGGATGAGGCCTCCTTTCATTTCTGTGGACAGAGATACAGGAGCAATTATGGACTCACACCTGTCAACTAGCACTTTAGACTCAGGCAGGATTTCCAGGCAGAGCTACATGCTGAAACCCTGTGTGAAAAAAGAACAGAGAACAAACTCATTAGCATGTTCAACAAACAGGCCTGTGGTAGAAAGGCACATGGAAAGCCCTAGTGCGGCCCATTTCTGAAGTTGCAGAGGAGACTCTGGAACGAGAAAGTGATGTGGAGCTCAGGGCAGGTGCCATGTTCCCCGAGTTTTCCTCACGATGCCCCATCAGCTAAAGCAGGGTAATTGAACTGTCGAGAAATGCTAAAGTCCTGTCTAGATCAGGTTGGCCTGTGGGCATGCCTTTAAAAAAGGAAATTCAGGGGTTGGGGATTTGGCTCAGTGGTAGAGCGCTTGCCTAGGAAGCGCAAGGTCCTGGGTTCGATCCCCAGCCCCAAAAAAAAAAAAAAAAAAAAAAAAAGAAAGTTAAAAAAGGAAATTCAGCCCACTGTGAGTGGCACTGTTCCCTAGGCGGGGCTGGGGGTGGGGTGGAGTAGGGGTGGGTTCCTGGAGTAAAGAAGGCAACTCTTTCTCTACCTTTGACTATTACTATAACTAGCTTCTTCAAGTTCCTGTCTCAGCTTCCTTTAAAGGATAGACTAGCTGGGCAGTGGTGGCACTCACCTTTAGTTCCAGCACTCAGGAAACAGAATCAGGCAGATCTGAGTTCAAGGCTAGCCTGGTCTAGAGTGAGTTCCAGAACAGGTAGGGCTACAGAGAGAAACCCTGTCTCAAAAGGCAAACCAATAACCAAAATAACAACAAAGGCTGTGTACGCTGGCCATTTGCTGCTTTGTGGGTTCTTCCACCTTGCTCCACCCTTTCAACCCCTAACACTAGATAAGGGAGAAAAAAAGGATAAAGGGAAAAATCAAGAGATCCCTGAGTTAAGTCAGGAGTCCGAAGAGGGCAATGTTATTGTTAAACATAGAGGGCCCTTTCATCTTCACTGTCAGGTTAACTAATTTTTTTTTCTTCCTTCTCTGCAAACAACTACTTAACAAATCACGTCTCAGGGTCCTAGTATTTACAGAATCTCTGAAAAGTTCCCAGAATTCCAAATGTCACACAATCATAGAAACTATCTGCAGCTGGCAAAATCATGTCCCTTGCTAGAGCATGAGGCAAATCATAGTCAGTTGCTGCAGATAGTCCAAAGCAGCCCCATGTCCCACACCTGGGATTAAATTGAAAACAGTCATAATATTTTTGCATTTAAAGAAACCAAAATCCCAAAATTGTCACTACAGACTGTAATCTGTAATTGTAAACGAAACAAGCTGCTTTCCCCTAGCGTTAACTATTGTTGGGGAATTGGAGTGCCCTGTAGCAATGGAAATGAGGCTAGGATAGCTGTTAAGGGTGAGAACTGGGAGAGAAGGAGACTCTAATTTTTGCCCCCTTAATCCTTTCCCTATTTCTAAAAAGTTTAATTTTACTATATGAATGAGTGTTTACATACATGTATCATGTGTGTGCCTGCTGCCTTCTGAGGCCAGAAAGGACACTGGATTTGAAGGCAGCCGTGAGACCCTGGTTGCTGGGGAACATAATGAGTTTCTTGCAAGAGTAGCAAGTGCTGTTAACCACTGAGACATTTCCCCAGTGTCCCTTTTCCTAATTTTTAAATGATCCATTCTTTTCTTTGTGTAGTCCTGGGTGGCCTAGACCTCACTCTGTAGACCAGGGTGGCCTGGAACTCAAAGAGATCCATCTGCCTCTGCCTCCTGAGTGCTGGGATTAAAGGCAAGGGCCACCACCGCCCAGTGGGATCCTTTCTTCTCACTTATTCTCCATAGCATCCCTCCCCTCTTCATGTTCATATGCCTTACCTAAAAAGGACGTATGGGGATAGGTTGGTGGCAGAACGATTGCTTAGCATGCATAGAGCCTTGGGTTTGACCCCCACTGCTGCTAAATGGATAAGTGGGAGGCACAGGTGCTGTCCCAGGAAACAAAGGATCTAGATCAGTGGTTCTCAACCTGTGGGTTGAGCCCTCTTTGGGAGGTGTCTAAGACCATTGCAAAACACATTTACATTACATTCATAAAAGTAGCAAAATTAGTTATGGAGTAGCAATGAAAGTGATTTTATGGTTAGGGGTTCCCACAACAGGAGGAACTAACTATATTAAAGATCACAGCATTAGGAAGGTTGAGAACCACTCATCTAGATAATTTATAAAAAGCTAAAAATAGGGTGTAGGGGGCTGGAGTGATGGCT
This sequence comes from Rattus rattus, assembly GCF_011064425.1. Classification (NCBI taxonomy): domain Eukaryota; kingdom Metazoa; phylum Chordata; class Mammalia; order Rodentia; family Muridae; genus Rattus; species Rattus rattus. The sequence continues at coordinate 1,327,490 of NC_046155.1, read as the reverse complement.
CTGGTTAAGAGCACTGACTGCTCTTGCAGAGTTCCTGAGTTCAATTCCCAGCAACCCCTTGGTGGCTTACAACCATCTATAATAGGATCTGATGCCCTCTTCTGGTGTGTCTGAGGACAGCAACAGTACACACACATACACACACATACACACACATACACACACACACATAAAATAAATGTCTTTAAAAACTGAATTAAAAATACCCATATGCATAAAAAATAGGGTGTAGTATACAGTATATGCCTTGGGAATCGGAGGCAGGAGTTCAAGGCCAGCCTTAGCTAAATATTAAATTGAACAGGGAAGAACTAGGTGGAATTGTGTAGCCATAATTTTTTTTTTCGGAGCTGGGGACCGAACCCAGGGCCTTGCGCTTGCTAGGCAAGCGCTCTACCACTGAGCTAAATCCCCAACCCCTAGCCATAATTTTTTTTTTTAATTTATCTTATGTATATGCGTACCCTGTCACTGTCTTCAGACACACCAGAAGAGGGCGTCAGATCCCAATACAGAAATTGCCTATTTCAGCTGCAGAACAATACTGTCCATATGCATAAAGACACCCATATGCATAAACACATTATACAGAATAGCTGATTCTACTTTGAGAGGCCTATCAGGTGATTCAGGGCCAGAAGGCCAAAGACTGATGCTCAAAAGTTTTGAGGAATGAAGGGCTGTTCAGGTAGTCAGCTGTCTCTACAGTTCTTTGAGAAGCTGTTTGCTGCTTCCTATATACCCAGGTAATGTTTGTCATTCTCAGATTTTTGATGGGGTTGAAGACTAGTTTTAGTCTCATCAAACTCAAGTTGTTTAACATTGAGAGAGGGAGAGTTTATAGAGTAGATGAAATGGTTTTCAGGTGACATTACAGGCTAAAATCTGAACACAATCCAGGGATAGAATCATAATTTTCAGATAGAAAGATCATAGTAGACAAGTATGATGGACTAGATGTTATTTATATATCACACTATGTAATTTACATGGTCATTATGGTTTTGTTGAATTTAATGAGAGAAGAGGTTTATTTTTTTTTTATTGGACAGAAAAGATAAAAGTGAAAGGGGTGTTTCTGATGAAAGTCCCTGTTCTCCAATTGGTTCTTGATTTGTCAGTAAAGAAAGGGTGTGTGTGTGTGTGTGTGTGTGTGTGTGTGTGTGTGTGTGTGTGTGTGCAATTACTGAGCAGAAGGTACAGGCGGGACTCTTCTGGGTCCGAGGAGGAAAAGGGAGACACGAGGAAGAGAGGTTTTTCTTCTGCCATGCTTTGGAGGAAGAAGAACGTAGCAACCATGTAAGGGCTGGGGGTGGGGAGGTGGGGGTGGCCAAAGATGTTTGGCAGGAGCTAGGTGAGCAGCTGAAGTTTAGGGCAGGTGGAGACTATAAATTAGTAAGGGCACACTTTTCCAGGTGGGAGATAGTAATGCCCAGCAACTGTGCCAATAAGGCAAGTTGTAAGTAACAAACACACACACTCCCCCCCCCCCGTGTGTGTGTCTTTTATCCATGGATTCAAGTGTCTTGGGTGGGAGCCGGAAGCAGACACCTCCTGGAGCTAAAGCCAGGTAGAACAAAATGGAAGCTAGGAGGGGCTGGTAGCACAGTTGATCCTGGGCAAAGGCATTTAAAACCACACACAACACTAATCTGTGGTACATGAGACCTTATTTCAAAATAAAAGATGGTTCTTGGAAGAGAAAGATGCCATTACTGCTTGTTCTTCCTGAAGCCTTGTTTTCCCACAATCCCTTCCTACTCTGAGCCCTCAGAGTCAAAATGTGAGATGGAGTCATCCTCTATTTTCTTCATGAAAGGCCTTGAGTAAGGCCTTTCTTTTTTTGGTTGAGACAAGGTTTTTTATGTGTAGCCGTGGCTGGCCTTGAACCCACAGAGATCCACTGGACTCTAAGTACTCAGCTAAAGTCATGTGCCGCCACACCAGACCCAACTTTTCCTTTCTACTAGCTTCTCTTAGGTTTTCATAGAGCAGTGTCAACCTTAGATTCCAGTGCAGGGTCTAAGAGGCTGCAAAGGGCAAACAGTATGTGGCTTTCCAGGGTGGTAGCTTCACAATGTCTGACTGAAACTTACATAAGGTGCTGCATTGCCCCTCTATGGGTCACACACTATGTATAAAATTTCAGTATCAAAAACAAAACATACCTTGGGGGGAAAAAAAAAAACAAACCAGCCTGGGGGTGCACGCTTGTAATCCTTGCACTCAAGAGGCAGAAACAGGCAGATCTCTGTGAGTTCTAGGCAAGCCTGGTCTACAGAGTGAATTCCAGGACAGCCCGGGCTATATAGTGAAACCCTGTCTCAAGAAAACCAACCAAACCATACCAAAGCAAAGCAAAGCAAAGCAAAACAAATAACAAACCAACCAACCCAAAGGGTTGGGGATTAGCTTGCTTGTAGAGAACTTGCCTAGCATGCAAGGAGGCTTGGGTTCCAACCCTAGCATCAATAAACAGGCAATGGTTAGTGAGTGCCTATAATTTTAGTACCCTGGAGGTGGTGAGAAGAGGATCCATCCAAAATTTAAAGTAGTTTGAAGCCAGCCTGGACAAGAGACCCTTTCTGGAAAAAAAGGGGGTGGGGTGGGTGGGCGAGCTGGGTGTAGTACAGTGTCTGCCTGCCTCTGCCTCCCAGTGCTGGGATTAAAGGCATGTGCCACCAATGCCCATCATAAAAATATTTGTTTTTAAAGGGTTTTACTATTCTTATTGATGTGTATGTGTCCACATGTAGATATGTGCATGTGAGTGCAGTGCCTGATGAGGCAGAAGTTACAGGCAGTTGTGAGCTATTTGACATGGAAGCTGGGAACCAAACTCAGTCCTCTGCAAGAGCAGTTCCTATTAACTACCTCGCCTTCTCTCCAGCTTCCCCCTGCCCCCCTCCTTCCCACAGTTGTATTACTGGCTAGTCTTGAACTCTAGGACTGGGATTAGGGAACTGAACCACTATTCTTGATCTATTTGCTATTTCCTGTTAGTTTTTTCTTTTAGATGGGGCTTAACTATAGAGTGTGTAGCTTCAAATTCATAACTATCCTGTCTTAGCTTATGTCTTTTGTAGAGGATACCAAGGACCAGCCTAGTTAGGTCTGGATTCTGAGAGGGGTGTTTGGGAGCAGTGGAAAGAAACTACTCGAAGTCAAATTATGGTCCAAACCGGCAGCCTAGTTCTGCTGAGATGGCTTTCCAGACTCTTCTCAGTGCGTTCTGCTCTGCTTTAGACAGCTTTTTCTTGCAATCTAAAAACTTTCAGGTTGAGACAATTAGCTTTTTGCTCCAGACGCTCTCTTTGCTAGTAAAAATTTGAAAAGTTCTCTGGATAGCTATGGGTTTTCTGACCAAAGTCAGAAAAACTGCTATAAAAAATTCTTGGGTTTTCTAAGTCAGAAATCCTGTTAGAAAAATTATAAAGTAAATCTTGGGTTTTCTGATCAAAATCTGAAAGCCTAAAAAATTCTAAGAGAGCTATGTTTGTTCTTCAGACAGCCTCTCTGGATAGCTGCTAGGAAAACCTTCTAAAAGAACTGTGTCAGCTCTCTAAGTAATTCTTGGGATTTCTGACCAGCCTTTAGCAATATGCTGAGACATTAGTTAGCCACACCATCTCCTCCCAGACTCATGCTGTCTCTGATTATCATGGAGTCATTAATGTAAACAGGGAGGACATTCCTCAGAGGAATGTGAAAATATGCACATTATTATATAAGCAAGCCTGACGCCCACACCTGCTGGCCCTGTCCCAGGGGCAGGAACCATGTCATTCTGTCCCCACCAAGGCCATGCCTGACTCGGCAGGATGATTGTTTCATTTCTCCCTGTACTGCAAAGTCGGTGCCTCACTGCAGAAGAGCAGCGGTCAGTGCAGCGCATGGTAAAATGAAGACAACACTGTCCTTCATCTGACACTGTTTCTAATGAGAAGGTACATTAAGTCTCCTGATGTAAACCCAGGGGTAGATATGGGCAGATTAGAATATTATACAAGACTTACAGCACTGTTATCCTGAATTATAGAATTCTTATAATCACTAGGTAGGGTCTCATCATGTAACTCTTGCTGGCCTGGAACTTGTTACATACATCAGGCTGGCCTTGAATTCTGCCTGTTGAATGCTGGAATTAAAAGAGTGGTTTGTCGGGGTTGGGGATTTAGCTCAGTGGTAGAGCACTTGCCTAGCAAGCACAAGACCCTGGTTCGGTCCCCAGCTCCGAGAAAAAAAAAAAAAAAAAAAAAAGTGGTTTATCATCAAATCCAGCTTCATAATTACTTTTTCCCATAGGTGATCTCATGACTTCTAAAGACTGGAGCTAAGTATACCTATGCATTTAGAGTTTATGAAAATATGTACACAGGGCTTATCTGCACCCATTAGCAAGTCGGGGTGTTTTCCTTAAGTAGCATTGTCAAGAATGTTCTTTTCTATCAATACTGCTAAAAGTTATCTCAAGTCTTCTATGCTCCACTAATTTAAAGATTTTTTAACATTTATTTATTATGTATATGCCATACAGCTTTCTGCCTGCATGTATGCCTGCAGGCCAGAAGAGGGCACCAGACCTGATTATAGATGGTTGTAAGCCACCATGTGGTTGCTGGGAATTGAACTCAGGACCTCTGGAAGAGCAGACAGTGCTCTTAACCTCTGAGCCATCTCTCCAGCCCCCGCTCCACTAATTTAAGACAAGCATGTCAGAGCAGGTCACTTCCCACTGATTTAGGGTATTAGGGTGCTGTGTTCACTCTTCAGTGGGTTTCATGTATTTCCTACATGCCTCTTCTTTCATTAGTTCACAGCTCTGAACAGTCACATGGTGTTATGTTGATCAGCCAACTACCTTCAGGGATTTGCTGACAAGCCCCATGTTTCCTGCAAGTGCTTCATTGACTTCAGTTACCTCTCCAGACAGAGGAGAGTTCACTGGCAGCCTTCACATTTTCCAGAGCACCACACTCATCCTGAAGCACAGTGGATCTGGTGTGCAGTTCTATCCCTTGACCGGCAGGAAGCCATGGTGGTATACAGGCTGCAGACCATGGCCTGAATGTTCCTTGACATTTCCAGTGCCATGACTGATCAGGGTTCCAAGGGTTGCCATGCTATGCCTCCACCACCACTTACTTTTCTATTGCTGTGAAGAGACACTATGACCAAGGAAAATTATAGAAGAGCTTGCAGTTCAGAGGGTGAGGAGCATCAGCAGGCAGCAGGCATGGCTCTCTAGTAGGAGCTAAGAATGTGTATTGAATCAGCAAGTACAAGGCAGAGAGGCAGAGAGAGGGAGACAGACTAGGCCTTTGTAGGCCTTTGAAATTACCCCCAGTGACATACCTCCTCCAACAAGCCCACATCTCCCAATCCTTCCCAAACAGATCTATCAACTGGGGGCTAAGCATTCAAATAAGTCTAAGGGAGCCATTCTCAGTCAAACCACTGCAGCCCGCTAAGGTCAGCTACATACTGGTTATTTTCAATATTTGGGATCAAATTCAGGTCCTTGGCCATACTAAGCCAATATTTACTACTATGCTTCTTTTACAAAAAATTTTTAGAGATTATTTTTATGTGTATAGGTGTTTTATCTGCATGTATGTTTGTGCACCACTTGTGAGAGCAGTGCCTGAGGTGTCAAGAGGAGGAAATCAAGATCCCCTGGAACAGAAATGAGAGGGTTGTTAGTTGATATGAAGGTACCAGGTCCTCTGGAAGGGCATCCAGAACTCTTAACTGCTGAGCTGTCTCTCCAGCCCCTCCTCTACTTAGTTTTAAAGGCTCTTTGGGTATTAGACAGTTGGTTTTTCTTCTACTTTTACAGGTCTGCAGATGGAGTCTGGGAGTTGCCTATGCCAGGCAAGAGCTCTGGAATTGAATTTTCAGCCCAGACATTTGTTCTTTCTCTATTGTAGGGCCATTTCCTCCCTATCTGTCATAGTCTGTTGACTTGTACCACCCACCGGACTTGAGTTTGTCTTTGTAGTCTCTCAATTCCTAGATTACCCTGGTTTCTACATGTCTTCAGATTTTTCTACATCATTTAAAAAGATATATTTATGTCTTATATATTTGGGTGTTTTGTGTGCATGTAAGTCTGAGCTCCATATGCATGGCAGTGCCTGTAAGGCCAGAAGAGGGCTTTGGATTGATGCCCTGGGACCGAGGTTACAGATGGTTGTGAGTCACCATGTGGATTACAAGAATCAAACCTGGATTCTGAAGAGTAGCCAGTGCATGCTCTTATTTGATAAGCTGTTTCTCTAGCCACTCTAATTATTTTTAAACATCTTTCCCCCTACTGGGTTGAAATAGCTTGCTTTCTGAGAATCCTATCTATTTTAAGCTCTATTATGTTGCACTAGCCTGTTTTTTCTGGCAAGAAAAGTGTTTTCATTACTTTTACATTTATTTTATGGAAAGGCATGTTTGGCCTCAGTTTCATTTACAAGTTCCCTTCCATTTTCATGGGTATGTAATTTTAAGGTAACTTAATCAAATTCCCAACACACTGAGATTTCGATGGAAGTGCACACTTAACTTTTGAATTGACTTTTTTTTCTCTCATTCTAAGAATTAACTTTGAGCTCCTAATTTTACTTTATAAGAATTAGAATTACAGGCAGGTGCCATTGAACCTTTCTTTTTTTTTTAAACTTTCTTGAGACAGATATTCTGTACCCCAGGCTAGCCTCAAACTCATGTTCTCCTGTATCCGCCTCTCAAATTCTCGGTGACAGGCTACTACTTGGCTATGTTGTCTTTCATCTGAGGATGAAAGTGCTGTTCCATCACCAGGTATTTTCTTACAGAAATTAGCCTTTGCCTCCTGAGTACTGGGATTAAAGGTATGAGCCACCAAGACCGGAAATAAAATAAAATCTTTAAACATACGCAACTACCCTATTTTAGTCATTCTGTAACACTAGTTTCCAGAGAAAACAGGAAGTTCTTCTCTACCTGCGGCGTCGACCTATCAGGTTCGTCAACTCGAGCCCGCCCCTTCCCCGTGGTCCCTCCTTACCTCTAACACAATGACTAACGTCACTTAAGGCTTCCGTTCCGGCCCCCCTGGTGTAGGGGGCGGAGAGACCGCGTGCCCTCCCTACGCATGCGTACCTCCTGCCCTCCGCCTTCGTTCCGGCTTCTCCCTTCCCGAGCGACTGGTCCCTGGGGGAAGGGAGTCGTTTCAGCCAATCCCGTGGCACTACGACGCCGAGGCGCTTACCTCCATCCCCTTTAGCCAATGAGCTAAACGTTCTCTCTACGTCATAGACTTTGCCCCATCCTATCCCCCGCCACTCTGGCCTCAGAGCTCAGTCCGCGCAGTAACAAGAAGTGCGCGCTGCGACACCTCCCAGTTCACCCGGCCCCGCCGCCATTTCGTCGCCTGGCCTAACGGTTCGGCCAATCCCGACGCGTATTGAAAAGAACTAGTGCTCCGCCAATCGGAGGCCGCTGACTCCGACCTCACCTCGGGCCGGCCCAATCCAGGCCGCGGCCCCGCCGCCCCCAACCCGCCCCCGCGGCGTCCTCTCTCCTCCCTCTTTGTGCGTCTGGCGCCGCCGCCGCCCGCCGCGTGAGAGGACGGGCTCCCCGCGCTCTTCGGGAGCGTAGTCGGGTCCCCTCCCCCCAACCCGCGAAGGTTCGTGAAGGAGAAGCCGCCGCGGAGGACGAGGAACCGCTGGTGCCGGTCCCCTGGGGCGCCATGGCGACCGGAGCGAACGCCACGCCGCTGGGTAAGCTGGGCCTGCCAGGCCTTTCCCCACTTCCTGGGCCCAAAGGCAGCTTCGGGTCGAGCCTAATGGCGTTCGGGCCGCCGCCGCCGGTGGGATCGCCGGGGGTCCTAACCAGGGCCTTGTCCTTAGCGGCGGTGCTGCTGCCGCCGCCGCCCCCAGCCACCTCGTACCCGCCACAGCAGCCGCCCCCGCGCCGCCGCACTCTCAGCGAGTGTCGCCTCCGCGCCAGGACCTGCAGCCGGGCCAGCCCGGTGGCGGCGGAGGTGAGTTGAGCCGATAGAGCACGAGAGGCGTCGGGCGAACCGGACCGGCCGACGGAGGGGCACGGCACCGCGGTTGTACGCGGCAAGGACGCGCGCGCGTGCACGGGAGGCCTGGACGGACGCGCCACAGGGAACGCGCGGCCTGGTTTGGGAGGCTTCGAGTGCGCACGCGCATCATGAGGAATAGAAGGGCGGGAGGAAGCGTCCTTTGCGCAGACGCAGTGAGGAGTTCAGGCTTTGTGGCGCAATTCTGGTAGTTTTTGAAGCGGCCACCTGTTGCCCCCTGAGCTCCTGCTATGGAGGACAGGAGGGTCAGGTCCACGGAACGATGTGGTATGAGTGGTTCCTTTGATGGGTTCTAGGAGCCTGAAAGGGGAGATTAGTCCCGTGACAAGAGTATCTCCTTTCACAATGAGGCGAGTTCGGAAGGCTGCTAGTGATGTTTGAGTTCGATCATTTATTAAGGCTGTTTATCTCCTTTTGTTTTCTAGAAGGTTCTCAGAGTGACCAGCTTTCCCCGTGCTGTTTTAAAAGGCTTTTTCTCTGGGCCTGTAATCTGAGAAGTAGAAAATCTTGAGTGGTAAAATATCAGAGTTCTGATGACAAGTGTCCATTCATTGGTCAGGAAAACTGAATGCTGATCTTTCCACCTGTGAGAATAGTCATATTGGAGGACAAGATGTTTCCCACAGTAATGTGTAGCAAGAGACTTGTCTGCTCTTGGAGCTTGACTTCAATGTTTTGTGGCCCTATTTTCCATCTTTATTGTCTTTTCTGTCCTTTAAGACATTCAGAATTGATCATATGGGTTTCTGTGCATTAAGACTTAGAAGCAAGGGTATAATGGCTCATGCTTTTAATCCTAGCACTCTGGAGGTAGAGGCAGGTGAATCTCTGGTCTGCATAGTTTATGTCAGCCTGGGTTCTGTAAAGGAACTCTTGTCTCAAAAAACAACCAAACAAAAGACCCCAAGAATTGGAGATGTGCTTCAGTGGAAGAGCTCTTACCCAGCATATGTAAAGACTTTGACGTTGCCAACACCACAAAAGAAATTCACACCTTATTACATTCTTTAGTTCTTTTATGAAAAAAAGTAAATGTGAACTATTCCGTAACTTTTCTGACAGGAGGACCAAATACCTTTATAATGGCTGCTTGATTTCTCTGACCTCTGAGATTTCTTTCCTTTTTAAACTTTAGGTGATTTCTGTTTAGTCTTAATTGTGAACTGCTTGCTGGTAGTCACTCTTCTGGTTCATATTTCCACCTGATAGACTCTGTCTGTCTTTAGACTTCCCAAGTAAGAAGAGGAAGAGGAGCCGATGGAACCAAGACACAATGGAACAGAAGACAGTGATTCCAGGCATGCCTACGGTTATCCCCCCTGGCCTGACTCGGGAACAAGAAAGAGCTTATATAGGTAAATACACGTTCTGCATCCAGGTGCAATTTTCAGATTGTTACTGCTTATTCTGAGTGACAAACCTGTGGAAAGTCTGAGATTTTAGTCTTGGGAACAGGTGCGATGAGCTATGCTTTCATAACTATGTAAACTGTGATTTGCTTGGCCAGTCCTGCATTCGTAGCTTCTTGTTTGGGCTTGCTCTTAGCAGCAAGTAGGCCTTAGCTCAGCAGCCCACTTCTCAGCTGCTGTTCTTGCTCATTGATGAGGTGAATGCTATCTGCCTCTCTGTACGGGCCCCAGTGGAGAACACTGCAGGTATTGTAAACCAGTTGCTTTTTTGTAGCATGATCTCTCACCATAATGTCATAGTTCCCTTTCCCTAAAATTGTGGTTTTGTTTTTTATAGGTACAAAATAGTTTAAGCAAAAAGTGGCTCGGAAAGTATTTACAGTTCACCCATTTTGTTGAATCCAATCCTTCCCTTCAGTATCCTTTCTTGTTTGGTTTTTAGAGAGCTCTCTTAAAACAAAGGCTCTTGTAATTTACCACTAAAGGACTCTGCTGGGAAGGGTTTGCTGTTTGATTGGAAATGAAGTGGTGGTGGCAGAATTTTAAAAATTAGGTTACAGTCCACAGTAGATTAAAAGTTAAACCTCAAAATTACTTAAAATCCAAGGTCATTAATGGAAGTTTTATATATGTCCTGTCTCAAAAAGTGCACTTGATAAACATTTTCAACTAACCAAGTAAACATCCTCTTGGGGGCAGAAACCTCGTGGGTCCATGAAGCTGTGGCCTTCTCAAACAGCTTCAAGGCTAATGGGATCTAAATCTGAAGGGTCTTCATTTCCTGGTTTTTAGATTGCTGAGAATTTTGAGGCGTTGGAATTGTCTGCTTTTCACAGTACTACTAATACTACTTTTTCCTGCTGTTTACTCTCACCCAAGCCCTAGGTGCCATTAGAACCAGTATTGGATCTTGTAACCTTGTAAAATGTCCTTAGTGCTCTCACAGCCCAAGAAACACAGTCTGAGAAACAGTTAATACTTTACAACTCCTCCCTCTGGAGGCCCACTTAATGCGTCTTTAGAGACTATTTACATCTTTTATTGTAGTAGATAGAGTTACAGGCTAGCATTAAGTTTCTGAGCTTAACGTCTGATTGCAAGCCTAGAACTTTTTGGAGTATAAGAACTTGGAGAGCAGTATTGTCTCCACGGTACACTTTGTCTGGAGGTCCTTACTGTCCTCTTTACTGTTTTTCCTTTTAATCAATGTTTCAGCATGGAGATGTTGTATAGTCCTGTGAAACATACTTTAATACAGATAATTAGAATTTTTTTGTATTTATGTATTAAACCCAATTGTAGGTAAACTGCCTTTACTGCCTTCTCAGAGACCTGGGGCATGATAGAGATACAGGAGAAGCAGTAACACACCATATTGAAGAAGCTACTCTAGGTTTGCTATCCTACTGCTGTGCTATATTTTGCCTGAATTACTGGCAGCTTTTAGTGAAACCTTCATCTTTGTTTCAACCTGGGCCCACATGTATTCTTGACCCTCACTTAGCATCTGCACACATTCCTAGGACACAGTAGTTGGTCTGAAAATAAACTCAGTAGTGCACACCTTTAACCCAGTCATTGAGGCAGAGGCAGGTGATTTCTGGCTTCTAGGCTAGCCTGGTCTGCACAGTTCATTCCAGGACAACCAGGGCTGTTTTTGAGACCCAATCTGAAAAAAAGGGGGAAAAAAATCCTATAGCATGTTACTTAAGTCCAATGGGTTATGAATAAAGGTATGTGGTTTGTTCAATATTTGAGTAAAAGATGCAGGTATTAGTACATATATGGTTGTACAGAAAGTATACATGCAAATCTGTAAGGTGTTGAATTGGTTATTAAATGTTTTGCTTAAAGAGTTTTAAACTTGGTCTTACTGAAAATGATCTTTGCTCAACTGCTATTTTTGTTGTCCCATGTTAATTGAGTAATTTTGGGCTGTGTTTTTAATATTTATTTAAAAAATAGAAACTTAAGTTTTGCCCTGAGTTTGGTGGGAAGCAGGTACTGGTGATATCTTAAATGCCGTTGGATTGGGGTACCAATTGTAAGCAAGTGATGGTGGGGAAAGGGAGAGGGGAATACCTCCTGATACTGCAATTGTAAGCTGTAGTGAACAGTCTTAACTGCTAACCCCTCTTCCAACAAACTGTTTGCTTCCTTAAGTGATAACCATTTTGAAGTGGAAATTAACTGTAGATGTAAATGGACTCCTGCGCTAGGTGGTTGGGGGTTTTTGCCTCAGTGTGTCACTGATCAGTCGTCCCTTTCAAAGTCTCCGAGTTCTTCATGCTTGTTATTGAGATTTGAGATGTTTTTTGGTAACATTGTCTTTTTTCCATCCTTTTTTTTCTTTCCTAACCTGGTTTCTTCCAGTGCAACTACAGATAGAAGACCTGACTCGTAAACTGCGCACAGGAGACCTGGGCATCCCCCCTAACCCTGAGGACAGGTTGGGAAACAGTTTTAACCAGCTGACAGTAACGCTTTTACCTTTTTCTCAATATGTTTTACTGGTGGCAACATATTGTGTCAGTTCAATAAATTCCTAGTTAAGACGACTGGTATTCTGACCAGGATTTAATTAATAGAGAATGTATGCTCAGTCAACAGTTAGAAAAGTTGGAATGAAACTTAATGGGGGAATAAGTTAAAGAAAATGGATAACTGGTTTCTAATTGATAAGCATGTAGATTTTAACCTGGTAATTTGCCCACCCCTAGGGACAGTGAGAGGTGGCCATTAACCTGCCTTTTCACTGGCTGCTTTGGCTGAAAGCACAGGGGGTAGTTTTTCTCGTTGGGTATGTTATGCAGGGATTTGAGAGTATTTTTAATAACCATCACTGAATTTAAGCAGGCCAAGCTTGTTGGAGTCTTACCTGCTTATGGTTTTGAGATTGTTTTAAAATCAGGAGATTTCTAACCAACTTCCTTCATTGCCAGTTAATTTTCAGCCTTGGCCATTGCCTGCGGGTTTTGGGAAGGGAAGGCAAGCAACCAGCCCCCTAAATTATTACTTTTTCCTTTTTAAAAGGGAGTGTGGGCCTCAAACAGCTGTGGTCATGCCATTTCAGTTTACAGTTTTCTCTCACCTCTGAGAAGTTAAAATTTATGTGAGAGGAATGTTTTAAGTGGAATTTTATTGGCTAATAGGTCTTTGAACAGCTAAAGTCTGGTCATTTAATAGACAATAAGCTTCCACTGAAATCTTTCTTAGTGCATGTAGCATAGTTGAAAAGATTGCTCTGAAGGTGTTTCTGGCTTTTGTTATCCTGGTCACATGCAGTTTGACTGACCCTTACCATGAAACAAATGAACGTAATGATTTCTCCATTATTGACTTTCTTTTGCTTATTAAGTTTGTTGTATTTTTACGTATAGATTTTGGTTGGGAATTTTATATTTATTTTTTGATTTGAAGATTTTTATTTTTTAATTTTTTAAGATTGACATTATAGGTTATAGACCACAACTGTTTAGTGCCTTTTTGGCCTTTCCCCTTTAATGGTATGTCTACAGGTTACCAGGCAATTCCTCCAAAGGTTGAGTTTTTAACAAACCTTGTTTGCTTCCTGGAAAACTGGGACTAGAGTGCAGTTGATGTCTCTGATGCCTCTTCTAGGTGAAGAAGTCCGGCCAGTCTAACCTCTAGATTGCTAGCTTTTGCTTTTCACTTCCACAGTTTGGGAAGAGGTTAAATGGTTATGTAGCCTTTAAAAGGCCAGTTTGGTTCTTGTACAATTTGGTATTTAGCCAGAAACACTTGATTCTAGATAGCCATGGGGTAGATATGCTAGAAATGAGTAAAACCAGAGCAGGGTTTTTCCTCCCTGTATATGCTCAATTTTGAAAGAGGCCCTAATGCCTGATTGCTTTTGCTTTTTAAGCCCAGGTTGGAGGGAAATACATGAGTTTCTTACCTTAATAAGATGATTTCTTAAGAAGGTGTATATCAAAATTAAGCCACTTAATGCTATTTTGATGTTGCTTAACTTGCACAGTTAAAATGTTTAAAAATCTGTTGTAGATTTAAATGTGTAAGATGACAGTCTAATGAGTTGGGGACATTTGTTTGTGTTCACTATGACTGGATTGTGCTAACAGTTCATACAGATACTAGAAACGGAGGTGTCATTTAGCCGTCATTAGCCACGAACAAACCTGACCTTTTATTCCATCGTGTGTGTAACCTGGTATATGACATGGTTCCCTTTAGGCTGAAGACAGTGGGAGCAGCCGAGTTCAGTTCTTGCTCTCCAACTAGTCACAGTTCTCTCAACTAAACCAAGGGTGTAGGAATCGGGACTCTTTTCAGGATGTTTTTTAAAATAACCTGATCCACATGGTCTCTTCCCTTCTTGCAGCTGCTACTAAATTTTCATACAGAGTATCAAGCTATGTCCTTTTTGTAATCTTAACTCAGTTCTAGGAGCGTAACTTCTCTTTTTTGTTACCGCAAAAGTCTAGCTGTGGTAAACTGACCATTTTATCATTTTATCATTACTATATATATATATATATACATTTTTTTTTTAATTTTTGCTTGTAACACCAGCATTTTACTCCTTAAAAATGAGAGAAACATTTCTGCTTTCTGGACTTGTAAACTCTGGTGGAGAATTGTAGTTCCCCCTTGCTGTTGGCAGGTTCAGACCCTAGAGAAGTGTTTGACCAAGTCTGCATTTGCAGTCTCTGGAGGCTGCGTTAGCACTTTTAACGGTTTTCTCTACTCAGACTCCCCACCTCGAACAGCCAGCCAGGCCATTGAAGGAAAAGCAGAGACGAAGCCTTGCACCATTTCTCTCCATTGTGGGGCCGAAGTAGCTGCCGTAGCTTGAGTCCCAGCTGCTTTGGGGGAACGAGCTTGTGCTCACTATGTGGCAGGGGGGTACAGATGCTCTCTTCCTGATAGGCACAGTTCACCTAAACTTGGGTTTCTGTGGTTCATCAAGTTTGGTTATTACATATTTTTTCAAATGAAAGAATCATTTGGCAAGAAGCCTCCAGAGGATGATCCTGTTCTTGCCATTTGTGGTCCAGAGGTTTCTATTTAATAGACCCTTCCCTGGTCACTTAAAAGTAAAAGCATTTTCCCTTTCTCACATACACCCCAGTTTGCTTAACATTAAGTCAGATTTCATCTCCTCATTCCACACAGTCTTGAATAGCACACGTTATGGTCGGTTCCTCCGAAGAGTGTTGTTAGGATCTGAGAGGCAGAGGGGCTGGGGAGACTTGTTATAGTCCATGTGGGAACAAGGGGAGTGGGGGTCAGAGCAGTAATGGGGATCTGTCTCCCACAGGTCCCCTTCCCCTGAGCCAATCTACAACAGCGAGGGGAAGCGGCTTAATACTCGAGAATTCCGTACCCGCAAAAAGCTTGAAGAGGAGCGGCATACCCTCATTACGGAGATGGTTGCTCTCAACCCAGACTTTAAACCACCTGCAGATTACAAGTAAGCAGAGGACACATTACAGGGGCACATAGGGAGCATATGTGACCTGCTGGGACAATTCTGGTGTGTACTACTCACCTTTAGGCCCAAATTATCCTTAATTCTCACATAGTGTATATTCTTGATTAGTTTTTTTAAAAAAAAGCTTGGGTTATGTTTGCCACCTCTCAGAAATAGAGGGTGACGGTCTTTTCTTCCTTAGGCCTCCAGCAACACGTGTGAGCGATAAAGTAATGATCCCCCAAGACGAGTATCCAGAAATCAATTTTGTGGGGCTCCTAATTGGGCCCAGGTGAGTGAGTTATTAGTAAGTAGTCTATGGTACCCAAACCTTCTGGGTTTTCAGTTTTGATTGTGTTCAGGTTTTGTTGTTGAATTTCATGTCATTTGTTTTGCCTGAATTGTGCCCTAAACTTGATTCGTGTCACATACACAAGTTTTCTATAGAGGAGTAAAATCCTGAGATGTTACGGCTGACCTTAGTGTAGAACTCTGAACAAGTTCGGTCCTTGGTTGGGGAGTCCCATGCTTTGCATTTTGCAGTTTCCCACTAATGCCTACTCAGCCCAGCCTTTTTATTGAAATAGGGGTTTGCACAGGTGGTGTAACAACACAATCTTCTCTGCCTTTGATAGAGGGAACACCCTGAAGAACATTGAGAAGGAATGCAACGCCAAGATCATGATACGGGGAAAAGGATCAGTAAAAGAAGGGAAAGTTGGGCGTAAAGATGGTCAGATGTTGCCAGGAGAAGATGAACCTCTTCATGCTCTAGTCACTGCCAATACAATGGAGAATGTCAAAAAGGCAGTGGAACAGGTGTGTGGTGAACCCAGGAGGAAACCTGGGTGGTTTCTCTTGCTGGAAACCTGGGTGATGGCCCCAAGTACTTTGACATCTAACTGCTGCTGCATCTTAATAGATCAGAAACATCCTGAAGCAGGGTATTGAAACCCCAGAGGACCAGAATGACCTAAGGAAAATGCAGCTTCGAGAGTTGGCTCGCTTGAATGGCACTCTACGGGAAGATGATAACAGGTTAGTGATAAAGTTGAGACTACATAGAATCTTTTGAAGTGGGAACATGGTCTCTACGGGTGTTTTAATTGATTTCTTCACCTTAACAGGATCTTGAGACCCTGGCAGAGCTCAGAGACACGAAGCATTACCAACACGACTGTGTGTACTAAGTGTGGAGGGGCTGGTCACATTGCCTCCGATTGCAAATTTCAGAGGTGAGGCCTGGTTGTTGAAGTGGCTCTCCCGCAGCCCACTGGTATTCAGGATCTTTCTTCCTATACTGACTCATTCGTGGTTCATCTCATGCACCAGAGCAGCATCATTTGTTGATGTATCTAGGTGGTGTGAGTTAAAACTCAAGAAGACTGCAAATGTATAATGCCTCCTGGTGTTGTCTTTTGTTGTCTTGTTCAAAAACTTAACACTCTGGCTATAAATGTTTCCATTGAGTAGAATATTAATTTATCTTAACTGCTTATGTTTTAAGACTAGTGTTTTGTTTTGTTTTTGTTGTTTTTCTCCCATAAAGGCCCTTTTTAGGGGAAGATGTATACAGTTTTTAATAGCATAAATTCTCTCCTCTCAAACAGGAAAAATACTATAGTTTTATTCATTGGATGTTTTGCCTGCATGTGTATACGTACTATTTGCATGCCTAGTTCCTGTGGAGGTTAGAGGAGGACTTTAGATCTAGAGTTACAGGTGGTAGTGAGCTACCATGTGGGTCTAGGGAGTTGAACCCATATTTGTAAGAATAAGTGTTATTAACTGCTAAGTCATTTCTTCGGAACCACAGGGATAGGATTTGATAAAAGCATAAGAGATGAGGATCTTGGACAATGGCTGGTCACTGGAATCTCTAATCCAGGGGCTCTGCTGTGACTGACAGTGGTGAAAGTAGACACAGAATGGACATTGGATAACAATTTCCAGTAAAGGATAAGAAAAGGGGGGGTCACATTTTACTGAATTAGAGCTCTGTTTAGTGTTTTCTTCTCCTTTGTGTTTCTGACCCTACTTTAGGCCTGGTGACCCTCAATCAGCTCAGGATAAAGCACGGATGGATAAAGAGTATTTGTCCCTTATGGCTGAACTAGGGGAAGCTCCTGTCCCTGCATCTGTGGGCTCCACCTCTGGACCTGCCACCACACCCCTGGCCAGTGCACCAAGGCCTGCTGCTCCTGCCAGCAACCCACCACCACCGGTGAGCCCTGGGACAGTTCTCTGGTCTAGCCCCACTATTCTCTTCTGCAGAGATAAGGAGCTATGGCCAAGGGTTTAGGGTAAAGCTTAGAGGTAGATGTAGCTGGCAACATTGTTTTTCTGGGATGTCTGGCCTCTGTGGGGTCTTTCACTTTGGGAAGAAGACCCTTGTCCATGTGTTCTTGGTCCTCTGACATAGTCAGAAGAACAATGTTGCCACCAGGGGGAGCAGGCACGGACATTGACAAGAAATGCTCTCATGTAGTCTCTCATGTCTACAACTCAGAGTCGCCCACCCTGGATGAATTCTGGTCCTTCAGAGAATCGGCCCTACCATGGCATGCATGGAGGTGGTCCTGGTGGGCCTGGAGGTGGCCCCCACAGTTTCCCACACCCATTACCCAGCCTGACAGGTGGGCATGGTGGACATCCCATGCAGCACAACCCAAATGGACCACCACCACCTTGGATGCAGCCACCACCACCACCGATGAACCAGGGCCCCCACCCACCTGGGCACCATGGCCCTCCTCCAATGGGTAAGTAAGTGTCAGACCAGAAACCTTGGGGTTTGGGAGGGGAAGATAGGCTCACACCAAGTAGTTGTGAGCTGCAAACAGTTCTGATTGGATAGCCAGTATTCTGAATCTTGCTGAGGTCGAGGCTCATGGAAGATCTGTGCCAGGAGATAAATGAACTTTTAGGAGGTTAATGACTCAAAAAGTTGAGAAAGCTATTGGGGTGTTTTGCCTGGCCAGTTCAAATGTCCTGCTAAGTCCCTGCTCTTTCCTTCCATCAAGATCAGTACCTGGGAAGTACGCCTGTGGGCTCTGGGGTCTATCGCCTGCATCAAGGAAAAGGTAATGCTATTCACTTGGGAATCTCTGTCTAGGGCTGGGAGCAAATAGGGTTTCTCTAGCCTAGGACCCTGGTCTGTAAAGCTCAGGACCCTGGTCTTTTTATTGCCTGCAGGTATGATGCCGCCGCCGCCTATGGGCATGATGCCGCCGCCTCCGCCACCTCCCAGTGGGCAGCCCCCGCCTCCTCCCTCTGGTCCTCTTCCTCCATGGCAGCAGCAGCAGCAGCAGCCTCCACCACCCCCTCCACCCAGCAGCAGTATGGCTTCCAGCACCCCCTTGCCATGGCAGCAAAGTGAGTGAAATATTTTGGGCTTGTGGGGGTGGGTGGGATGTGGGCTGGGACTGAGAGGAACAAGAACCTCATAATTTCACGTGGGCTGGAGACACCTTCAGTGAGGAGACTCTGGTCTCTCAGCAAGGGCAGTGGGGTTGAAAGCCAGGCTGCCTGGCCCAAAGGAATGTCTTGGGGAGGAGAGCTGATGTTTGGTGTGGTTGTGTTTGGGAGAGATTTGGGAGGTCTGGGGAGGGGGGGAGCTTGCTATTTTAAATAGCACCAGAAGTCCAGGCTAAGCTGCTGAATGAGCTGCTGGTTTGGCCATGACTTGTGAGCAGACTTAAGAGTGGGATGGTGCATGCATGTTTTGGAGGGGGTTGTGATTGGGCCTGAGAGACTGCAGAAATAAGGGAAACGGGGCCAGTGGGGAGAGAGCAGCTGTGGGCTTGAGGTTGAATGTGCCGTTCGGTGGTGGCGGCGGCTGGGCGGAGGGATGTCAAAGCCGGTTCTTGTGTTTGGAACTTTCCCCTTGGCCCCTCCAGGGGCATTGGTGACAAAGGGCTTACTTTGTTAAGCCCAGAGACCATGAGGCTGACCCCAGGGTAGTCCTGCCCACCCCTCCACTCCCATCACCAGGACAGCCCCGCCCGCCCGCCCCCACCACCGTGCAGCATGCCAAGCAAGGAGCAGGCGCCCCTCATCCCCCCTGTCCCAAGGCAGCAGCCGCAGAGAGCCGCGGTGTACCCCCGCGCGTGTGACCTTGGGCTTCTTTACTACCCCAGATACGACGACTACCACCACGAGCGCTGGCACAGGGTCCATCCCGCCATGGCAACAGCAGCAGGCGGCTGCCGCAGCTTCTCCAGGAACCCCTCAGATGCAAGGCAACCCCACTATGGTGCCCCTGCCCCCCGGGGTCCAGCCGCCTCTGCCGCCCGGGGCCCCTCCCCCTCCGCCGCCTCCGCCACCTGGTTCCGCCGGCATGATGTATGCCCCACCCCCTCCTCCTCCGCCTCCCATGGACCCTTCTAACTTTGTCACCATGATGGGCATGGGGGTGGCGGGCATGCCGCCCTTCGGGATGCCTCCAGCTCCCCCACCGCCTCCACCACAGAACTAGACTTGTTTTTTTTTTAAGAAAATATATATTATATACATAGAGAGTTGGTCTCGTTTAAACACACGCCGAACCTCACCATATGGAGCCAGACATTGGGATGCACGCATGTGATTGTGTGTGCACGCATGTGTGTGTGTGCACGCACTGGGCTGGGCCAAGTGACTGGACTCGCTTGGGAAACGGGCAAGTGGTAGTAGGGGCGCCAGCTTGGGCTCTCCTGGCGCCCTGTAGCATCGAGTGTCTTCTTTGTCTTCTCTCCTCACCCAACTCCCTTTGCCTCTCCCCAAACCGGGCCGCCAGGATCCCTCCCCGCAGCAGCGATGGCCCGAGCCATGAGAGTGAGGACTTTCCGCGCCCATTGGTGACCCTTCCAGGCAGACAGCCTCAACAGCGCCCCTGGTGGACAGGATGGTTCGGCAAAGCAGCCTGAGTTATTTTTGTGGACGGAATCGGAACACGCTGGCTCCATATCGTGAAATTTTTATTAATTTTTATCTTTTTCCTTTGTTATTTCCTTATCTTTTCCTTTCTTCAGACTCCGTCCAAGGAGATGCTCTCCCCGATCTTCTGCTGCAGATAGGATCCTTCCCCTTGTCTCCATTCCTTTCCTCCCAAGGGGAGAGGGGCAAATGGTTTAGGCACAGGCTTTGGCTAGTAATGTCAGGCGTGGTGGTGGTGGCGGCGGGGTCCTATGGTTCTAATTTGTTGAAGGGCCTCAACCACACTCAAAGAAGGGTGGTTTATCTTTGACATCTTAAAGAGTCTTGATAATCCTGACATTGCTAACGGGTAATCCGGCAGTGGGATTCATTCATATCTTCCTGCACTCCTGCCAGCAGTACATGGCACAGCCCAAGCCACCCTAGGCCAGCCTGGAGTCTTTTCCATGCTCTGATCACCTAAGCTGCCTCAGAACTCATTTGCTTCTCTCCTTCCTGGAAAGCTTCCCTTTATGTTTTATTTTGACCCCAGATGTCCAGATGTTTTGCAGTGTCTGGGGCTTGTGCCCCTTGTTCTTCGTTCTGCTTCTTTGCCCCTTCCCTCTACATGGAGTGATTATGTTGACAATAATGTGTAATGCGCGTTCTTTTCACTGGTTTATCTACAGAAATTTCTCTGGGCCTTTTTTCTGTGTTTGATTCAACACTGCACTAAGCGGGGAATGTTCCAATTAATAAAAGAGCAGTGTGGTTTTCCGGGTCTGTTTCTTTTCTTTTAAAACCTTTTCCCAACCAGCAGCACAAGCTCCTTCTACCTACCTTGTTTTAACACCTGGCCCCAGCTCCTCCCACTTGTGTGTGAATGGCTTCAGCTCCTCACTTTTTCTAGTTTCTAGAAACTTTTTAGTTGACAGAATTGAGAAGCAGGCTCATTCCACATCTCAGAGGCCTTTGTCATTTTGACGGCCTTTCCATGGGGCTCTGACCCCCATATTTGATTGAGCTCTAGTTATAATTTGTGTCTACTAGCTGTGGCCTGACTTAAGGACCTGGACCTGGGGAGGCATCAACACTAAAAGGTCAGGCTAACTAATCCTGCTTGTCAGGCAAAGAGCTGCTAAAATTAAAACTGCCAAGTGGCTTTTTTCTTTCTCTGCTGGTGGCTCTCAGCCTGCCAGCACTGCAGGCCTAGGGAGTGGTGGGGACGAAACATGCCCTTGTGGTAAGTGGGCACCTCTACAAAGGGTCTTTCTTCTGCAATTATATTTAGGGTAGTAGTACGCAGGTGGCACCAGAATTGCCCCTTCTGTCTTTTTAAGAGCCACATCTTTGGGCAGTCTGGTTGGTCCGGTACCTTGCCTGTAGTTTAATACTGTCCACCCTTAGGTTTCCTAACCAAGTCCTGAACTAGAGGTTTTTTTCTTTTGGGGGCAGGGCCCGGCTACCCTCTTTGACCTTGGCTTTACCTCATTGCTTCACTCACAATCTTGGTTTCCCTGGTGGGCTCATTGGGCGGTTAATTAGCTCTTTGAAGCTCTGGAAGCGGCAAAGTGGCGCTGTGTGGGTTTTAGAAGTAAAATCAATAAATGACTTAACCATGGCTCAGCCATCCTCTGGTCTTACCCCCTCCCTGTGCAGTGTGCTCTTACGGCCCCTCATCCTGCTGTGCCCGTCTTTGTTACAGTTTCCAAGAAGGCCCAGCTACAAGAAGCGCCTGTGCATAGGGTCAATATTTAGTAGGAAGTACCCATCTGGCCTGTGGCATCTTAGGAAACAGTCCTATTACATTAGGGTTCTGCTTCACTAGATGCCAGTTTTTGATGCTGGCAGCACTATCCCTACACCCTCATACTTTGGCAAGGGACATGCCAGGTAGAAACAGCATGAAGTCTGTTTATTTCTGAGGCTAAGACAAGTGCTTTGCAGAAACTCAACATTGGTTCAGGTAGGAAGGCCAGGTTTCTAATTAGAAACTTAGACCTAACTCCAACTTAGTCTGGGTTGGATGTATTTTCAGGGTTCTAGGAAATGAACTCATGTCCCTGAGTAAAAGTAAGAGATAGGAAGGTTGAAAGACAGGTATGCTGTCTTTTATGCTGAGAGAGGGTGTGTAGAACAAAGGGGAACCCTGCTATGGAGATTGTAGGAAGTCCCTGGGTGGAGTTTGGGGCAAGCATGTGTAACCCTTAGACTTGGCAGGGCTGTCCAGCCTTTGTCTTTGTAACATGATGTGGTCTTCTGCAAGTGTGTTGGGTCATATTTACAGCTCTCTTGCTGTTGGTTGCAGATTGGACGGGGGGAGGGGGGTGGAGAGATAACTCAGCCCTTAGGGGTGATTTTCCAGAGGTCAGTTCCCAGTATTGTGCCTCACAGGGCAGGGGGCTGGGTTGATAGAGGGAGGAGCAGAAACAAGCCTGAGGACCTGTGCTGGAGAACATAAGGTAGGATGGGGTATGTTGATGGGCAAAGTGTTTAGGAGGAGTAGAGCTAATACAAGTGGAGTTTATGTTGCCATAAGTGGAGTGTGAGTTGGTAATATGGGTAACAAGATATGGTTGGTGACTGAAGAAACCTGAGCTCTGGCCACCTTGGCCCCTCCAGGGGACAGTACAGGCCAGGCTAGCTTTAGAATGAGGTGCAGTAGAAGAAAAGGCTGGAAACCAAGAAATGAAGAGCTGAATGGTGGCACTTGGGAAGCAGAGGCAGGCTGATCTACAGAGCAAGTTCCAGAACATCCAAGGCTACACAGAAACCCTGTCTCAAAAACAATGGTGATAAGACTGTTCAAACATTGTCAAGTATTAAGGCCTGTGTTTGATTCTCAGAATCTAAGTGCTAGGTGTAAGGCTGGGTGTAGGAGTGAGTGCACCCTTTAATTCTAGCACTTAAGGCAGAATCGGGTGAATCTTTGAGGCCAGGTTGAAGTTTTAGGCCAACCCAGGCTATGATGTGAAATCCACTGTCTTAGGGTTTCTGTTACTGCACAAACATCATGACCAAGAAGCAAGTTGAGGAGGAAGGTTTATTCAGCTTCTACTTCAACGTTACTGATAAACACCAAAGGAACTCAAGCAGGTCAGGAAGCAGGAGCTGATACAGAGGCCGTGGTGGGATGTTACTGGCTTGCTCAGCTTGCTCTCTTATAGAACCTAAGACTACCAGCCTAGGGATGGCACCACCCACAACAGGCTGGGCTCTCCCCACTTGATCACTAGTGAGAAAATGCCTTAGAGCTGGGTCTCGGGCATTTCCTCAACTGAGGCTCCTTTCTCTGATAACTCCAGCAGTTTGTCAGGTTGACACAAAAACAACCAGTACAGCCAACAAATATATATACATGGTCTGTACAAATTAACAAGCTTTTATGAAAGTTGCCACAAAATTGAGTGGGCATGGATATGAGATGAGAATAAAGCAAATCCTATACTCAAGTGGGATAGCAGTGCTGGGTAGGTACTAATACTCAAGTGGGATAGCAGTGCTGGGTAGGTAGGAGACATGAGGATTCCTGCAGCTCGCTAGCCTGATGGTGTGTAGTTAGTTCAGGTCAGCCAGAACTACATAGTGGAATCTGCCCCAAATCACTGTCATGGCCAGGCAATGGTGGTGCACACCCTTAATCCCAGCACTCTGGGCAGATTTCAAGAGCCTGTGTGAAATTGGCACATGCAGAATAGATGAAGTTTGTTGATCACTATCCTAACTCCAGTTTCAGTGAGTCCAGGAATGGGATGGAAAGTGACACACCAGGATACTTCATCTCTAGCATGTACACAGAGTCAGGGAGGCCCTAAAACAGCAAAGGCTGGAAGGGAAGAGGAAGCCTGTCTTTCACTAGAAGGGATCAACAGTGGCAGCTGTGGACTCCTGCAACAGACAAAAGTCTCATGGAAGTAATTAGCCCCT